>NW_025999842.1:4367346-4426068 GCF_001458135.2 Marmota marmota marmota | reverse complement strand
TTTTATACACAATGGAGTATTACGCAGCACTAAAAAATGACAAAATCATGGATTTTGCAGGGAAATGGATGGCATTAGAGCAGATTATGCTAAGTGAAGCTAGCCAATCCTTAAAAAACAAATGCCAAATGTCTTCTTTGATATAAAGAGAACAACTAAGATCAGAACAGGGAAGAAAAGCATGAGGAAAAGATTAACATTAAACAGAGACGAGTGGGGGGAGAGAAAGGGAGAGAGAAGGGAAACTATGGAAATGGAAGGAGACCCTCATTGTTACACAAAAGTACATATAAGAGTTTGTGAGGGGAAAGGGGAAAAAAAAACAAGGGAGAGAATTAAACAACAGCAGATGGGGTAGAGAGGGAAGATGAGAGGAAAGGGGAGGGGGGATAGTAGGGGATAGGAAAGGTAGCAGAATACAACAGTCATTAATATGGTATTATGTAAAAATGTGGATGTGTAACTG
This sequence comes from Marmota marmota marmota, assembly GCF_001458135.2. Taxonomy (NCBI): domain Eukaryota; kingdom Metazoa; phylum Chordata; class Mammalia; order Rodentia; family Sciuridae; genus Marmota; species Marmota marmota. The sequence continues at coordinate 4,425,602 of NW_025999842.1, read as the reverse complement.
ATGTGATTCTGCAACTTGTATTTGGGGTAAAAAATGGGAGTTCATAACCCACTTGAATCAAATGTATGGAAGATGATATGTCATGAGCTTTGTAATGTTTTGAACAACCAATAAAAAAGATAATAGATAAAAAACAATAAATAAATACAACATAACAATTTGGGACTCTGTGCATTTATGCAGGAGACAAACAGAAGTTTAGTGTTCCACAGATATCACATGGGTTTGGACAGAGCTTGGAGACATTAAGTCAGACCCTCTACCTAACTAGTAATATCATAGAGTTTAATGTTTCCCTTCCTGCTTGACCTGGTGAAGCAAGAGACAGATCACAAGGCCATCTTCTCCCAGGTTCCCATATGTACAGCAAGTCAAATGTTCCCTTTGCTAGCGATCTGTTTCACCCCTGCCCTGTTTCTTGCAACATAGCTAATGATCCTATCTTCACTCATTCTCAGTCTCTCCCCTTCCTTTTAGTTTTTTCTATGAACCCTGAATCCAGAGGATAGAATCATCTTTCAGTTTTCCCACCAGGTCCATTAGGTAAGCCTTTCCTGTCAAAAAGGAGAAAAAGATGCTGGTTTACAAATGAACTATTACCTATCAGACCTCTAAACAGCATTTTCCAGTTTCCATTAATTTTGACCTAGAAAGACTGTAAAAGTTGCATTGAGAATTCTGGCTGTCCCCATTAACCTCCCCATCCTTCAATTTTGATTATGGTCAATTTGATTTATCTGTGTTAATAGACTCTGATTACTCTGTCTCAAATAAGTCATATTTGAATGGGATAAGGAAAAGAAAAGAAATATCACAAGAAAGAGTAAAGATTAAGTTGTCTGCATTTTTCTAGTGAGCTTGCTATTTCAGTACTATAGCTAATAAAACTGTAGTGCTATGAAGGTTATCTAAATATATCCTGCCTCTGTCAACTCTGCAGAATAAATATTTATTACGTGTTTCAATAAATAAATATATGTTTTGTTTTTCTTTGATGAGAATTAGTTAGGTTCCATAATTTTATATTAAGAAAGAGTAATTGGGATGTTTATGAATTTTTAGAGGAGAGGTAGGTGGGAATTTGGTACTGAAATATAACCTAATCTCACATTGAAAAGTAAAGAGTTGAGTCTTTAGTTGGGTATTCTCAAAGTATAAATGAAAATAATTTTGTTTTCCTAGTTCTAAACTCCCGAAAGTGGGTGGAATGGAGTGGGGATGAAGATCAAGAAGTATTTGAGGAGGCTCAACATTATTTCATTGTTTTTAATCCATGTAAGTTCTCTTCCAATGGATAAATGTGGAAAAAACAATTAAGCTTTTTTTTTTTTTGTGTGTGTGTGTGATTCACCTCATGGTAGCCTTAGGTTCTTAACACTGAACCTCAGCATGACAACTGCTAGCCAAGGCCGACATTCGCACACTAGCAGTTTGGAGGCCATACAACTCAGAGGAGCAGAATTCTCTCTTAGCAACTTGGCTTCCAGGCTAGAGTCCACAAATGTTTCACAAGCTCAGTTTATCATTGTAAAGGTATGGCTTAAGGTTAAATTCCTCTGTCTTATCTGTTGGAATGTCCTTCACAAGAGGGAAAAAAAAAAAGAAAGAAAGAAACCTGGAAAAACTGTTATCCATCCACTTTAAATATACTTTTGTGAGTGATTCTTTTTTTGTTGAAACTTCTGTCTCATCATTGAAGCTTAGCTTAAATATAGACTATGCTCTGTAAATTTCACATACTAAGAGAAAAACTTTATAAAAGCCAATGGAGGGGGAGAGTGGATGGCAGGGGGCGGTTTGGGGGAGAAGACCAATGAAGTGTTAAGAATGTATTCAGATGTATTTGTTTTTCTTTTGTATTTCTAATGTTTAGCATGACACATGGTCATTATGTAGTCCTGATGTTAAAGAAGATTAATGTTGAATAGAAAAATAAGAATAAAATAACTTCTCATGATGTTTTGATTATATTACTTGAGATTTATTTCAGTAGAAAAGCTAGGACAATATTCTGGCATTCCTTTCTGGTGGTATTTCATAAATAATCCTATGAAATGTAATCAAAATGTGAGATTTTTTTCTTGCTGAGAATTCTTAAGGTGTGACGTGTTCTGATAACCAGCTGTTGGGAATAGATTTGATTTTCTTAAAGGGTGGTCCGTAAGCACCAGAAGTTATTTTCTGCATTTTTAAAGTATTTAAAAATCTACAAATTTATGCATTCAAATATTTTATTTAGAAAATTGACTAAAATATCACATAAAGTTGTATTAATTACATATATTAACAGGCCAGATCTTTATGCGACTCATTAAAAGAAATCTAAGGACTTTTGGATTGTCCCTGTTTATAACAAAAGAAAGTTTAAAAAGAAGACAAATGGAGTTATGCCATTACCTTGAATACATTTTTGAATGTCTAGAAAACACAATGTTAATAATGGAACCATATACAGAAATAATAAAGTGTAAGAGTGTATTTGTTTCACAATTTCTTAATCGAAGATGTAATAATTTTCAAGTAGTAAAAATTTCACCACTTAACATTACATTTTCAAGTTTCAGCTGCTTTTAGAATTAGATTTATATGAAAATGTTCTATTCTACACTATCGAAATCTATACACGTCATAAGAAGAATTATAGTAATATATTTTTAAATCAATAATATTTCATTCAAAATTAATAATTTCTGGAGGAAGAATAACAAAATCTTGTTTGGGGAACTGTTGAAAAGGCGTAAAATAGGACTGACATGAGGGTGATTATATAACTCACCTTTGTGGAGTGACCCCTGGTTCCTGGTGAGATATGTCAACTTGGCAAAAAATGAGCAGGCTCTGGTAGACACTCTGAAATCACAGCTTGATAACTAGCCAGCCACACAGGAAGAATTTGAGTTATGATTAATGACAGCTGAATTTTGAACTTGCTAAGAAAAAAGTTCATATTTACCGGGAGCTGCAACTTCTTAACCTAAAGGGAAAGCAAAAGTAGTTATTTTTGGTCAACAGGGAACACTCTATGGGTTGCACTCAAATCTTATCGCTCTTTTCTCCATATTTATGACCTTATACCTGATTGTGCAGAACACTAGGTTTTCTTCAAACCTGAATTTACTCTGGCAGATGTTCGTCCTCTCACTTACCTTTTGAAGAAAATAAACTAAATCTATTTCAAAAAGTTAGATAAATAAAACTAGATTATAAGGTAGTTTATTTCTTTTATCAATAATCTTTCTGTATTTTATTAAATCGCTGAAAGAATGAAAGCTAATGTTCTTCAAGGGAAAAAAAAAAACTGACATCTTAACCTCATTCACTACTCCTGAAATTACAGAAATCCCTCGTACCCATGCTGGCCTGAATTACCTGTCATTGTTCAGATAGAGTCTCTAACATGGCATCAATGTTTAAATCCTGTTTGCTCACTTCCCTGGAGTCTGATTAAGTCTGATTAATTTCTCTCCCACCAATTCCTGGGTGCTTTCCAATTTATGGGTGTTATCTAACTCATTATTTTCTTATATTCTGATACTGATCAGGCAAAATTAAGCTGAGTAAGCACAGACACAGTGCATCTATTTTCAGTAGTAAAATTATGTAGTTAGCTAATGTTATTTTCTTTCCTCTGATTTAGAATAAGCTTGGCATTGGGTAGCCAAATGATGGTTTTAAGAAATGCGAGCATACTGCTACTCTGTTACTGCTCACATAGGAAATTCCTAGTAAAACAGCTACCATCAAGGGATGTAAGTATGAACACATAATTGCACAGATCTCTTTTCATGCATTTGTAATGTGTTTCCTAAATTGATATCACTTGGCAATAGTTATAAATTTGTGACTGACCAAAAAGGGTTACAATTATGAATTATGGGTTTGTTCTTAGGATCCCACAGAAAAACTGAAAAGTCAGAATATTATTTAAGGCAGCAGAACAATTTCAATCATCATTTTTTCCATATTTCAGACAAAATACATTGTCTCAAAACTATATAATAATGGTGTATTGAGGCTTTCTCAAAGAGCCACAAAAATCTGCAAACATATGAATAATTCCAAATAGCCATTATAAACTATGACAGTGATGGTATTGATTTCTTTTATTGGCAATGAGAGTTTTATGGGATTGATTTAAAAAGAAAATTTGCATAGTACCTTGCCAAAATAAGTCATCCATCCTATTTTTCTCTCTTTCCTTTTCCGTTATCACATTCATTGCACACTATAATTATACATGTATTTGTTTGCATGTATGTTGATCATCTCTCTTCAGAACCAGAATATAATTTATGTTGCCATGAGACCAGATATTATGGCAATTCTATTCATCAATATATGCTTAACACCTATACCCATTGCTGTTAAATGCTGAGTAAATGTTAAATCTACTACTTGTAAGCACTCAACAAATGTCTAGATCTAATGGACCTAAATGGGATTACATAAACTTGCTCTCTCAAGTAATCTAAGACAGATGGCTAAACTGAGATAGATTAACATATGGTATATGTATATGTCATATATACATATGTATATATATACACACACATACATATATATATACAAATATATATATATACACAAATATATATATATATAAAATGTAGTAATGATTTAGTAAATAACAACTTGATGTATTTGTTTTGTTAATAATAAATATATCTTAAAGTATGAAAATTTACCATCAATGTTCACTATAATGATAAACATTATTTCCCCACAAAACATAAATCTATTAAGTCTAAAGCCAACACTGAGCTTAGAAGGAAATTTTATACATGGAACAAAGAGTTTTCCAGTAATTTTGTGAACTGCACTATCTGAAACAAGATAAAAGTTTTGTCATAAATGTATTTAGTTTTACATTTTTGTTTTAAATAAAAAGAAATGGTGTAGAATGTGGGTGGTTTGGCTAAATATCAGTTTGAGGATGGTATGTGGTGAGAAGAGAGACTTAAAAGTTTTAGCTGACTCCAAGTTTCATGTGAATATTATATTGTGGAACAAAAACCAAAGGAATCATTGCTTGAGCTATAAAAACAAAGTGTCCAGAACATATTATATGGTAAACTAGCCTTCCAGCCACATCTTCATGTTCTTTTCAGTTCAAGTCCTACATTCTAAAAGAGACACAGGTAAACATGAGCTTTTCCAGAGGCAAACACACTGAGGACACAGGAGACATGGGAATATCACAGTGGCAAAAGGCATTTGCTTAAGCTCTCAATGTGCCACAATCATTGTCTTCAATTATACAAAGGGTTTATCCAGTAGCTCTAAGTCTGGCCTTGCTAATGGGTACCAAGGAATTTGACTCAAACTTAGCAAGATCTTTCTGGCAAAATAATAAAAGTATTGGAATGAAATGCTTTTTAATATAATGAGCTTCATAAACCCTGGGATCTTCAAAGAGAGGGCAAAAGTCAGAGAAGAAGTTGATTTAATTATCTAGGAAACTCAACTATAGTGTTCTAAAATTGAATAAATAGCTTACATAATGAATCTTTTGACCCATGAGTAGTTTCTATTAAAAATCATGAACTTGTTCTCTTTACTCTGCTCAAATCATGTCATTACTTTTAGTAATTTTCTACTACCCTCTAGAGCATATTGAGTTTATTTTTTCTTTTACTTGGTTTACTGCAAGCCCAAGCAATAATCTCAATGACCTTTGAATTATAATTCAAAGGAGAATGGTGATTTTTTTTTAAATGAAAAGGGTAATCTGTTGACCTGAGGATGCTATCAACACACTTCATTATTTACCAGGACTCTCCAACCTTTAACCTTCTGCCTCACATTATAGAAGTCATGCAGGTTGCACTCTGATCACCTAAGTGAGGCCGATGGAATGAATCCCTGGTGATTAAGCAGCTGATGAGTCACTTCTGATCTCTGCTTCCAGTGGTGAGTGTTGGGAGGTCAGGAATGGTTTCTTCTTACTACACAGTTAAAGGGTTTTCTCTTGGGCTGGGGATATAACTCAGTTGGTAGAGTGCTTGCCTGGCATGCACAAGGCCCTGAGTTCAATCCCCAGCATCACAAAACAAAAAAACAAACAAACAAATAAAAAACCTTCCTCTCATAATGGCCATTGGCCACAGAGTTAGACAAAAATACACCTTCAATAGCTATCACAAGATGAGAATGGGAGTGGGTTTGATGGAGGGAATGGGTAGTGAGCCCTAGTGAAAATATCGTTTGACTGAATTTCAGGAAGCTGCTAGGAAATGTGAGATTTGATATAATCTGTTGACCTGAGGATGCTGTCAACACACTTCATTATTTACCAGGACTCTCCAACCTTTAACTTTCTGCCTCACATTATAGGAGTCATGCAGGTTGCACTCTGATCACCTAAGTTTTATAAGTAGGCATGAGGGGAAACTCAGAGTTTAGACTGTATATTTATATCATTCAGTGTCCCTCAAAATGATCTGTTAAAAATTGCATATTTTTCACACCACCTCCAGCAATTTTGATTCATGGAATAGAGGGTTTTGGGGTTGGGGAATCAAACTTTCTGATAAGGAAGTTAGGTGAAACTCAGGCACATAGACTGCACACTGAAATGACATTTCTTTATATTTTTCAGGTGCATCTCTTGGAATTGAGAGCTAGTTATTAAAGCAAAGGGCTATGGCGAGTGTCAAGCTTGTATGTATGTGTGGCCGTAGGGGAGGAGGGCCTCAAACATTTGAAATACACATTATGGACTACTATAGAAAGTATTAGATGCTAAGATATAGGGAAAGTAGAATAGTATTGAATGACAAACCTCAAGGAAAAGAATAACTCAATAATAGGAAAGAGTTTCAGAATTTGCTTAGGGCTTGGATGTCAAACTTCTATGTAATAATTCACAGAAAGATAGACTACACAATTTGCTTAGGAGTTAACATAAACTGGAATCACAGGCCATTATCCTTGCTATTGCACTACGAGCTTTACCAGGACAAGGAGACACATTTCTATTCAAGCCACATACTGCTCCAGTGCTAAATGGTGAACTTAGGAAAAAAGATATTAGGAGGAAAACAATCACATAATGTTTGATGCAGCTTTTCTGTAATGATTACTTCTGTAGATTTTGAAAAGGTGTTGATTCACTTCCTCTCATCTTTTACTGGACTAGCTACATTAAATAACATAAGATCACATAGGTAATTTGCCCCTTTTTTCATTTGTGTGTAAATGAAAAGGTTATTGACATAATCCCAATCAATAATCACTATTTCTTTCATGTTTTACTATTGCATTCAAAGATGAGAAGAAACTCATAAGATATCTTCAGTGAGAACGTCAATCTGAATCAAGTAACTCAAAGACACTCTGGACACCAAGAACCAAACAGAACAGAGTAAAAGTGGGCTGAAGTTCATCCAGTTTACTTTGCCATCATCTGTCTCAAAGAGATGTGGGTTTGAGAAACTTAACTGCAGCTCCATATTTACAAGAAGGGATTGAACACAGAAATCTTCTTCCAACCTTTAACTCAGAGTAACCAAAGATACAACTTCCAATAAAGCTATTAACATACTTTGGATCAGATATGGCTGAATAAGTAACTTTTAAGAATAAAGTATGTCATTGAATAACTCAGAAGTATTTGAAATTTGAGGAACTCTTTCTAATTTAAGATGCTAAGAACGATGAGCATTTGGGCCTTCGTTAACTTATTTCTTTGTTCTTCATTACACAGGATTCCTTGGTATTAGCTGCCCTGGAATAGCTTTCAGTCTCCATCAAGGAGAGATTCCCAGTGCAGGGCATTGAGTGTGTTGATGAATACTGTCACAGGGAAGCTCTCTGCAAGCCCTGGGCATCTCTTTTCCACAGGGACACATAACTCCCTCTTCTTGTAGGTGACCTGGAATACTTTTAATAATGTACTTTGTAAGAAGAGGTAATCATTTTACAGAGCCTTTGAATCTTAACTTTTCTTAGCTGCTCAGATTACTCTTTGACTCTACTTATTCTCTTTTTAATATTGTTTTGTTTTCTGAAATACATAAACATATGTTTAGCTCTTTGGTTTTCACTACCTATGCTATAGTTTCTCCTATTTTATTAGGACATAAATTAACTTCTTTTTAAAAATGCCTCATTTTTAAAGTATTAAAATGTATTCAAATTATTGCTAGGACTATGATTGGTTTTTAAAAGAGTCAAAAATTAAAGCACTAGAAGTATCAAGAGAACTTTAATAGGTGAGGTGGCATTTGGATTGAAAAGCAGGATTATAGAGAGATCCATATGGTTTAGCAAGAGAAAGCCTTTGAAGTTATAAAATACCATAAGAAGAATATTCACTACTTCAGAGAGTTACAGAAAACAAATGCTTTCATAAGTTCCTGGTCTTGCAACCATTCAGTAGAGAGTCAAGCATTAACCTAATATTTTCATTTACATTTTTTCTTGATTTATTCCCTAACTTCCCTAGAAAAGGGAGAAAAAAATATTTCATTATTCAGACTCTTACTTCCATTTCCATTTCCCCCTAAATCTTGTGATCTATTTTTGTGATTTTTTTTCCTACTTCATGGACAGAAATTGTCCAAAATCATTAACATAATATAACAACTTAGGGGTTGTTGGTGTAACTCGGTAGTAGAGCTTGCATAGCATGGTTGAGGTACTGGGTTCAATCCCCAGCATTGCAAAAAAATAAAAATAAACAAATAAAATAAAATTAGGTGGTTCACAACCTTAGACAAATTAAGCATGATTGGTTGTTTTATTGAATTAAGTCTGCAAAGTACACGCCATTTCTCCCCAGTGTAACTACAGCAAAGGAAATTGTTTGTCATCTTTTGCTACTAAAAAGGAATCAGTCCCACCAATTCCATTGGCAGGATTGGTGTGTTTCTTGCCCAAAGAAAAAGTTGATCTCCAGTCAGTTTTTCTTGGTTTACATTCAAAGAAGAGATTAACTCTATTTTGAATGAACAAAATTTTCATTATGAATTAAAAAATATTATCTTTCCTTCCCTCCCTCCCTCCTTCCATCTCTCTTTCCTTTCTTTTACAATGATTAGCACCTATTAACTGTGCATATTATGGATTTTATTGTGATTTCCATACATGTACGTAATGTGCTTTGATCATATCCACTCTCCCTACTAATCTCTGATATTCCTAGCCTGCTCCCTTTCCAAATAGGTCCCCTTATACTTTCAAGACTTTAGGAAAATGGATGAAATGGGAAATTATTACATTAAGTGAAATAAACCATCAGGAAGACAAGTATTGCATGTTATCTCTCATATGTAGAATCAAGAAAGTAAAACAAAATTTTAAAAATGTTCTTTTACCAATAAAAATTCTGAATTATTTTCAGGACTTTCCCAGGATTAGCATGACATTTCTTTATAATCAAATTTTCCTTATAAGAAATTTGGTAGGGAGCAATCTTTGATAGAGATTATAAAAAATGCTTTATCTGTACTTAATTTATGATAACTTTCAGATCTCTAGTCTGGTCAATTCCCTAAAATTATTCAAGATTGAAAGTAAAGGAAAACTTATAGAACAACTATTCAAGATGTTGAAGCTTAAAAAATATGAGTCTTCCAGTTACATACAATTTTCATGCAATTTTAATATATAAAATGCATGAAAGAACTGTTGTAATTTATGTTCAATTTTTATAATTTATTGTTGTAAAGTCACTGTATATAAACAAATAGTTTTGATAAGACAAATATCAGAATTATGCAGTTTAGAAGAATTTCTAGAAACATATATTTAAAGCTAAATTCCTGAAAAATTTCAGGATATTCTTCCATTAAATAGAAATAGCAGCTCATGCTTGAGCAAGCAAGAGGGATTGTGTGATAGACTTTAGGTTGGTATAGAAATAGTAATAGGAAGAAAATTGAATAGATGGATAACATTGGAAGTAAGAGAATAGACTTGTAAAAAATAAAAAGATTTTCAAAAACATTTGTAGAAACGTACATTTAAAGCCAAATTCCTGAAAAATCACAGGATATTCTTCCTTTAAATTGAAATAGTAGCTCATGCTTTTTTAGGTGATCAAGACTAAACAAAATAATTTGGCAGAACTAATCAATGTATGAAGAGTCTCCAAAGTATTATAATTGGAAAAGTACATATTAAAGTAGGCATGTTGTTTTATTTTCTTTTTTGACTATTAAATATGCGTGTATACATGAAGTACCACATGAGATTCTAGAGTTAGGTGGAATTTGGTTGTAAAATCATTTTTTTTTTGTCTTCCTTGCCAAAAAAAAGAAAAAAAGGAAAAGAAACCAAGATCTAGAGAAACAAATTCTGCTAACTCTCATCAGTTTTTTCCTGAGAATTAGAAAGCAACACAACCATTGTAAAACAGGTATATTCCAAAGTAGATCTAGATCCTTATCATAACCTTCCAGCTCAGTTTAGTAAGCACCTGTTGCTGACAGCAAAGGACATTATTTTAAATGCAGGGCTGATTAATTATTGCTTTAGTTGCAAATGAACCAACTCTATATTTGCTTATTTTTTCTACTTCTGAACTTTGGGATATTTATCCTCTGAATGGGAAAAATGTACACCATATGTAAAGCATTTTCCATTGTACTTAAAGATGTTGGCTTTGTGTCTCATCCAAGACTTCTACTTTCTTTAAATTTATCCTGAAATCACCACAAGCACCTCTTAAGTATCCCTCAGCACTACTGAATTTGCAGTTAAAGTGGGAATGTGATGTTTTTCTGGGTTTGAATACCAAAAGGAAAATTCATAAAGTAAAAATAACATTGCAATTTGGCTTCTTTAATAAATGTAAGCAATATATACTGATTTTGTAATTAAAATACTTTCTGTCACTTTTTTGTGTGTGTTTTAAATGTTGTATAATTTCTATTCACTTTCTACCCATTAATAATAAAAACGTTCCATCTGGAAACGAGTGTTACCATAACTCTTGCTTGGTCTCATTTGGAATTCGAGTATCTAAGGCTTTTCCCCCTGGCTCTCTATGAATCTTGTATTGCAATTTTGATACTGTTCTGTCTGCTTTGGGAAGTATTTTATCCTTAGTTGTAATACAATATAACATAATATAATATTTATGTGTTAAAGACAATCAAATATTTTTATGTGCACTTCTTTTTGGAGGTAGCAAACTAAGTTCTAGTTAGTCCTGGGATTCCATGATACATCTATACTAGATTTTTGAAAGACATGACCAAGAAAGTTGACTCTACTCTTTTACCTGGAGGTCCGTTATCTGTATAGATAGTTGGTATTACAATGCATAAAAAAATGATCTATGCAGTTTTTAAGACCACATATTATTAAGCTTTCTGTATACATAAAACATGAACCTGACTACACACAATGACCTCGGATGGTCTCAATCTCTAAGAAATGTGGAATGGTTTCCTGCTTCCTAATGTCTTTTTCTGTTAGTAAAGGGTAAGACTGCACAAAGTAAAAGAATGAAAACTTAAAAATTGTATCCATGACTAAATGTGTGGGGGAGTAGGTGTAGAAAGAGAAAGAGAAAGAAGCACTCAGGATACAGAAGTTAGGACATTCTTAAAGTCTTTTTCTTTCTTTTTTTCCCTACTCTTATTGGTATATTATTATTTGAAACTGCTATGTTTTGTTATGAAAATTTATTCTATAGACTATTTTGTGAGCCTTTATTGGATAAAAAATTCAGCTGTGTTCATTTAAGTCTTTACTTGTTCTTAAAATTTTAGATTTTTTTCTATGTGGGGATTGAATAAAAATAAAACATACTTAAATATATTAATTATGCTTTTGTGGTAGAAAATAATTTTTAAAAGTGGCATCAACTCTTATCTGATGGATTGTGTGATCACTCTGTTTAACTTGCTAATTTCTGGAGTCTTTCGTATTCACTATTCTGAGAATTATTATCAGGTGAAAGATGGTGCCTTGGTTATAAATATATTGAAGAAGATGGGATTGTAAAGGTTTATTTTTTGTAAGTGTTGTTAAAAATATAGAGAAAATATCCATCCTGCTTTTGTACATTTTTCTCCATAAAATATGTAATTCTTTATCCAAAGACTAGTATTCATTAGTTAATTGGATTTTTTGCCTGATTTGTGTCACTGTAGGTAGAACATAGGCAAAAGAAACAGAAGCAACAACGAGGCTGAAGTTCAATGTCCCTACTTTCAACTTAAATTTCAAATAATACCAGTCTTTTAAAATTAACCTTAACTTTCACTGATAGTGTTTCTAGGCACTTTTGTAGCTTACCTGGCCTTTGGGAACTTGGAAGCTCTACTACAATCCCTAGCCAAGTTTCTTGGGTGTTACCAAGTCAGTTTTCAGAAAAATATTTTTTTCCTTCATGTAGCCCCACTTCAAGCACAAACCCTTATTCCTTGGTGATACACTTATTACTTTCTAATTTTGTTTGAGGCAGGTCCAATGGGGCAACATATACATCTTCTTGGTTCTGGGACCTCCAAAAGAAGCCTTTTTCTATTTCCCAAAACAGAAAATAAAATGTTAAAAGGACTATTTTATGTAAAGAAGGAGTGAATTGCAGGATTCTATCATTTTTAATAATCTATATAATTTTATTTTCTATGGTAGAATGTGCATGCTTAAGAATAATGTTAATAGAATGTTAATCCATTGGTTTTCTATGAGAAGGAAGGTATGTCCTATGTCAAAGCTCAATAGTCCCTACTCCAGTGACATTCCTTTAAGGATTCCTCAAAATAGAAGGAACACCTACCTTGGAGACTCTGCTCACTAATCATGGTGTCCCTGAGTGAGACTTGATCATTCTGCACAGCCCTAATCATGCTGCCTGGTGCTTCCTGTTAGGAGAGCCCATGGTGCAGTACCACTGAAGCACAGTTCTATGTCACCCCAGGGCATTATTAGTCTTTTCTCTCCTGCAAAAAGTCAGTGATTTTGCTTAGGTTGAAAACAAAAGGCAGGGCTTGGAAGTTGGCTAGATTCACATCTTAGTTCTTCCACTTATTAGACACACATCTGAGCCAGTCACCAATTCCTGAGTCTCTCTTTATATATATAAACAATATATAAGGACTATCTCAAACAAGTACAACTGGAAAAATTTGCTGAACATCTAATTTAGAAATGTGTTTACTTGTAAAAATTTTCACAAAAAAGAAAAATCACATTGAAAATAGTTTGACTTTACCAAGCATTTTCCTCAAGTTAAATAACTTATGCTATAGTCTTGATAGCAACTTTTTATTATTCTTCATTACTTGATATATCCAGGAATATATGATGGCTCAATACATTTTTCTTGTGAATGCTTTTTTTTTCTTTTCAGTATTCAATTAAATGGAAGAGAATCTGAGAATTTCCTAAGGATTATCTCTCTATTTTCTTAATAGAACCTGGAAACTAAAAGCATTTTTCTTTGAAGCCACATTTGGAAGATAATTGACATGGCTTAGAACTTTGTCAAAATACCCTGCAGAAGCAGATTCTGATTCTGGAGTTCTAGACTAAGGTCTTTGACATTTTTTTCCCCAAAATCTCCCTAAGTAATTCTGGTGCTGCCAAAATTTGGTTGAGGAATAATAATCATATGGTTGTCAACTGGCATGATAAAGAAGCTTCTGGGTTGGAAAAGCCTGCTGTCCAAAATGCTAGGCTCTTGGTGTGTGCTGCAGTCACAAAAGTGAAGCCCACAGGGTACCAGTCCTCAATTCACTCAGAGAATAGAGGGATTGGCTTAGGAATGCAGAAAGAGGGGAAGATAAAAAAAGATGCCCCCAGAGTGGCACAGAGATAAAGACAGAGAGGTTAAGAAAGAGAATGAGAGTGGGAAGGAGGAAAAGGAAGGTGGGCCATCAAGAGAGAAAAGATGAGTCAGCTCACTTAGAAAATATGTCAAGAAAGATGAAAATAAATTCTAACAATTAATGGAGAAATAAAGAAGGTACAAAAACTACGGCAAAGAAGATAACTTTGGGTTTGCTTGGATAGCTCGAAATATATTTTCTAATAGTCCCAGACCACTTCATGTTGAACAATGTTTGAGGCAATCACAGTTGTGGTGATGGGTTTGCAAATGACACTTAGAAAACCATGGAGTGTCCCTACATAAAGTACCTGCAGGATCCCTTGAGAAACTGCATGTGCTGATGAAATAGAAGCAAAAATCTCTGGCAATCACAGGGAAAAGGAAATGTGAGTTAAGAATGTGAGTTTGCATTATTATTGCCATATCCTTTATAACAACAATAATACAAAAAAATAATTACGATTTATGAAGGTTTCGGGTGACAAATTTTTTCTAGTCCGATAACTGAATACATATCACCAGTTCAGTTTGAAGATTTAGAGTTGATAATAGTGGCAGTGAAAACACTGGAATAGAATCAGGTTTTATTTGTTAGGAAGCAGCATAGAATGATGTCTTGCCAACAGATCCTCAAGAACTAAGCTTTCAAGTAAGCTCTAGCATCTACTATTTCATAAATGCAATAAAGTCCTCTCAAGGGTATTCTTAAAACATCATTATTTTTTAAGTTTTTTTCCCCTACATCTGCAGCATTTCTCAAATATGCTTCTCTTTGCTCAGTTGTATATGAAACTATTTTTTGTCTCTTATTGTTAACCCTGATTTCAGGCTCCTTAAACAAAATTTAACAAGTGACTTTTCTACTCTACTGAAAAATCCTGCTAATAGGGTCAGAACACTTGTGGGCATCTAGCTAATGAGTACATATATTCCATCAGAAACACACTTCAAAGAACAAAAGGAAAATATTATCTGCATATTTATTAATTTTGCTCATTAGACATATAGTAAGTCATTTTTATTGGTTTAACTATTTAAGCATGTATTAATTGTACATATTAGCTGGGTTCACTGCAACATTTTTATACATATATATCATTTGCACTGATCACAACCAGTGAGAAAGTACTTTTAAAACTGCCTCTGTCCAGGTTCTTGAATATCATTCCACACATTACCTTCAAAAAGATTAATTCCTGGTTCTCCATATTCATGAAATTCTATTTGATTCTAATTGCCTTGGTAGGTGCACCTGAATGAAACTCTGAGCCTTACTAATTTTAAAGTTTCAAATATATATTTAGTTATCAGTAGGTTGAATAAATTGATATTAAATATTTTGAAATTATTGGCGTTTTCTTGTGATAATACACTAATACAATTCTTCTTATATAAGAAAAATTTCCCTGTGATAGTAGGGAAAATTGAACAGCATCCTTGTTTTCTAATAAAGAAACTGTAAGAGTGTTGTAAAGACATCTAATAGAAATCAAATATCTGATGGATTTGGCAGCTCTGAGGCTTTGATTCTGAATTTAGGAACTCACATTTCCAAGGAATGGAACTTTTCTTCTACATTCTATTCAGATTATCTACCAAGGCAGAGTCTAAGATGAAATAATTTGTCCAGGTTTTACTAACAGCAACATATTACTTCAGTTTTGTCAAACCATATTAGGAAACATCAAACAGTGGTTTTGTAGTGAACATGAGTCTTAGAATATTGATCGGCACATGGAATTAACTAAAATGATATTATGCAGCTGCCATCAATAAAATAAAGATTTGTTTAGAATTATTCACCATCTGACCAAATGTTCAAATTTTAAAGCCAAACAACCTTTCTTTTAGTCATTTTCCATACATCATAAACCATTAAACATACATCTTCCTATGTGGTTTCAACCACTAAGCATGTAAAAGTAATCTGCTCATTCCATGAGAGAAGGCAAGGATGTGCATAGAATCAATCTTACTGGAAGTTCAGAGTGGTTATTTGGTACATCAACTAAGGTCTCTTAGGAGACTGGAGAGTAGAAAATGAAAACCTTCCTGTGGTCATTGTTTTCTCTTCTAAGTTACAAATAGTTCTGCTGAAAACTTGCTGTTACCACCTCCGTATCTGACCCTCAGGACAGCTAATGGATAGCAGGTATTAGCCTGAGACTATACATAGCTCACTAGGAGGTATTTTCCCTTCATGTGCTTTAGCACAAAGAGCATGTCTTGCTCATGGAAGATTAGAAGCATGATCATTCTCTATGGACATTCTATTTTCTCAGCACACTTTGGACTACAGAGTAAAAATGAACATTTAAATCCAGAATTAGTATGGACAGTTAAGGTCAAGATAACTCTTTCAAATGTTAAGAATGTCATATGGGGTAAAGAGTTCATTCTTTCTAAGCATTATTTTTCTTGTCTCTAATAAGAGTCAAAACTATTACCACTAGGTGAAATCTTCAGGATTAATAAAATAAATGGCCTATCTTAAATGTTTCATTAGTGAATTCTGCTGCTATTAATAATGAATTCTGTCTTAGGCTCTTCTTAGTTGTTAGTATTAGCAAGAAAAAAAGCCAGACTGAGTCTCTTAGACATAATTTAGCTTAATATGCAGCATTTTTTTTCTAGATAAACACACTAGGAGAAATGCACAAACTGTGTATATAAAAATTAAGTATCCTCAACTACATACAATAATTTCCTTCCTTTGACAAGTGACTCATATTCAGATGTGTGATTATTTGTGCTATAATTATGCTTACATTATTTATTTAATGAGACATTGATGTCAAAGCAATAAATCAATGTGCAAATAGAAAGAACAACACACTTTAAATTCTATTAATTTGTAATGTAACCTCATATACAATGAATGATTCTTTTACAAATGCTCATCAGTCACAGAAGATTTCCAGAATGCAGAGGCATTATGAGTTATTTGTATCACACAAGAAATAAACATCTTTTTCTTATTTACTCAAATAACAGAGAATGTCTCAGTAGAAAAATTTTTAATTCATGCCACAAATTTTCATGAGTTTCTTTTAATATTACTTTACAAACACAGGTTATTAATTTTGCATGCAATGTGATTATTAAATGGGTTAAACAGAATTATATTTTGTCAAAATAAAAAACTGTGGATAAATAATTTTTCCATTCACCTTGTCAAGTAGCTATGAAACATCATTAGAACCATAACAAAGTATTAGCTCAAAGAATAGGTAAATCTCTTTCCTATTTCCACAGTTGAATTAATTTTCTATCACCACATCTCTTTCTTTTATGTATTATGCTTTTTACGATTACATTAAATTAAAGATTTTCTAACTTGTGGATAGTTAACATTTATCAAAAGGAAATGAAAATGCATTTGCTAAATTGTACCAAAGAAAAGCAGCAACCCAATAGTGATTTTACCACGGAGGTGATTGAGAGCCATTTTCTCTCTCATAGCCTTCATGACTTTGGTTGAAGCTTAGAAGTATGTTACTCAGTACAGAATTCAGCACTAGCAGGTGGGCTAGGAGACAGAATAATTATCAGAACAACAACAATATGTAGCAGAAGTGCAAGACTTTTCGTTTTTTTATCCATCTAATTAATATTTTTATTTATATATGACAGCAGAATGCATTACAATTCTTATTATACATATAGTGCACAATTTTTCATATCTCTGGTTGTATACAAAGTATATTCACAACAATTTGTGTTTTCATACATGTACTTTGGATAATAATATCCATCACATTCCACCATCATTTCTAATCCCATGCCCCCTCCCTTCCCCTTGAACCACTCTGCCCTATTTAGAGTTTGTCTATTCCTCCCATGCTCCCCCTCCCTATCCCACTATGAATCAGCCTCCTTATATCAGAAAAAAAAATCGACATTTGGTGTTTGGGGATTGGCTAACTTCACTTAGCATTATCTTTTCAAATGCCATCCATTTGCCTGCAAATGCCATAATTTTATTCTCTTTTATTGCTAAGTAACATTTCATTGTGTATATATGCCACATTATTTTATCCATTCATCTATTGAAGCTCATCTAGGTTGATTCTACAGTTTAGCTATTGTGAATTGTGCTGCTATAAACATTGATGTGGCTGTGTCCCTGTACTATGCTGTTTTGAAGTCCTTTGGGTATAGACCAAGGAGAGGGATAGCTGTCAAATGGTGGTTCCATATCCAGTTTTCCAAGAAATCTTCATACTGCTTTCTATATTGGCTGTACCAATTTGCAGTCCACCAGCAGTGTATGAGTATACTTTTTTCCCCACATTGCAAGTTGGCAAATTGGGCTGTACTAATATTACTTCTCTTAAACTGTGGATCTCAAATTTGAGAAAACACTTAGTGAATGCCTATTTTATCCTCTTTCTAACCTTTCTTCCACATTGTTTCCAGATTATATAAAATTCTTTGATATTCCTTCATTCCTTATATGATGAAGTCCAACTGCTAGGTATAGTGCCCAAAGCCCTTTACTCTCTATCCCTACTTCAATTGTGTCACTCATGGTATGCATACTATACTCTAATACACAGAGAATCACTCCTAAACTCATCATCATATTCTCAGAAAACACACAGAGGTATGAAGCCATCACAGAGCTCTTTGGTAAAGGCATATACTGTTGCTTTCCAGAACATCTGCAGAAGACACATGTCACATTGCAATCTTGTAATAGTATGAGTGCACTTCTTCCACATGCCTCTTTGTCATAACAGACTGAGGATCTGGAGCTCTAACTATGGTTCTTGTGTTCTGACCAAAAAAAAAAAAGTTATAATCAGACATAATAAAAAAACAAGCAAGAGAATTTAATTTTATTAGTGAAGTAAAATAAGGCTCAAGCAAATAACACTCTCTTGAAAGTATGTCATCTCTAAGTAGAGAACAACAAAGGAAACAATGCTACTTCCAAATTTATTGCCATTTTATGTTTGCCTTGATAACCAAGACCCACATTCTGCAGTCTGCAACAATCAGATATTTAATTCCTCCTCCTCCTCAGGTGGGGGGGAGTTTTGACCCTCTTTCAGGAACCTTCATGGGAATCATCCCATTCCAGGGACTTCATCTACAATTCAATCCAACGTTAATGCAGGTGCTGTGGTCTGTGACCTGGAAAACTTCATCTTAGTGTGGCTGTGCTGCTAAAACATTTTCCCCTTCTGAATTACCTTGAAAAACCTATGACCCTAAATTATAACCGTGCAGTGATCCGGGTTAAGCTCTCAGGAGTTAATCCCATCCATCTCTCCTACTTGACATATTTCTTAATTACCTCCCCTTTTTATCCCTGATGTATCCTCAGCATTAGTACACCTGTTATTTTTCTATAAGTTATTCAATTACTTGTTAGCCTTAAAAGCAATTGAAATCTTACTCTAGTCAGAATGGCAATTATCAAGAACAAAAGCAACAATAAGTGTTGTTGAGGATGTCAGGAAAAAGGAACACTCACACATTGCTATCGGCACTACAAATTGGTACAAACAACCTGGAAAGTAGCATGGAGATTCCTTTAAAAACATGGACTGAAATCACCATTTGACCAGACTATCTAAGTCCTAGGTCTATATCCAAAGGACTTAAAATCATCATACTCTCATGACATGGTCACATCAATGTGTATAGCAGCTCAATTCACAATAGTTAAACTGTGGAAGAAACCTAGATGCCCTTCAATAGATGAATGGATAAAGAAACTGTGGTCTATATATGCAATGGAATATTACTCAGCTTTAAAAGAGAATGAAATTATAGCATTTGCAGGTAAATGAATAAGTTGGAGAATATCATGCTAAGCAAAGTAAGCCAATCCCAAAAAAACAAAGGCTGAATGTTCTCCCTGATAAGTGGATGCTGATCCTTAATGGTGGTGGTGGTGGTGGTGGGTGGGGGGTGCTTGGAAAAAATTGAGGAACTTTGGGCAAGGGGGGTGGGAAGGGGACCTGGAGGTAGGGAAGGTGGTGGAATGAGATGGACATAATTACCCTAGGTACATGTATGACTGCATATAAGGAACAACTCTACATTGTATACTACCAGAGAAATGAAAAGCTGTGCTCCATTTGTGTACAATGAACCAAAATGCATTCTGTCATCATGTATAACTAATTAGAACAAAGTTTAAAAAGCAATTGAAAGAAAATCCATGTCCCGGCGTATTATGGGCCTGCATTCAATCACTCATTACTAGCCACTGCCTAGCACTGTCAGTCAATCCTTAGAACAGTGACCACAGTGGTTTGTTTAAAGGAAAGTCAGATCTTATCAGTCCTCTGCTCAAAAGCCTCCACTGCTCCCCAGCCCATGCAAGTTTTGACAAGGCTCTGTCTGATCTCTTCTGCAACCTGCCTTAGAGGACACTCCTCATCCCTGTTCCCTAAGCCTCACTGGCTGGCTGCTCTGTTCTTCATTAAACTCCTCAGAAAAATTCCTGGTTCTGGGCATTGGTCCTTTCCTTTTCTCTACTGGGAATTTTCTTCTCAAAATAATGGTGTGGCTTCCCCTCTTCCTCTTCGGGTATTTACTTAAATGTCATATCCTCAGTGACACTGTTCCCTGTGTTTAACACTGCATTCAACTCCTTTCCCACTCCCACTCCCTGTCTTCCTTCGTTGCTTTCATTTTTATTTTCATATCTAATATTTTCTATTTATTTTTAACTTACTTCTTTTTGCTTCTTGTTTTTTACCTCTAGAAAATAAACTTCACAAAGCATGGGTTTTTAACTATTTTGTTACCTTAGGTATCTATCCTTAGAATAGTTTGTGGTGTAAAATATGACTGGTTATATATTGTGAATAAACATCCACATTCATGCTATAAATTATTTGAATGAAGAGGCCATGTTTGACTCAGTTCCATGATTTCATATGGGAGTGAGCTGTGGCACATAATCATTATTCCACAAAAGTTTCTAATGAAGAAATGAGTATATTTGCTAATCCTTGGATGTAATGTAGGGAAAAAAGATTACCTGAATATACAGCAGTTTTTTTGATGAATTTCTTCTATTCATATATAGTTACTTATAAAAATTTATACATATATATATATATATATATATATATATATACACACACATAACTATACACACACACATATATATTATACATAACTATATGTATGTGTATATATATATATGTGTGTGTGTATAGTTATGTATATGTATATGTGTGTGTGTGTGTGTAACTATATATATACACACACATATATAGTTACTTAAGAAGTCTCTCAATTTATGTGGAAAAAATGGTCATTTTTTTGTTCTGGGTTACTCATGGAAAAGTCCTTCAATTATCTAAAAAGATATTGAAACTCAACCAAATGGATAAGTTACAGGATTAGGGAGTTCCTTTATATTTTACTTTAACAAATGCATTTAAAAATTATTTTCAAAAGCCAAAACTGTTTTCAACCTTGTTTTTCAAAGCTAAATCTCTAGGGCAGTATAAAAAAAAAATCTAGTGCCTGGCATCCAAAATCAAAAATTCTGATTCAATTATTTCAAGTGTAACCTGAGGACTGGTAGATTAAAAAAAATCTCAGAAACATTGATTTCAGGAAGCACAATCTGAGACCACAATTTAAGAACATGTGTACACTAGACTAACTCAGCAGGTTTTGTGGTTGCCACACATCACCTGGTCTTCCTTGACTGTAAAGATGGGACACTATTTTTACACAAATGTGGTAGAAATTAGGAAAGGTTTATTGTCTATGTTTTTAATAATGCAAAATAATCTATATTTTTCTGGTGTTAAGGATAGATTACTTTGTACTTTCCAAGTTTTTTTGTTGATCTTATTGCTTTATCAAGTGTAAAATGCCTCTTTTAACCTTAACTCTTGGATATAAGTTTTAGTAAAAGAGAGAAACTAATGTCTGGATGGACAATTATTTTCCTTTAGAAAACTAAATTTTATAAATTATTTTCTTTTCTCCATGAATAAAAGTTCTATGGATGAATTTATTATCAAAACTAGAGTCAAGAAAAAAGCTATAATGGTGTTTCCCTTTGGATATTAAATGACATTAGAAATACTTTTTCATTTGCTACCTACTCTTTTCCAACAGAACAGTGAAGAATAGATAATAATGGTTTCCTAGCTAACATGAAATAACCTCATTTGTACATATATTGATTTTAAATTTATCTCTCTGGGATATTTATTAGTTAGCTACAATGTATTATTTATATAACAAATAAATAATTTGTTTTACTCAAATAGTTTCATTTCTATATTCTTTATTCAGAATGAGTTGTAGATCAGACATACACACACAAATATTTCTACAAAAGAAATTTAATCAGAAATCTATGTCTAGTTTACAGGACCTATGTTTTGCAGAGTTTACA
Source organism: Marmota marmota marmota (assembly GCF_001458135.2). Classification (NCBI taxonomy): domain Eukaryota; kingdom Metazoa; phylum Chordata; class Mammalia; order Rodentia; family Sciuridae; genus Marmota; species Marmota marmota. The sequence continues at coordinate 4,403,427 of NW_025999842.1, read as the reverse complement.
GAAACTGTGGCTCAAAGGATGGTCCTTTTCTTCTCTTTTTAGTATTGAGTAATGGAAAAGACTTACAGGGATGATTGAATTTATTTCCATAGTTACACTGTCTGCATTTTTAGTAACACCTGGACTTTTGCTTCCTTGTTGAAATGAACTATTCCCAGTGCCTGACTGTGTGAAATAAACTGGAGAAAAAAAAATGACTGTTCTTACACACTACTCAGTGAATAATGACACTGGTGATGTGAATATTACAGGCGTTTAAACAAATAATGATCCATCAGCATGCCTCCTTTACTGCTCAATAAAACCATGTGCTCACAGCTTCTGGGGAACTTCCAGTTTTACATCATAACCTGAAACTAGGGTACACCCAGGTTGTAAAAAGAACAAAAAGTCTGCACCATCACATTTCATCAAAGTAGAAACAAATAAATAAAACCTGATAAATTTAAGAAATTTTATGATTTATGTTTAATACACTCTGATTAGTTCATTGTCTATATGCCATTTCGTTCTGATTTTTTTAAAAAAAGAGTTTTTGAGGACTTCAGAAGGACAAAACTAGATTATTCCTATTCTCCCTATCTCCACTTCTATCTATAAGCCCTATACATTAAGTAAGTCCATGTCAATTACAAATTTGTCTGATTCTTAAAAAGGAAAACTATCTCATTGTCAAGATCTTTCTTGATTTTTAAAGGCCTATCTCTATATGTCAAGTCAGAAAATAGACTGAATCTAATATAATAACACATATGTATTCTCCAAATTTTATTTAGGATATTCATATTCAAAACAGAACAACATGGATTCATGTTTGTATTAATGTCATCAGTTGAGATATTTAAGAGTTTAAATTCTGTTCACTTATCCTACCATTTTTTCTTAGATGCACACATTTATTTAGACTTTGTTTCACTATCCCTTGTTTAAACAAAAACAAAACAAACAGAAAAAAAAAAAGACAAACCAAAGAATGACTTAGGAGGGGGTTCATAATATGACCTGAAAACTGAAAGCAGAGCTATAAAATCTGACAGATGGGAGGTGAGTGAACTGGGGACGAAGCTGGGAATTTCTCATCTCATTTTGGTTATTTATAAAAGGTGAATAATTCTCCTTATCTCACAACACTACTAGGAGACAAAATTTAGGTAGTGAAACATGCAGAATATATATTTTAGATGTCCTCATTCAAAACTAAGAGTTTCATTTTCCTTCATTTGTTTTTTATTGTCTTTCCAATGAAAATACTGACATCCAAGATCTTGTTGTTGCTGACACTTCTAAGTGGCTGTGGGTATGTGAATTAATAGAATATGTTAAAGAAGCACTGCTTGACTATTGGTGTCATCAGGCAATGTCAGCTTCAGTGAAGTACATATTTACAGCTCTGAAATTGTTATTACAGCTAAGGCACCAAAAGAATTACAGGCAAGCTAATGTTCAAACCAAGTGTTTACTTTCTTATCAAGAAAACCATAAATTCTTGGCCCTTGGAAAGAGCATCTTCAGAAAAAATCAGTTCTATATTCAGATAAATTATCATGAAAGCTCTTTTGAATTGGCTTACAGAACTTAACTAAAATGATTCAATTGTTGGTGGGGATAGGCCATGATAAAAACAAAGAAAGACACCCAAAGAAGAAACATGTATTATATTTAGGGACTGAATAAACTAGGTAGGATGTCTCCTGGACCTATTTTGAGGAGAACTAATCCAGATATATTATCTATTAAAAAACACTGTCTCGCTAATGTCTGTGTCTGGAGCAGCTCTAAGAAACATAGAAGACTTGTCATAAAACCTGAAATAGAAGGTGCAGTCTCTGGCTGCAGAATACACCCTGGCATGAGATGACCATCTCAGCATCTGGTTAGTAAATTACCTCAGTAGAAAATCTGTCCTTTGTTGACAAATGGTCTAGCTACTTCTCAGTGAGGCTGGAGGATAAGAATTTTCTGGAAACATAGTTTGTATTCTATCCCTAAATATGGAAATTTGTGGAGAAGTTCTCTAATCCAGGTGCCATTGTGAACTAAATGTTCTTATAAGTAAGATCAAATGCTTCTCTTTATATCTTTTCTTCAAAAGCACAATTTAACTTGAGAAGTTAAATTTTAAAAAATGCTTTTGTTGCAGCTTATTAATAACAAAACCAGCAAGAAACAAATCTCATATGGCATTTTATTGAAATAAATTTAAACAACTAGATTTCTAGGCTGAACAACTGAGTATTTCAAGATGTATTTATCAAGTGACATCATCTAAATCTGGGGCAATTCTTTCCCAAGGTAATAACCTCAATTCCTTTTATTCAGGCTTTTTTTTCCCATAGGAAAAATAAACAAACTAAAAGTTGGAATAGAAAAACAATTTCACTTAATTAAAAAATATTAGCATTTGAAAAACACTTGGATATCCCCCATTTCAACATATTCATAATATAAAGGAAATAACAGCATGAGATCTAAGCAGGTTTAAAAACTAGTGAAGATTATATAAATACCTCTGATCTCTGTTTTCCTACTTTTAAGTTTAATGTTTCTTTCCAACACACTAAGGTTCATCTCCTGTTTAGCAAAGAGTTAATATATGACTACAGCCAGGATAAACATTATGAGAGAGAGGAAAAGTATAGAAAGCTAGGCAATAGAAATCCATGCAGACCTTATGACAGCTGAGTAGGTGTGACTTTTTCCAGTAGAGAGCAGGGATCCCTTGCTAACCGTGTAGAAGCTACACTACAGGGCCAACAAAGAACACAGAGCTGGTCTCAGATGTGTACATTCACGCTTTGCCCAGGAAGCTCAGTAGACAACTTAGCACTTAGCACCCATTTTACAAACTGCACTGCAGTGAATTCATAGTTTTGCAGATTCCCTGGGAGTATCATAGTCATAAGAATACCACCAAATTGTGCTCTATATGTGTAATAATAGTTGTAATGCATTCCACTGACATAAATAAATTAAAAAATAATTTTTAAAAAAAGATACAGAGGGAGCTAATTCTCTCTAAAAATAAATAAAGCATGATACACTTAGGGGAAAAAAGAAAAAGAAAACACATTTAATGATGCAAACCTCTTCTTTTTTTCCATGTAGTTCTCTTTGCTAAGACTGAGGTCTCACTTCTAAATTCCAGTACACCTTGAAAAATGCTGTCAGATTGCCATGATTTCTGACTGAGAATGGTGGGAGAGTCAGTTCTGAACTTGGAGCTAGAAGATCTACAATAATTTTGCATCCTTTGGCAAGTCCTTTGGACTTAATTTATTAATCTGGAGAGATAGTGATATTAATTACCTACATTAACCTTGTATATTTTACTGGGTGGTTTGAGATTCCAAAAAGATACTGTATGTGAACATTCTGAGTCTAGTGGTAATAGCAGAAATCCAAATGCTTTGTTTGATTATCAAATTGCTATTTTTTTTTTTTTTTACTTAATGCAAGTAGCATTGCTTTCAATGGTAAACCCTTCTGGATCTAAAACACATTGTGATCATCAAAGAAGTTTATTCTTAAAAGAAAGATTCATTATTCTTCTTTAACATTTTAGCTAGACATGTCATCTTTTACTTCGAGGACTATAATGACTTAGGTATCTAGTCATGGGTCAAAAAAAAAAAGAAAATCTGAAAAATTCACTTCAGTTAATCTAATATTTTGTCAGCATAAATTTTAAATTAAAAAAGTAAGCTACCTGCTATCTAAGAAAGTAATTATGTAAGGAAGCAGTTAATATTAAGAGAACACTTTATGGTATTATAACTATTTCACACACCCCCAAATTTTAAATGTATTATTAAGGAATTATAAAAAGATTGTTTGGGATTTCTATTTCTGGTTAGGACATAGAAAGATACAAGAAATCATTGCTTTTATCCTGAAAACTAAAAAAAAAGCTGGATAACTTTCAAAACCACATAGTCCTTTTTGAAAAATCCTTCAAAGAGCTGAAGATGCAGTGAAACCTAAATAAACTAATTTCCAGACAAATGACAAGCTTTCCACAGAAGAGTTCCACAGCTGTTTGAATTTTCTATGAATGATGGAGGAGGAGGTGTCTGCCATAGAAAAGGGTAAGGAGAAACCAGCTAAACTTTTGATGAACTTTTAATGGCTGTGTGTAGGTTGGCACAAGAGATTAGATTTCAAGGAGCTAAACCACAGAACAAATCTACAACCACCCACCAAATCTTTCCTACAGTCTTCAGTAGTGATTGGGTGTGCTGTTCCAAAAGGCTGGAGACAAGGCAGAAGAGCTGAGAGAGATGCTCCCTGAGGTATGCAGATCCTCCCCTAAGTACTACTGCAGAAGAGAGAGGAGATGAGAAATGCTGAGACTTGCTGATCTCTCAGCTCACAGTCTGGCGCAGGGCAAGAAAAAAGCTTTGAGATGCTCCAAATTTCACAGTAAGGAAGGCAGCTGCTCTTATAAAGTTGGGGGATGGAAATCATGGTGAAAAGAGATCTTCAGAGTTGAAAATCATGAATGACACTGGAAAGCAAAGACTTCTTTGCAGTGAATCAAAAAGTTGTCATCTGAGCCATAAAATAGAGAAACATCATTCATGGACAAAGAGGTGGTGGCTCAATTCTAAAGCACAAAGAGAACTCTTCAATTGAACCTGTGCTCAAAAGGGTGAAGGGAAAGTTTAGGTCCTCCCTGCAGAGTGCATGAAGCTATTTAATTGAATATAATAAAGCTGCAAATAAAGTCAGCCAGCCTAGCTCAACTCTGTTATCATACTGATGAAATCTTTCTCTTGTATACATATAAAAGAAAGGACATGATGTTTTATGGATATCCTTCATTTTAGGCTTACCAATCCTTTCATGCAAATATCATATAAATAAAAATTAAAAAGAAACTGTGAGAACCACTAAAACCAAGATAATGAGTCCTATCTCAATAAAAGAAAAAGACAATAGAAGCAGGCACATAGATGGTCAAGATTTTGGACTTAGTAGACAGATTCTTTAAAATAATTTAGACAAGACTACTAAAAGATATGTTGACAAGTATGTCAATAAAGATCATGAAGGGCAATCTATTGTTCTCAAAGATGGTAAATATTATAATAACAAAATTACAACATACAGAATAGAAAAATGAAGTGAGGAGATAAATAAAAGGAAAGTTTTATTTTAAATGTTGTATTTTGTGTGGAAAAATTAGGGAAAGGAGTTATAAGATGAAATAGACATTCCAAAGATAGTAGAGGATAGATTGTTATGAAATGATATTGTGTATCAGCTAATAGGGATGAATAAATATAGAAGAAATAGCAGGCAGCTGTATGGGTTTGTGGATTGTACAGTCATATATAAGCAAGTGCTCAGAAGCAACGTGTACCTTGTTTAATGCTTTGCTATAGCCAAGTTGAAATTCTTAACCTTTGAACAAGGGCCCTCACATTTTTATTTTGTACTTTGGCTTGCAAATTATGTAGTCAGTTCTGAGTCACAGAGACTGTCAAGAGGAAATGTGGGAATTAGATTGTGAAAAGCTTTGAATATACTATTAGAGGAGGGAAAAAAAGTCATTACATGTCTCAAATTCCCCAGGACAAACCTGATTTATACCATTGCCTTATCCTATTTTTACTGGATTTTCCTGTCACTCAGTAGTGTCCCAATTTTAGCACAAATTGCATGGCTATCTTATGTTGCATCAAGGAACCAGTGGATATTTTTAAAGTGATGGATCCTGCATATATATGTTTTTCAGGGGAACTTTATAGATTTCAGTATGAAGAGTAGTGGAGGAAACTTCATGGGAGTAGGTAGGAAGCCTTGGCAATCCATAAATCACAGTGACCACAAAGCAAAGCAAGGGCTGGAGGTAAGACAGAGGTACAACAGCAGATTTGACAAATGTTTAGATGTGAGCAATACTGGAGAGAATGACCAAGAGTGACATCTAGGTTTCAAAGAAGATGGTCTGATGCAAGGTTTGAAGGAAAAACAAAAGAAGGGTTGTTGGTGAACATGTTGAATTTAAAATAAATTCAGGATAAAGGTAGAGATACAAATTGAACAAAGGAGTATAATACTGATCTGAGGTTTGGAATAGGGGTCAAGACTGAACATATGCATTTGTGAAACACAGGAGGCCTGACTCTTCTCGGTTTCTTCATGACCATGGGTGCCTGTCCTTTTGGAACAAGAACCTGTTCATGACAGAAAATTACCCTCCAAACTAGGTACTTTGGGGTAAATGAAGAGGAGACAGTATTAACACCTGCTTAAAGTTGTCTCCTGTGTTCATTGAAGAATGTAATTTCAATACAGTATCACTGAGGACCCACATTGCTGTATCTTTTTCCCTTGCTGTCTTCCTGTTTGTTTAATTAGGAATCAGCTTATCTTGTTAATAACTATCTTGGCATTGTTCTGGTAGTTCTTTTTGCCCTGTTGGGTGCTCCTTGCATTTATTTTCTTATTTCTAGTTTGATTTATAACTTTCTGCTGTCATCCTGAGCTTGCTATTTCTTCCATGTTTTTGTTTACTTTTCATTTATCTCAAAGTATCTTCCTTTCATTTATTTCAAAGAAAAAAAACAACAGATGCTTTAAATTCTGCCTTGAATTTCAACTTTTAAGTTTCCTTTTTTGTTTTAACTAAAATTTTCACCGAAATGGTTATAGATTCATTTGCAGCTGTAAGAACTTATGAAGCTTTCAGGCTTAGATGGTTTCACTGGAGAATTCTACTAAACATCTTTAAATGTTTAGAATGACTAGAGGAAATTAGGTTGACCTGATGAACAGGATCTACAACAAATCTATAATATATTGAAAAACATAGTCTGCATTCTGGACTTTTATATTCCCAACCATAATTGTGAATTTATCTTTTTCACCTTTCAGCTTTATCTTCTTCTTTCCTGTATTGTGAGGGTCTGCCGCGCTGTGGTTACACATCTAATATCATCATGTCTTCCTCCTGGACTGATATTTTTACCAGTGCGTGTTATTCCTCATTGTGTCCAGTAATTTTCTTTGCTCTGAAGTATAACTTTATCATATATTAATACAGCTGACTATGCTTTGATTGTTTCCATGGTATCTTTTCTTATCCTTTTAATTTCAACATATTTATGTTTGAAATGGAACAGCATATAGAGGGATCATATTATTTACCCATTTTTCTGACCTTGGTCTTTTGATTATCATTTTAACTTGTTTGTGTTTAATGTAATGATTATCTTAGGGCTTCTCTTCCATTTTATCATTTGTTTTGTAATTGCATCTTTATGTTCTCCTTCCTCTGTTTCTATTTTCTTATTTTCCTTTGGAGTTACTTGAACACAAAGAGTTGTTTGGGCTAATATAGGTAGAATATTCCTTGTCAGGGATATTTGAGACCAGGAGAATTTTGGATTTGGGATTTTTGTGGATTTTTAAACTTCTGCATATATTTAATGAGATAGCACAGGGATAAAACCAAAGATTCAACATGAAATTCATTTATATTTCATATATACTTTATATACACCATCTGAGGGAATTCTGTATCATATTTTTTAGTGTTCTAGGGTTTCAACTGTGATCAGTCATATGAGGTTGAGTGCAAAATTATCCATTTGTGGTATCAAATTGATGCTCAAAACATTTTGAATTTGGGGCATTTCAGATTTTTGTATTAGAGATTCTCAACTTGTATAGTCATTGTGAATGTATCTCTGTTTAGTTTTAGTGACGATTGAGGATTATTCTAAGTATGAAAAAAATATATGAAGTCATATGCCACATAAGGATGTTTCAGTCAATGGCAAACCACATACACATATAACAGTGGCCCTATAATATTATAATGGAGCTGAATATTCTTATTGTTTAGTGTCATTGTAACATTAGAGCACAAAGCATTACAGTTTTATGATGTTGTGGTGTAGACAAACTTACTCCTCTGCCACTCTTATAAAAACATATTGCATAGAGTTATGTACTGCATAGCTTGTTGCTCCTAGCCTACAAACTGGTACAGTCATTCTACTGTATAATATGCTGTAGGCAACTGTAGCACAATGGTAAGGATTTGTGTATCTAAACAGAAAAGGTACAGTGAAAACACCAGGGATTTTCAGCTCTATTATCTTCTTTCATTGGACCACTATTTTATACATGATCCATAGTTGACTGAAATGTCATTATGAGGCACACAAAAGTATATTTGATAATAAATGACTATGTTTCTGGTTTATGTATTTATTATACATATTACTTTTTAATCATTATTTTATAATGTACTCCTTTTATTTATATAAAAATAGACATATAAAATGCATGCTATGTTATGTCAACAACAACCTTACACATCTTCTGCTTAAGGGGTACCTTTATTGCATCTAAAGGCCAGGCTAAGTGATTGATCTGTACAACCTAGGTTTGAGTAAGTACACTCTATGATGTCCACACAATGCTCAAATCACCTAATGCATTTCTCAGAATGTATCCTTGTTGATAATGATTCATGATTATATATGACTTAGAACGGTTACTGGTGTCAATATTATACCATTTCAAGTGAAGTGAGGAAGCCTTAACCATTTTGCCTGATAATCTCACAGTATCTCTTGATGGAAAGAGGAAGTCACAGAAGGTCAAGGAAGGGGTGTGCTTCTATAAGCCACTTGTTACTGGCAGGGCTTCTAATCTATCTCTTCTGCTGGTGGTGTTGAACCTGCTTCATGTTGCCTGAGACTGTTGTGGTTGTCCTGGCAGAAACATGAACCTACCTGGCTTTCTTCTTTCTATAGGTTGTAGATTGCCAAGCCTGGGTGTTCGTTATTTGTTAGGTATGGGTTCTTGTACTATTCCTCTAGTCCTGGTCTCAGTCCAGCTTATCTTATTCTATAGAGAGTTGCAGGCTTTGGGGACCTGAGATGTGATCATAAGAGGAAAGAACAAACAACAAACTTTATTTGATGCATTTATTTAGGGATACATGAGAGAGGGAAAATCCCTCAGAACAGAGTTTTATGGTGAGGAGACATCATACAGAGTAGGAAGAGCATGGGATTTCTCAGAGAGGAGGATAATTACTGGAGAGATTTATTTGTCTGATCATTGTCTGCCAGAAGCACAGCAGAGAGTCTCTGGGTCAGGAAAATCCCAGGGGCAGCAGGTTTTGGAGTCTCCTAATTGCATTGCCCTATCTTGGCAATAGAAAACTGCCCTCAGAGGAGCTTTTTTAGGAAATACTATGTAGGCAGGCTCTAAATGGCTAAAACTTTGCTTATCTAAGCTTTTTTTTAAAAAAAAAAAAAATTAAATGTGTAAAAATTTGAGTTTGGCACAGATGGGATTTTGAACTTCTGGCCCTTTGCCTGCAGTGATTATAAACAGCCTAGGAGCCAATACACAAAGGCTATTTTTTTTGAAGGTAGATTGCTGGACCTTGTGGTAAATTATGTTTAGTTCCCTGTGAAATTGTCATATTATCTTTCAAAAAGGCTGTACCATTCTGCATTCACACCAGGACCATGTTGTTGAAGGTTTCAATTTCTCCTTAATCTATTTTTTATTATAGTCATCTTAGTGCATGTTTGTGGTTTTGATTTGCATTTCTCTAATGATTAGTGATGCTGGACATCTTTTTCCGTGCTTATTGGCTCATTTGTAATTGATTTGTTGTTAATTTTTTAAATACTTTGTATTCTAAAGAGGACTTTCTAACTATGAAATTATGTCATCTGCAGATGGAGGTTGTTTAGTTCTTCCTTTCCAATCAGAAGTCTTTTTATTTCTTTTTCTTGAGTTAACTGCTACAATATGCAGTAAAATTCTAACTTCTTAGCCCAGATTTATTCACTGTGAGAAAGTCATTACATGTTGTTTCACTGTCTATCTTATTTCTTGTACATTTATTCAACTGATTAATTAAGTTTACATTTGAAATGAGCTAATTTTCATGGAAGATAGAAAATACAATTGATGGCATGAAAGCTAGACACTGTGTAGAGGTCAGTCATCAGTATTTCAATCCTATGCTCAATAGTCTTAAAATATGTAGTTTCTATATTTCTTATTGAATACAACTCATGTAAAAATTTACATGTGCATGAGTTCTGATTTTTAGCCAATTGAAGAGGTTGGAACAGACTAATAACCTCATTGTTTGAAAAATTGAGTTTCTTGATGTTTTCTGTAGAATGAGAATGCAATGCACTTAAATCATTAGTCATGAATTAGAAAAAAATGTAAGGTTATGAGTAATAAAATTGGTGGACTCCATTGAGTTCTTTGTTTTAATACCAAAGAAGAGGAGAAAACAATTTAGCACAGTTCTTACACACCTCTATGATTCATAGCTGCATACATGAACACATATATTTAATTAATATTTATTGTATACCACTACAAAAAGTTAACCATATAAATTGGTTTTGTTCTTTCTTCAAGGACTTGTAGTCAGGTTAAGCCTTGAAATTATGTAAATTAAGTTAAGAAAAAGACAATACAAGAGTTGCTGGATATGTAGCTCAATGGTGCAGTGTTTTTGGCACACATGAGGTCCTGGGATTATTTCCTAGCATTTAAAAAAATTATATATATATATATATATATATATATATGATAATTTGACCAAAACAGTGAAGTTCATTATCCACTATGTGCTAATTACTGTATGTGATTTCAGACTATACTGATGAATATACATAGACTTTATATTAGTTAGTTTTCTGTTGTTATTAACAACAGAGAATGTATTTTATAAAGAAAAGAGATTTATTTAGCTCATGATTTGGGAGGTTGAAGAGCATTATGGTGACATCTCCTTAGCCATGTTGAGAGCCTTCTGAAAGGAGGAATCACATAATGAGACAGGAAGCAAGAGTTTGACCTGAGACAGTTAACATGCTTTGTGACAACACATTCTTGCAGAAAATAATCTAATTGCAACAAATGAGAGACCCTGTCTCTCAAAGTTTAAAAATAAATAAATAAATGGTTGGGGATGCAGCTCAATCATTCATTTCCCCTAGGTTCATTCCCTTGTACCAAAAAACAGATAAATAGATAGAAAGAAATATAGATAGAGAAAGTCCTAAACAAATGTTTCTACATGAAAGGAGAAGTATACTAGGAAATATCTATTATTATTCAAAATAAGTATTAAAAGTTTATGGAAGAATCTTTCGACATAAGAAGGCAATTAATGTGGGCCCTCAACTGTGTATTTTTTTAAATTTTTACCATTTTCATTATTTTTTTACATGACAGAAGAGTATGTTTTGAAATATTATACATACATTGAATAAGTATAACTTGTTCCAGTTAGAATCCCATTATTGTGGTTGTTCATGATGTGGAGTTACCTTGGTCTCTCAATATTTGAACCAAAGCTTTGAGGGAAAAAAGGAAGACTGATTTCCAGACCATAAAATTTGGAGGAAATCTGACGACCTCTGAAACTTATGACCTTCACTCATAATTGTTCAAGGCATAAAACCAGCTTTCTCTGTAGATACTCTAGGATGAACAGTCTTGATTTGTTTGTGTCTGTTTTCTTGGGTGGGATATGAATCTTCACCAATGGTCCTTAAAATATCTTGGACATATATAAAGAAATCTTGACCTAATTTCTCAGGCTATTTATTCCTCATCCTGGATTTGAAAAAAGGTCAGATGTGTAGTATAATTGACTTGGAAATATTTATCTCTGTCAAGTTCATATTTGTCTTGAAGAGATCATTCCTTTTTAATTCTGTGTCATTCTAGGTCAAGATAAACTGGAATCCCTGCATTCATCAATTTCATTCTTTACGGAACTAGAAAAAAGTCCTAAAATTCTTATGGAAGTATTGATAACCCTGAATAGCCAAAGCAGTACTGAGCATTAAGAATGGAACTGAAGATGTCATAATACATTAACTCAAATTATATTACAGAGCTTTAGTAACAAAAAAAAGCATGTTATTGGCATCAAAACAGGCATGAAGACCAATGGAATAGAAGACACAAAGACAAACCCACAGAGAGACAATCATCCAATAGTTCACAAAGGTGTCAAAAAGCATATATTATAAAAAAGGTAGTCTTTTAAATAAATAATGCTGGGAAAACTAGATATCAGCTTGTAGAAGAATAAAACTAGACTCTTATATCTCACCCTGAATGAAGATTCAATTGAAAGTGGATCAAAGACTTAGGAATTAAACAAGAAACTCTGCAACTGCTAGAAAAAAAGCGTAGATTCAATACTCCAACATATTGGCACAGGCCCGGACTACCTAAATAAGACCCCTACAGCTCAAGAAATAAAACCAAGAATTAATAAATGGGATGGCATCAAATTAAAAAGCTTTAGCCCAGCAAAGGAAACAATTAAGAGTATGAAGAGAGAGCCTATGGCATTGGCAAAAAAACGTTTGCCAGCTACTACTCCAACAGGGGATTAAAAAAAAATTCACACACACAAAAAATCATAAATAATCAATAAATAAATGGACAAATGAACTATAGGAACTTTTTTCAAATGAAGAAATACAAATGGCCAAGAAATATATAGAAAAAAAATGTTAAACATCTTTAGCAATCAGGGAAATGCAAATCAAAACTACACTGAGATTTCATCTCACTCCAGTTAAAATGGTAATCATTAGGAATACATATGACAACAATTGCTGGTGAAGATGTGGGGCAGATGGTAGGCTCATACATTGTTGGTGAAATTGTAAATTAGTACAATTGCTTTGAAAAGCAGTATGGAGATTCCTCAAAAGACTAGGATTGGAACCACCATATAATCCAGCTATCCCACTCCTTTGGTATTTATCCTAAAGATCTAAAATCAGCATATTATAGCAGTACAAACCTACCCATGTTTATAGCAATGCAATTCACAATAGCTAAGTTGTGGAACCAGCCTAGATACCTATTAACAGACATATTAATACAGAAAATGTGGTGTGTATATATATACACAGTGGAATTTTTTTCAGCCTGAAAGAATAATGAAATTATATCTTTTGCAAGTAAGTAGATAGAACTGAAGAACAACATGCTTAGTGAAGTCAAACTCGGAAAGTCAAGATTTGAATGTTTTCTTTCAGATGTAGAAGCTAGAGGGGAAAAATAGGAATAAGTAAAAGAGTAGATCTCCCCAAAATAGAGGAGAGTCCATCAGAATAGAGGAAAAGGATAAATGGGTAAGGAAGGAGGAACATTGAGAGTACTGGTGAATGAAATCTACCAAATTATTATATGACCATGTACTATATTCTCTATAATAGGCTATATTCTGTATAATAATTCAACTCTATTTAATCTGTTCACTTCATATTGCTGTCAGTTCTGCTTCTACAAAATATATTTTTATCACAATTATTATACTTGGTAGTAGTAGAAAAAGGATATAGTAACTGCTTGAAAAAAATTCTTAGTAGATCAAAACCTGCCCCTCCTTTTGTTCTTTTAATTGAATTTCATGAAGTCCATAAATTACCTGGGAGAGAATTGACATGTTTATATTAACTACTCATCTTGTCAGTAAATTTAATATATACTTGTCCTTTTGACCTTACTAGAAAAGGTTGGTGCTATTTATATATTTTAGTTTTGATCAAGAATAGTCCTAAGTATTGTACATTTTGTTATTATTTTTCTTTTTAGATATACATGACAGTAGAGTGTATTTTGGCATATTATACGTACATGGAGTAAAACTTTCCATTCTTGTAGTCGTGCATGAAGTGGAGTTACACCGGTAGTGTATTCATATAAAGCATAGGAAAGCATATCATGCATTTTTGTTGCTTTTTCATAAATAGTAATCTTTTATATAACATGAGAGTGGTGAAAATATTGAAACTTTGAAAAGCATACTAGTTTTTTACCTAGATATGCTATATAGGAGCATTTTTTTCTTAATAATCTTAACATTTTACTAAACTCTTAACAGATTAAATATTTGTGTATGTTTTCCTCAGGGGTATTGTCCTACTTTTACACTAGCAACTACTAATAACTTTGTCCACAAAGACAATTTTGATTATATTTAGCTTGTGCAATGTTTCTTTTTTCTCTCTTACCCCCTTCCATATGTGTGTGTGTGTCCATGTTATGAAATTATTTTGAGTTATTGAACCATATGTCTAAATATTGGTTGCTGAGGGTTGAGAATTATTAACTTGCATGGAAGTAAATAAGACACTGATTTCATGTAAGTATCTTCAAAAGCAATAGCACATATTCCTGACTCTTGCCAAACTAATGGTCTAGTATCTTCAGCAAGCTCTCTAAGAATCATGACCTACCCTTAGGGATGCATCAGAAATACCCTCTAAGCTCTTTACCAAATTTGTCACTGAGGACATACCTGGGCTATAAGTTCATGGAGTAATGATTTTTGATTTGGCGTTCTTCAAGGCATATAAACCTTTAGGGCACTTTCTTCTTGTGACAATCATTGTCCTTTGATTGTCCTAGGTGCAAAATAAGTCTGACCAACTTTAAATCATGCCTCTACTAGATCTTTACTTAATTGGTCGGGCAGCTAATTAAGAAGCAGGGAGTGACTATAGTTTCAGAGGTTTCATTTTTTAGAAAGTGCTTCACACAATTATTTGCTAAAAACTGAAATGCCATGGGAATTTGTGAGAAGCCTTTTTTTTACAACAGAATTCTACTGTGTCCAGCTCCAAGAGACTCTGCACCCCCCAGGAAATGGTAGGAGACAACATTTTCAATCCTTTATAGTTCTAGCATACTGCATTCATTTTCCTTCTTATATGTTATAAGGGTTATGCATTATAAGGGGAAGGCTATAAAGTGTTGGTTTTACTGGAGCCAAAAAACTGCTGAATCACCACCTGAATCTTTGCTGCCAAGGTGGGAGCATTCCTTCTGCACTTGCGTAAATCTTGTAAAATTTCAGAGGAATATTTTTAAAAGTTTACCACAGTTTAACTCTTTTCCTAGGAAACTTAGAACTCTTTTATTTATTTGTTTAGTGTCCTGTTGTAATTTTCATTTTCATTTCTGTTGTAATTTTCATTTCTCTCAGTTTTTTTGGGATGTAGGGACCAAGCAATACAGGTTCTATAAAGGATAAAACTGTACTTCTCCAAATCATTTTAGAGGTAACATCATGTTGAAAAAAAATGTGCCCCACATTCCTTCTACCTCCACCTTATGCCTCTCAAATCATTTCATGACTCTGCTGGGCTCATAGGAATCTCCAAAACACCATAGCAAACTTTTCACAAACATCAGGAAATATCAGTTCACCTCATAATTCTAAAATTCTTCTGGATTCTCAGAATCCCTTCTTACAGATTTCAAACTAGGAAATTATACTAGTGATAACTTGTGAACTATCAGCTCCCACTTCATGAAGTGTAACTGGAGGTCTATGCTCGTAAATTCTATCAGATTGCCGAGGCAGGAGAGTTAGGTTCACTCCCAATTGCAAGCATACTCATTCAACATTTGTTGAATTCCTGTGATACACAGCTCTGTGTACTGGGAAAAGAAAATTGAAAAAGACAAAGAGTTTATCTGACCCAAACTTGATCTTACACATATGTCTCTGTGTGCTATTGGCAAAAACTGACAAAAGTGGCACTGTGTACAGAAGCTTGATGTCCCCCATCATCAGAACATGGTCTTCTAGGCCATGCATTAAAGAGCAAGTGAAAGGGTGCTGCCATAAAAGACCAAGAGATAATGTGGGTGTTCCTGAGATATGTTCAGAAAAGTTGCTGCCTGGGTGGTTTTTGTGTAGTAGCTGTGTGCATGGCTAAGGACCCATGAAATCACAGACGTTGACAAAACAGTTTCTCGACAGTATCTTCAAAAGACTAGATATATCTGAAGGAAGAATTTGAGATGGTCTAAAATTATCTAAGCAGCATAATTGAAGACTTTTGTGAAATATAACCCTAATTCTCAATAATCTTTGTTAAAACATTCTAAGACAAGAGCATGTTAACATATAAGCTTGTTTAACCTACAAAGATAATCAGTTGGTATAATATAATTATATAAAGAATCCCATTAGGGAACCACCATTTGACCCAGCTATCCCTCTCCTCCGTCTGTACCCAAAAGATTTAAAAACAGAATACTACAGGGACACGGCCACATCAATGTTTATAGCAGCACAATTCACAATAGCTAAACTGTGGAACCAACCTAGATTCCTTTCAATAGATGAATGGATAAAAAAATGTGGCATATATACACAATGGAATATTACTCAGCAATAAAAGAGGATAAAATCATGGTGTTTGCAGGTAAATGGATGGAGTTAGATAAGATATTGCTAAGTGAAGTTAGCCAATCCCCAAAAGCCAAATGCTGAATGTTTTCTTTGATATAAGGAGGCTGATTTATAGTGAGATAGGGAGAGGGAGCATGGGAGGAATAGACAAACTCTAGATAGGGCAGAAGGGTTGGAGGGGAGGGGAGGGTACATGGGATTATAAATTATGGTTGACTGTGATGATCATTATTATCCAAAGTACATGTATGAAGACACAAATTGGTGTGAATATACTTTGTATACAACCAGAGATATGAAAAATTGTGCTCTGTATGTGTAATAAGATTTGTAATGTATTCCTCTGTCATATATGAATAAAATAAATAAATAAACAACAAAAAACCACTTTACAGAAGAAATACAAATTGTCAAAAAATATATGAAAAGATGTTCAATATCTCTAGATCTCTAGCAATTAGAGAAAGGTAAACTAAAACCATGCTGAGATTCCATCTCACTTCAGTCAGAATGTCAGTTATAAAGAATATAAGTAACAATAAATGGTGGTGAGGATGTGGGGAGAAAGGTACTCTCATACATTGTTGGTTGGACTGCAAATTGGAACAACCACTATGGAAAGAAGAACAGAGATTCTTTAGAAAACTTGGAATGGAACCACCATTTGACCCAGTTTTCCCAGTCCTCAGTTTATACCCAAAGGACTTAAAATCAGCATACTACAGTGATGCAGCCACATCCATATTTATAGCAGCTCAACTCACAATAGCCAAACTATGGAAACAACCTAGGTGTCCTTCAATGGATGAATGGATAAAGAAAGTGTGGTATATAGAGAGAATGAAATATTGCTCAGCCATAAAGAAGAATGAATTTATAGCTTTTGCCAGTAAATGGATGGAACTAGAGACTATCATGCTAAGTGAAATAAGTCAATCCCCAAACACCCAAAGGCCAAATATTCTCTCTGATTTGTGGATGCTAACCCCAAATAGGGGAGCTTGGTGAGGCGAATAATAGAAATAGATTGGACTGTATAGTGGGTAACAGAGGGAAGGGAGGGAAGAGCGGAATAGGCAGGACAGTAGAATGAAATGGTCATAAGTATTCTAGCCTTGTATTTGTATACATGACCAGGGTAACTCCACATTATGTATGACTAGAAGAGTGGGAACCTAATAGAATAAGTTATGCTTTATGTATGTATATTCTTCCAAAATACATTCTATTGTCATGCATAGCTAAAAATAAATAAAAAAGTACTATGAAACCAAAAAACAAAAAATAAATAAATAAAATCAGATTGCTTAGTTTACAAAAAAAAAAAAAAGAATTCCATTCTAGAAGAATGATAATGAAATGAAACAAAAGAGACATAAACTACTGCTGGCATGACCCTAAACTATACTGTTGCCACTGCTGCTTCCCACCTCCAACCTGCTCAGCTCAGCAAAGCAACTCAAGGGGAGAACCCCTTCTGACTAAATGTCAAATCAGCAAAAATGCCCTTAACCTGTGCCTCTCTCATTTAGGTATAAGCTCCCTTGGAAGGAAAAATAAAATGTTTGAAAATGTATTTCTTATTGCCCCCACCCCTCCTTCCTCCTTTATTTCCTTCCTTCTTGCCTTCTGTCTTCCTTCCTTCCTTCCTTTTCTCTCATTTTTTTACACATTCTTTCACGTGTCACTGGTACCCTATGCCAGACATAGTCAGAGAATGGCGAGTTGATTTGGGGCATCTGTTGGGAGGTAGAGAAAGAAGGAAAAGATAGTGAAGATAATATGAAAGATGATATAATAGATACTAAAATGATAAGTTTGGTCGCATTTATACCAAAATACAAAGTTCAATCCAGGAGAGAAATGTAAAACAAAACAAACAAATTACAGAATCTATTATGTGGGCCAAATAATAATAGCTTATGAGTGCATAGCATGTGCACTAGCCAGGGAAGTGATTTGATTGCACATTTAAACCCTTGCCTGAAGTGTCTGAAAATGAGTAAAGTTGGTTCCACATTTGCCACAATCCTAGTACAAGGATAGCCATTGCTACATTTCATTTCACTCTATAAGTATCAGTACAGTACTTGTGTACTAGGCCTCTGGCTAAGTCTCAATACTGAGATTTTTAAGGACAGAATATGGGCAGAAAGCAAACAGACATGTAATCATCTAGAAGAAAAGGAGGTGTGGGGTGCTTGTCATGAGGGTGTAAAATATAAAGTGCTTTAGAGTTTATAAAGAGGAAGGAAACTCTTGATAATTTGGGAATGTAGAGCCAGATACAGGAAAATTCTACAGTAGCAAACTTGTACCACGCCTTCCTTGCATGGTTATGTGCCTGTGTCCCTCTCATCCTTCTTGATGGCAACACTTGCTGCCTCTAGGACTCTTCTGCAATCTGTGTCTTTCTCCTTCCAGCTTCCTTTGTTCCTGAACCCCAATTCTTCCAGTGTCAGCCTAAATTATCTTACATTGCCAATAACCTACTTCCTGTTAATACGATAATAGGTAATAATGGATTACTAGGAAATGGCTTTGGGTAGTGCGTTTGCATTTTTAATGGACATTTTAGAGATAATTTCCCAAAGGAATGGTGTGAAATTCTCTGGTAATACCACAGGCTGATGGCAGAAATATTTTTGGATAAGTTGGTAGATGTCTTATGAATCATACCACATAACCAACCACTTTCTCTGCCATCATGTAGGGCTGTTCCTACAAGTATATTTACCTTTAAAAAAATAAGATGCAGAAAACTCTGTCATTCAGTTTTAACTTAGTCGTGATGCCACCCACAAAGAACTCCATGACTTCCCATCAGCACTCACAGTGTAGTCTTGTGTATTTTAGGTCTTTCAGGGAAGCCAAAAGTGACCTGTAATTACAAGTATTTGTAATTACACCTCTATTTTATTTTGTTTTTGTGTTAAATGTATCTTTTACACATTAAAAAGAATGATTGTATTATAAAAGCAATTTCTTTGGGTGGTAAAGACATGGTTTTCTTCCATTTTTCAGATAGAAGTAGCCTGGGGAAACTAAAGGCCCACTTGTCCTATGTCCCTTCTGGAAGACATTACCCATCTTAGACCCAGATGTCACTCACAGTTGCTTGGATACACTATCACCCTTCTCCAATACTCACCATCTTCTGAATATTCTAGATGTCATGTTTTGTTGTAAGTTTTAAATAAAGCTAATTAAATACTATTTCATATTTAATATTTTGGAAGAATTTCATATCTATTGAAAACACTATGGTGTTTGGTGTTTTAAAATCAAGTTGGAAGATAATTGGCATAGAGGTCAGGAAAAGGCTATGATTTTTGTTTAGTCCGACAAGAATTTCTTCTGCATTATTGCACATGCTCATACACAAGGGTCTATTTTTTAGGTATATAGCTATTAATAAAATGATATTTGAATGTTAAAAACAGATTTCATTTCTTTCTTACCTATGCATTGACTGATTTAAAAGAAGATCTGTTTAATATTTTTTTTTTACTTGGAAATATGAAACCCTGTTTGAATATAACTTTATTGAATTAACTCCTCTTATCCTCCTTACAGACAGTTGAGATTATTTTACCTTCAGTCAACATCCTGACTTAAGGATTAGTCTCAATGAGGCTCTCAGCCACTAAATGACAGATATGCCATTCCTCATTCTGAACTGATGAAAGCAGACACATTCATGGCCAGTGTCCCATTATTCCCTCTAGCATTAGGGTAATCACAAGTTGGTTTGGCTGCCCTTAGAGTACTTTAGTGAAAAATGTAAGGAAAATGAAAAGGCATGGGCTGGCTGAGAAAATTTTTGTTATCAATTGTCAGTAAAAAAATAAAATAATAAAAAATAAAAACAAAAAATGTTCTTCCTGTGCTCTGGGTTTCTTCTCATTCTTCTGTACCATTACTTGGAATGCTGTTTAAAAGGGAACACTGCATAGATCATTAAAATGGAAATCAAGATGGCATTGGTCTGTGACATTTTTGGCAGGATAGGCCTTCCTCACACATAAACTTTGCTGTGACAGAATTTTGCTTTTTTCCCCTTTTCCTTCCATGGAACAACCCCAAAGGAAAACTGAGAAGGATCCCAGTTGGATGAGTTTAGAGTGAAGTATTTCAAATGGCTGTGGCTCCTTCTCCTTCCTTGCTCTATTCCCAATCATTAACTCTTGTTTTGTCACAGTATAGAAAATAGTTATATAGACATCTTTAATCAGGGATCATTCATTTTCACACATATCTAATAAATGTCTTGGTTATTTAATAACAAATTATCAAAATGTAATAATGAGATAGGCTTAGAACCCCTATTACCAATCAGGAATTTTTATTACTGAATATTTGTTGACAATATTCAGAGACATCCACCCATGCACATACTTATACATGCAAACAAAACAAATATAGATTGAGGTATGGAACAAGAATTTATGACAGAATCTTTAAAATGATTATGATTTTTCAAACCAGATTAAACTTTAAAATTAGGAAAATTTAAATTGGAAGTAATTTGAAATTATTTTCAAATTTATATATTAGATATAGTTTTCATTAAATTATTTAAATTGCATACATAGAAATATACAATCTGTGATGGAGTAGGATAATAAATAAAGTACAACTTTTTTTTTTTTTTTTTTTTTGCTTCTGGTACTTGGTCTGCATTTAGCATTACATCTTCAAAAGAATGTTTTATGAGTGGAGCCAGAAAATAATTCTATAAAAGGCAAATATTTGGGGTATTCAACTTTTTTACAGCATGTATTTTCGTAACTAAAAAGATAGTAAAAGAGGGAGAATTAAAGGAGTAAGAAGAGGCTGAGAGAGAGGGAAGAAAGAAAGGAGGAGGAGGAGGAATGAAGGAATGAAATACTTTCTCTGTCAGGTGCTATAGGACATTTTGTGATTTGTTATTTATAATTTCTCAGCTTGAATTCAATTTGGCATTGTTTAGAGATATAAAATTAAAAACAAAAGAGACTCTAGTGACTTGATTAATATTAAAATGTTTGGGATTCAGTTTTTTTACCTATAGAAATCATTGTATGTGTCTTAGACTTCACCAAGCCTTTCAGCAAAGTGTGGATTTGATCAGATAAAATTTGAACACTGCATGCGTCTCAGAGCCATTGAAAACATATACCTCTAACCTGGATTTGAACTTGAATGTGGCAATATCACCATGCAGCATTCTTTGCAGGGGTTGCATTTTTTAAACTGTTGACATTATCAGTCAGGTTTGGGACTTTTTAGTTAACTAATGTTGTTCCTTGTTCCAGGAAAAATGTTCTATCTCTTTCATCTCACTAAGATACAGGAGAAAGTAAGTAATGGAGAAAGTAAGCTACATAAGAATTGCATCATTCAAAAGTCACTTTCAAATTCTGAGAAAAGCTTTTGTTGCCTCCCTCCCACTTTAGCTCTGAGCTTTCTTTAATAACTCATGTGTTACCTGTGAGATCTGAGATGTAAATCCAGCTTAATATTTGTCTGTAAATAATGAGCTTAGCTTGTATTTGTTTAGAGACTTTAGTCCTTGTAAAGATCAAATGGGCAGTTTCAATCCAGCAAAATCTTTCATAACAAAAATGAAACAAGAACTTCAAAAAATGTCTTTATTCAAATAACTTATGCAAATAACTTGATTCAAGAGTATACTTTGAAAACAGTAGTGTTATGCCATAGGCTGACTCCTCTGTTTGAATGTGCATTTATCTTCCTATGTTGAGAGATACAGATTCTCACAGTGTCTATTTTCAAAGATATGTTGTAAAGAGTGTTTAGTCCTGGTCCAATGCAAATCTTTGATGAGCATAAAGAGTCAATCATTTTAATGAGCTAGATTTTCTGAATAATGACAAACTCCCTAGAGGACCAAAAGTATGCTCAAGTTCCATTAATTGACTTTTGTTTATATCAATTTATTTCTTTTATATCAAAATAGGTTCCTCTGTGTTGTGATTTGGAAAATAAATTTGGAGATGTTCACTAAATTTTAATTGTAGACACAAGTATATTTGAGCAGGTATTATATCACTTAATATTTCTTTAAAGTTTGAGCTTCAATTTTTAAAAATTATTATTGATTAAAATATACTAAATTAAAAATATTTAGTTTGCTTAGTTAACCTGGGATGACATTTGATAAAATTTCAGATATAAAATAAAATAGAGATGTGATATAAAAGATTTTGTTTTAATAGAATCTAAAATTGGAAGGGCCCATTGATGGTCATTTAATCCTCCTTCTCTATATACAAAGCTCCACAAAAAAATAGAACTGACATTTATTCTCTGCTTACTTACTTCAGGGGATGGAGAACTCCTTTCTTTACAAGATAAGAATTTACATTTCTGAACTTGAATGTTGTACACTTTGCTGCATCCACTACCTGCTTATCTTCTATTTTATCTTTGAAATATTGGACAGAACAAGTCTATTTTTTCTGCACTTGATGACCTCGCCACACATCCCAGTATGGAAGAATTCTATTATATTTTCAAATAAATATTTCTTTCTGTAACTTTGCTACTTTCTTTTTATGGCATAATACCAGATCCCCAAAATATCTTTCCCCCCCTAATTCCAAATTCTCTCTACTTGGTTCCAAATCATGATATCTAGAAATATATTCTGTATTCCAGATGTGATCTGAGTAGTACTAAATAAAAAAAATGCCAATCATCTAAGCTCATTTGAACACTATTTTTCTACTAGTGCAATGTAGAAATATGTACTCATTGTGTTGGTGGAAAGATTTGGCGGAGGCGTTGGAGTGGTGGTGGTAGTGTCATTAGTGGACATTGTTTCAGGTTTGGTTGCTGGATTCTCAGGTGAACTCTTTTTTTCATATTTTTTTTCAAGTCAACCACTATCAAGATCATCTTTCTTCTTTTGTACTTCTTTTTAAATTTTTTATTATTTTTTTCATTTTTACAATTTTTTTTAAAAATTTGTTCTTTTCAATTATACATGACAGGAGAGTGTATTTTGACATATCATGCATCCATTGAGTATAACTTCCCATTCTTGTGGTTGTACATGGTGTGGAATTACACTGATTGTATATTCATATAGGAACATAGGAAGGTTATATCTGATTCATTCTACTGTCTTTCCTATTTCCAACACCGCAAACTTCCCTCCATTCCCTGCTGTCCAATTTGGTGAACCTCCACTCCTCCTTCATCTTCTACCTATTGTGAGTCAGCTTCCACATATCAGAAAGAGCATTCAGTCTTTGGTTTTTTGGAACTGGTTTATTTCACTTAGCATGATAGTTTCCAGTTCCATATATTTTTTTAAAATTTTAATTTGTTATATATGGCAGCAGAACTCATTACAATTCATATTACACATATAGAGCACAACTTTTCATATCTCTGGTTGTACACAAAGTAGAGTCACACCATGTGTCTTAATACATATACTCAAGGTAATGATATCCATCTCATTCCACTGTCTTTCCTACTTCCATGCCCCCTTCCTGCCCTTCCCATCCCTTTGCCCTATCTAGAGTTCATCTAATCCTCCTATTCTCCCCCCCCCCACCAATCACATTATGAATCAGCATCCTTAAATCAGAGAAAACATTTGCATTTGTTTTTTGGGGGATTGGCTAACTTCACTTAGCATTGTATTCTCAGCCCAAATCTCCATCATGACGGATTAGGCCCCAACTTCCTTAATAAGACTACTATAGCACAAGAAATAAAATCAAGAATCAATAAATGGGATGGATTCAAACTAAAAAGCTTCTTTTCAGCAAAAGAAACAATCAGTGAGTTGAATAGAGAGTCTACATTTTGGGAGCAAACTTTTACCACAAACACATCAGATAGGACACTAATCCCTAGGATATATAAAGCACTCATAAATCTTAACACCAAAAAAACAAATAACCCAATCAATAAATGGACCAAGGACCTGAACAGACACTTCTCAGAAGAAGATATACAATCAATCAACAGATATATAAACATCTCTAGCAATTACAGAAATGCAAATTAAAACTACTCTAAGATTTCATCTCACTCCAATCAGAATGGCAGCTATTAAGAGTACAAACAACAAGAAGTGTTGGCAAGGGTGTGGGGAAAAAAGCACACTCATATAGTACTGGTGGGACTGCAAATAGGAAAGCAGTATGGAAAGCAGTATGGAGAATTCTTGGAAAACTTGGAATGGAACCATCATTTGACCCAGCTATCCCATTCCTTGGTCTATACTCGAAGGACTTAGAGACAGCATACTACAGGGACACAGCAACATCAATGTTTATAGCAGCACAATTCACAATAGCTAAACTGTGGAACCAACCTAGATGTCCTTCAGAAGATGAATGGATAAAGAAAACGTGTTATATATACACAGTGGAATATTATTCAGCATTAAAAGAAAATAAAATCATGCCATTTGCAAATAGATGGATGGAGTTGGAGAACGTACATCTATTTTTGCTTGTTTTTTTTTTTTTTCGTTAGTTTTGAACTCCAAGTAAAAATTGAGTGTTCATCTGGTTAAAAAGCAAAATTTGGGTTTTATCATGAACATTTTAAATCTTAATTCTCTTTCCGTGTGTTTGGAGCTCTGCAGGCTTGTGGCTCTGGGATGTTGATAAGTAGTCTTTCTTTCTTTAAAAACAAATCTAGATTAAAATGTCCAATTTAGCAGAACAAAGACTAATTGGATTCTAAGTGTTTATAGCAGTCCTATGATGTACTGTATTAGATCTTCATCCAGACACTAAATAGCACACTTTAAGTGTGACCATTCAAGTTAAAATAACTCAGGGAAAACTCATCAGACAATTTCAAAATCCAGCACCCAAACAAAGGAGAAACATCAACTGGAGGTGGAAAGTGCTAAACTCTGGTCCCAGTACCAGAGGACAGACCTGAGGTTTGGACTATACGAGCTATATGAGCTTTCCTTGTTTCTCACTTTCATTTTTTAAAAATTCCTTGTATCTAAAACAGGAATGATGATCAAGATGATGATAATGAAAGAACTTGTGTCACAGGGTTGATTTAAGGACTGAGTTAATGTGTCTACAGTACTCAGGAAAATAACTGACAAGTAACAAGTACAACATAGGGGCCAAAATTAATCCTAGCATACTTCTGACCTATGGGTGTGGTATATTTTACCAATCATTCATGTATTATTTTAAATGTAGTAAACAAAGGGATTAATATTTTATTCCAAAAATCTACCTGGAAAAAGTTAAACCTATTTGCAATTTTCAAAATCCAACTTTTTTATTTTTTTAATTTTTAATTATGAATGGTTTAAAATGACATAAACATAAGACTTTTATGTATAATTCTTTTGAAGACTTCCATAATAAAAATTAGTAATGAATTAAGTTTTTTTCCACATATTTATAATTACATTAGCAAAACATTTAATTCTAAATTAAAGAAAATATTATTAATCTTAAATCCATTATATTAAAAAGAAAGCTTTACTGCTTCCAGAACACAAATATTGGTATAAAAAATGATGCAAGCATATCCAATAGTCTTTAACTGGTTCAAAAATATGTTTTCCCATATGTAAAGAATTTGAGATTTCTCCATAGCTTAAATAAGAAAAAAAATCCTAAGAGCTTTTGCCCTTGGAAGCAAAGATAAAATTCTTATTATCCAAACTTTTAGAAACATTTTTTGAAACAAAAATGCAAATCCTGCTATAGACTATATTAAATATCTATTCATGCCCAATAATCATTTTTCTGTTTTACTAAAATAATAGGGTGATGTCCCTTTATTTGTTTGGTGGTATCCTTTTATTTGCTTCAATCTTTGTTTTTATATAGTGATATATATCCATAGAACTGGAAACTTGTATATGGTGGGGAATGGAGATGGAGTGTGACTTACTTGTTGAGAATTACTGCTGTCTGAACAGACACCAGGCAAATGCACAGACAGACAGACACACATACACACACACTCATATACATGCTCACAGATATTACTACTAAAAATATGCGGTGCAAGACTGAGACTGAGCCTGTAAGGGATTCATCCAGATACACAGAATTAGTTCAGACAGCATTCAATTGCATGAAGGTTTGAGAAAAAGGTAGGCTTTTCATTCTTTTTTTTTTTTTTCCTTTTGGTAAATAGAACTATAAGCAATCTCTGGTCCAATCAAACAACTTGGGAGTTTACCAATTTCTCTTTCTTAACCCAATACCCATAGCATTGCCAGGAGCTGCCAACTCTATTTTCTAGAGCTCTTGTGCTCCAATTAAGTAAACATTAGTTCCGTGACTAGTGTGACTAAGGAACTGATATTTTAATTTACTTAATTAAATTTAAATTATAAATACTCAGCTAGTTATTAGAAAAATTTAAAATATGTTCAGAGCAGTTTACATTTGTTAATCTACTTTTTGAACCACAAGTTTCACAAAATTTAAACCAAAAGGAAGTTCTAGATCAGTCAAGATGGATGTAAATGAAGATAAAGCAATTATGAAGATATTTAATGTAGAAGTTGAAGGGTGTTCTAACTATAAAATAGACAACAATTTTGATGGCTCTATATAAAAAAGGAATGTAAAATCTCATTAATACTTTTAATATTACATATATATTAAAATGATAATATTTTGCCTATATTTGGTTATACAGAATGTATCATGAACATTAGTTTCACCTGCTCTTTTCATTTTTTCATCATTTGGTAACTAGAAAATGTTGGGGACTCTTACAATGTTTCTATGTACACAGCAGTCCAGATGCATCTATCTCATTTCTCTCTGGGCAGACTGCTAGCATAATTGGGAACACTATAATATTTTCCTAGCTTGCTTCCAGTACTTTTACCTCCAATCCAACCTCCACCTATTAGCCAATGTGATATTTCTAACGCAAAATCCTCTGCTTAAAATGCTTCAGTGACTCTTTCCTGTTTTTTCAGATTAAATTCTAATGACTTTAAGTAACCTAAATGGCTCACCTTAGCTCACCTTTTTGAACTCATCTCTAAACAATCCTCTTCAAATGCAGTGTACTAGCCACAGTTTTCAATTGCTGAGGGGACTTTCCCCTCCCTGCTTGCTCTGCAGAACAAATTTTCTGTTCCTTTCATGGATTTTCTCATATAGACAGTACTTTACTCTCTGTTAAGTGTGCCTTGATACCCACCCTGAGTGGGTATCTTCCACTGTTCTTTCAAACAGCTAAAAGGCATTCGAGTCACTTGAGTGCATTTTTATACTGCATTACAATTATCTTGTTTGTGTCTTATTAAGACAATGACACAATGAGAGCAGAAAATATACAAGGAAGACACCTAGGAAGTCACCATGCATAGTTTTGAGTTTGCTTGAATAGAGTAATCATCCTTTAACTCATGCTATTTTGCTATAATAGTCTCAATTGCAAAGTGTCTTTGGTTTGCACATACATCCTGGATGAACCTTATGATGATAACAAGTCATTGAAATCTGCTAAAATATTTGTGAAGCTTAGTGAAAATTCCTCAAGCACAAAGCTGAGAGACTTTGCCTGTCTGAGAGATGAATGATAGCCTCTCTGGATTAATGATGATGAAGAAGATCATACTTGGTTTTACTCTGTGGTATTAGCAACATCATTTGAGATCCAGCTATCCCAAGATAATCACTTAAGACAAATCACACACCAAGAGAAAAACTAAGCAAAGGGGAGCATATCAAGCCACTCCCATTAATTCCAAACAAGAAATATATGAATAACAAAATTATACTGATACATATACCCTGCCAAATTGAGTTTGGGGATTTGGGGATTACCTTTTCAAATTATTGTATCACCTTTGGTGAGGTTGGAAGAGTGAGGAGGAAAGACAAGACTGGTCTGGTGCTTTCTTCTGGATTTCAAAAAGACTGGAAAAGAGGCAGAGTGCAAGCTAGCCAAGCAGTAAGCAATTTACCACTGAGCTATGGCCTCAGCCCTTTTCTTCCTTCCTCCTTTTCCCTCCTTCCCTCCCTCTCCCTCCCTCTCCCTCTCCCTCCCCACCCCTTTCTCTACTTTTCTTTCTTTCCTCTCTCTATCCTTTTTGGATTGCTCTCTTACTTGATAACCTGGGGGAAATCTCTAATTCTTGGGATTTTGATGATGATCAAATCAAATAAAAATTTATATATATGTATATATAATATATATATATATATATATATATATATATATATATATATATATATAAAATATGTATATGTATATATTTTCCCGAAAGCACTAGATATTACATAAATATTTATTTCCTTCTCCTGTTAGTTTTAGAAAATAGTTATATTAAATATATTTACATTGTATACTAAAGATTTAACCTTTATTTTAGAGGATGTATGTTTCTAATTACAATGTTTCTGGTTCAAAGTTTATGTTGGACACTTTCAAGTGGAGAATAAAACTTTGAAAAGTAATTATTAACACTGAGGTAAAATTTCCCAAAGTATCTTACTTATAGATATTTCTGGAAAAAGAAAAAAAATCATGTGATATCTTATATTGATAGTAAAAGGAAACTTTAAGCAAAAGCATTAATGAAAATTAATAATGGAATGAATCTGCTTGGAGCAATTTTTTAACCACAAGAAAAGAATGATTTTTCCATTTCAATACATTGGTTTTCTTTAAAATAACTCAGAAACTAACTTGATTTAAATGATTTGAGTTCCAACTTAAAATTTTTAATTGAAATAAAAGCAAATACCCTAATATGGTTATATTATAATACAATATATATTATATTATAATACAATGGTTGTAGTGCCATTAGTTATATTATAATACAATGATTGTAGGGCCATCAGTTTTTTAAAATGTGTGGTGAATAATATAACCATAGCATCTCAGAAAATCCTGTAAATACTGCCAGATTGCAACATTGTCTGAGCACCAAGATTTAAATTTAGAATTGGGTAAAACTTGTTTGGAAGTCATTGAATATATTTAACCAAGGGTTGATGTAAAATAAGAAGGAACACATAAATTACTATTTGCTCTTTTATAATTGCTCTTCACTGAAGGTCCTACAATTACACTAACTGGGATCCAACGTGCCTCCAAATTATTTGCTCAAAATAAAAAACAAATTTTATATTCATAAATTTGTCAAAAAGTCAGTTATCACTTTAATTTTGTTTAACAGATGATTTTGCACATAATATGATAGAAATGACAGCTCTTTTAAACTTTTGTCTTTTTAAAAAAACAGAGTTCTTTTTTTATGGAAATAATGCTTTTATATGATTTGTGTCTAGAGTAAAATAGCCTTTCTTACAAAAAACTTCCACAATGATTTCTTACGAAATTCAAATTACTTTGAAAGTTATTTAATGGAAGGAATGGGGTTTGTGAGAACATTTAGAGCATTTTGAAGATTATTTTGTTAGACACTGTTTTCTTTTTGCATAAGTTCCACCTCATTTCAGAGAGAAACAGTCATGTTTCAGACAAGTTTTACTTGCAGGCTGTAATTACATACTGGTCTGTCCTCTCACTTCCAAGCTCACCAAGTTCAATGTTCTAACAAAATCAGTATATTTCAAAAGTGAAGTTTTACATCAATACTCTGGAGCATAAGTCCTGAAATTTAATGAAATAGTGTTGGCTAAATTACCAATAGCTCCCCAGAATCCATCTGACCAATGCTACACCACGAGAATATCAACTCTTGAGGCTAGAGCCACTTCCCAAAGAGCAGAATTACAGGATGAAAGAACAAATGGGGAGAGGATTTGCTGGGGTCACAAGTGGCAAAGATGATGGAACAGATGCCAGATTACACAAAGCACCAGACACAGTGCTAACACTTACCAAACATTTACTGTCCTGGAGCTACTTATTATAGGTCTAAGCATACATACATATTCGATCACTATAACATTGCTATGAAATAGATGGCATTATTGTGCCCATTTTCTGGAGAAAGAAACTATGCTATGGAGTTGTTAAACAATTTGCCAAAGGTTAAAATCTATAAAGTGATGGGGCTAGAATTCAAAACATCAGAGACTATTATGAGTGTAATACACATGTTCAAAGGAGGAGAAGAACAAGCATCTGACATCTTTTTCTTCTGCCATTGAAGGAAGCCTGAGCTTTTGATAAAGATTCTTGTGGGGTGGTCAGATTCCCATTGATCCAAAGAGTGGCCATAGTTCACCAGAGGTGAACATTTCCTGAAGAGTCAAAGGCAATAGAGAAAACATCCAGATCAATAGGTATGACTAGGAAAATGAGCA
Organism: Marmota marmota marmota; assembly: GCF_001458135.2. NCBI lineage: Eukaryota > Metazoa > Chordata > Mammalia > Rodentia > Sciuridae > Marmota > Marmota marmota. The sequence continues at coordinate 4,372,923 of NW_025999842.1, read as the reverse complement.
GTGCACGGTGTTTCCATAGCCGGGGCAGGGGGTGGGGCATGGAATGGCAAGAGAGCAGAAGACTAGAGTAGAGACCAGTTGATTTTAGACTCAAGTTAAATGTCAAGCTAAGGAATTCAGGAGTTTTTCCACTGCGGAGTCATGGAGGCTTTAGTTCAGGGACATGAATTTATGCACACAAGTGCATTTTTGAGCAATAGATAAATGTATTGATATGTTTTTTCTTGATGCTAATTTAAGTAGTTAGAATAAAATTTTTTTACTGCTTTTTTTTAACAAGAAAGCTTGGCGATTCCATCTTCATCCAATATGATTTTGTGAATTAGTATGTGTGAGGAAAGTATGCTATAAAAATCAAACGTTTTCATATACCATGTCTCATGTTATGTTAAAATAAAATCTTCAAGTGAAGTGACATTTTAGAGAATTTGTCTAGTCTGAATATTGGACTATGCACCCCCAAAGAAGGGAAAACTAAATGGACATTTCATCAGCCACCTAAAACTTCACAGCCTTTGTGATTTTACTGAGTTCTTGCAAAGAAGGTTGGCAATTTGTTTTAGTTCTTCCCCTCTTCCCTTATTTATTCTATTAAATTGAATTTGAATGTGACCATTGTATTCTCCTGCTTAATTCGTTTTTCATTAAAAATCTATTCCCATTTTGTCTATTCATATTCTTTATTTCAAAAGAAAAGATTTTGAACAGAGATATTTAATGGAAAGCATATCTTAGGTTAAAAAATGAAAAGGGAGGGGGGCATCAAAAAATGGGGAATAGAAGAATATCCATGAAGGCTAGTTTATCCTAACATGTGAAGGACAGTTTATGTGATTGAGCTTCATATTGGCTCAACATCCTTGAATTTAAGGCAAAAAAAAAAAAAAGCTAGGATTTTCAGAGTTTTAAGAAGACATTTTTCCAAGTACTACATTCTAATAAAAATTTCAATTGTGTGAATTCATATAGAGCATACTGAGGATAAAGGGGAATGTTGATGACTTAAAACATAAATGCAGCCTGGTATGGTGGTACACACCTGTAATCCCAGTATCTCAGAAGGCTGAGGCAAGAAGATCACAAATTCAAAGCCAATCTCAGTAACTTAGTGTAGCCATAAGCAATTTAGCAAGACTCTGTCTCTAAATAAAATATAAAAAGAGCTGGGGATGTGGCTCAGTGGTTAAGTGCCCCTGGGTTCAATTCCCAGAGAAAAGTAGGGAAAAAAATGCAGAAGCTAATTTCACAGGACGGAATCATTGAAAATTAGTTTTATCAGAGTATCTAGAAATAAACAAATCCCAGATACTTAAAATAGGATCAATTGTGGTGAAGTCATTCATATATGATGAGGTAATTTTAAAATATTTTTATGGAGAAATTAAGAATGCGCAAGAGAAGACACATTGTGTACTGTAGTCTATAGGCAAGGTTTTAACTTTCCCATGTCTTATTCATTCCTTCCTTCTGTTAGTAATTACATATCTATACAATGTGCTAAAAGGCTGTTTCTGATTAATGAAAAAATTATACTGTGTTATTAGTATATGATAGATTTATTTTCCTTTTGATCATGGCAGAAAGAAAATATTTTTAATTGTGGAAAAAAACATAATTTTTAAAGAGTGCTTCAGAATCTTTTCCTACTTATATTCTATCCCTTCCACTTAATTATGATTCCTTTTGATTTCTTAATAAACTGCAACATATGTGTAAGTACTTGTTATGAATTTACCAAACAGATGACATTTAAATTGTCCTACAGCATGCTTTTAAGTTTTGTATGTGAGATGCATTTTCTTTATTGATGACTTCATCAGGACTAAAGAATTTTTAAAGAATCTACTAATGAGAAAGGTCTGAATGTATTATCCTCAGATTCTCAGTTAAGACCCTTTTCACAAGGACCATAACTGCTTCATTTGATTTCACTGGGAGCTAAAAGCACTGGTGCATTGAAGGCACTTTAAGTCACTGGATAATGGACTCCCCAATAAGAAGTACTGTTGATTTTCACTGTATTGAGGTAACATAAATAAAGACAAAGAGAAATAGGAACTGACCTGTGTTAAAGGAAATATCATTTTATAGATTCAGATAAATAGCACATATGTATTTAATACTTAATTCTAAATAAACTTAGAACAAACCACAAATATATTCATGTTGGCCATGCATCAGTCTTCTTTCACTATTTTGGATCTTTCCTCTAAGTGACTTATTTTACTAATTTAAGCTCAGAACACTTTCCTATTTATAAAGCACTTAATTAACATAACAAAATGACTATTTAGATTTAGAGATTTATTGTCTTAGGATGATGATCAAATAAATTGGATTTTAATGGCATTGCAAAGGGAATTAATAATATCAGCTGAACTTCTGGATTTGCATAATGTAATCAAAGCAAGCTGTGCTGTTAAATTTAAACTATTTTAAATATGTGCAAATAAATATAATGGCACATTCCTTAATGAAAAAGAGATCTCTATATTTTATCATATTGAAACCTGACATGAAATGGAGACTAATACATTCTGTTCGCTCCCTCATAAAGGACTAATGACTATCTTACACTCAAAGGCCTCTCAGTATTTACATGTTTACTGGAGCCTGAAGCCCTTTAGTGACATGTGCTTTGAAAACACAATTCATTCAGGCCAACTCAGTAAAATGTAGAAATGTAGAAAATGTAGAAAAATAATTCAAAGTTCTTTTTCATGCGTCCATGACTCTGGGATGTTTCCATTGTTAATTTGTCTTTCCTCCTCTTCTTCTTGGTCAAGTCCACTATAGCTGAATCTTTAGGGACATTGATTGATCTTTGAATGCTTCACGGTAAGTAGAAAGAATATTGACCATGAAATATGTAGAAACTGAATATAAACCCTGGATCTGAAAATTGCTAACTTTGTCATTAAGAATGTTAACTGTCAGATCCCCAAGACGTTCCACCTGGACTATTGCAATAGCCTTAATCAATGTCTTTGTTTCAACTTTCTCTTCATCTCTTAACCTGAACTTGGTGTAATAGCAATACTGAACTACTTCCTCTTCCCTTTAAGACACAATTGTTCAGCCTTGAGCAGTCCTGTGTACCTGTAATCCCAGTAGCTCAGGAGGCTAAGGCAGGAAGATCACAAGCTCAAAGCCAGCCCCAGTAATTTATTGAGGCCCTAAGCAACTCAGTGAAACCCTGTTTCTAAATAAAAAAGGGCTGTGGATGTGGCTAAGTGGTTAAGTGCCCCAGGGTTCAATCCCCAGTAACAAAAAGTAAACAATAACAACAACAAGAGACAATGGCACATTGCTTTCCCCCTCTATGGGATTTATGAATCTCTATGAATGCTCCTGCCTCTATCCTGCTCACCCTTCCACTGGAAGCACCTGCCTTCCTGACATTCAGGTTTGTGATTTCAGCCACATCTGACTTGAGCATGTGGAACATTCTCTTTTATCTTGTTAATACGAGGGCTGTGTTCTCTTAAAATGTAGAGGAAAAATCCAAAATTCAAATTTGGGATTGGGGATGGAATTTGTCTCATAGAAAAAGGCAATCTAGACTTGCCTTTCCAGAAAAGAATAATGTTCCATGCAGTTCAGTCTAACTCCCAAGTGTTTTGTAATTAATAAAATCTGTTCCTTTAATTAACTGTGTTTGGGATACATATTTCTATTCAAGAACTCAAGAGGAAGAGCAATTGGTTCCCTAAATCCAAATGGGCCTGGGAAGGAAAAATTCATAATGTCATCTAAGCATATAATACATTGTTCTGTAATAACTGGTTTATGTGTTGACCTTCATTGGGGATTGTGGTCATGGGGGCTATTGAACAGGATCTTTCTATCTTTGGAATCCCACTTTCTAGCTCATTGTAGATCCTATTTTATTTCCCAAACAGAATTAGATTCAATTTGGCTAGTATTTACTGGATACTGACTACTAGGAACACTGTACTAGCCACTTTGACAGAATATTTTCCCAAATCCCTCTAAGTTACATTTTATGATTTCCATTTTATAGCTAAAGAAATTGAAATTTCTAAAATATAATTTACAAAATGTCACATAGTAAAAACAGGGCCAGAATTTTATCCCAGGCCCTTCCAAGTTTATGTACCATGTTATTTCTACTATACTATATTGTTACATTTATGAAAACAAACAAACAAAAGTTCTTATGATTTTACTTCCTATGGGAATAAAAATTAACAGTTTAAAACATTCCTCACGTTTTCATAATAATTTGAAAAATCAGATTTTCAAGTTAATGTTCAACGATTGTATATTTAGAGAAACTTCAAAAGTCAAAACAGAATCTTAGAAAATTCAACTTGACCCCGTATACATATTGCAGATTCACATTGGTTACACATCCACTTTTTTACATACTGCCATACTAGTGTCTGTTGTATTCTGCTGCCCTAAAATTGGGAGTTCATAATCTGCTTGAATCAAATGTATGAAATACGATATGTCAAAAGCTTTGTAATGTTTTGAACAACTAATAAAAAAAAGAAAAAAAGAAAATTCTACTTGAATATTTCCAAATTCCATGGCTGAGCCCAAGCAAAAGGTAAGAAGCCAGGCTCAGAACTTGGTGGGCTGATTTACTCTACATACCTCTGCAATAAAGTAGCTCTGCAGCCTCAGCACAGCCAGAGCTCCCCAACATTTATCATAAAACAGCACTGGAGTTTATGACAAAAATTTAGAATGTCCTAAAAGATATTATTCCCCTCATCATCCCTTTTCCACAAGGCTATTATGCTTTCTGTGTATTTAGGATATGGACTCCTCTGGATATGTACACCTAAAGATATTTGTAGGCGCCTATTATGCTGTACCCTGAATGATGCCAAGCCCCTTTATGAGGTCTCCTGTCAGAGTGTGTTTTGTGTTATAGACCCAGGAACTGACATGCTGACATGAAGTTGTTGCTGACACAGACAACTCTGTCAGCAACAGTCAGTTATCTGGGGTCATGGACTCTAACAAGACCTGAAGTGGCTTGAGAGGGTTAACACAGAGGGGTCTGGTATTGTGAAAGTAAGAGAATGGATTTGGGGTCTGGTAGACCCCACTTTCAATTTAGCCCCGCCACCTGTTGACCAGTTTGCATTGTGACTGTGAAGAATGCCTGCAGAGATACTTTTATTTATTTATTTATTTTTTTAGTGTGATGTGATTTACTCTTCCATTATTTTTGCCATTATTATCATATATATTACTTTTGTTATAAACTCAATAACAAAGTGTCATAATTATTGCTTTATATAATTTATGTATTTTTTAAAAGAGTTTTATTGGAACACAGCCAGGTTCATTCATTTATATTTTGTCTACTGTCCCTCTTATTTATTTATTTATTTATTTTATTATTATTTTTTAAATTTTTTATTGTTGGTTGTTAAAAACATTACATAGTTCTTGATATATCATATTTCACACTTTGATTCAAGTGGGTTATGAACTCCCATTTTTACCCCATATACAGATTGCAGAATCACATCAGTTACACATCCATTGATTTACATATTGCCATACTAGTGTCTGTTGTGTTCTGCTGCCTTTCCT
>NW_025999842.1:4359106-4366025 GCF_001458135.2 Marmota marmota marmota | reverse complement strand
ATTCATATGGAAAAATAAAAGACCCAGAATAGCAAAAACAATGCTAAGCAGGAAGTGTGAATCAGGCGGTATAGCGATACCAGACTTCAAACTATACTACAGAGCAATAGTAACAAAAACAGCATGGTACTGGTACCAAAACAGGCGGGTGGACCAATGGTACAGAATAGAGGACACAGAAACCAATCCACAAAACTACAACTATCTTATATTTGATAAAGGGGCTAAAAGCATGCAATGGAGGAAGGATAGCATCTTCAACAAATGGTGCTGGGAAAACTGGAAATCCATATGCAACAAAATGAAACTGAATCCCTTTCTCTCGCCATGCACAAAAGTTAATTCAAAATGGATCAAGGAGCTTGATATCAAATCAGAGACACGCCATCTGATAGAAGAAAAAGTTGGCTAAGATCTACATACTGTGGGGTCGGGCTCCAAATTCCTCAATAGGACACTCATAGCACAAAAGTTAATAACTAGAATCAACAAATGGGACTTACTCAAACTAAAAAGTTTTTCTCAGCAAAAGAAACAATAAGAGAGGTAAATAGGGAGCCTACATCCTGGGAACAAATCTTTACTCCTCACACTTCAGATAGAGCCCTAATATCCAGAGTATACAAAGAACTCAAAAAATTAGACAATAAGAGAACAAACAACCCAATCAACAAATGGGCCAAGGACCTGAACAGACACTTCTCAGAGGAGGACATACAATCAATCAACAAGTACATGAAAAAATGCTCACCATCTCTAGCAGTCAGAGAAATGCAAATCAAAACCACGCTAAGATACCATCTCACTCCAGTAAGATTGGCAGCCATTATGAAGTCAAACAACAACAAGTGCTGGCGAGGATGTGGGGAAAGGGTACACTTGTACATTGCTGGTGGGACTGCAAATTGGTGCAGCCAATTTGGAAAGCAGTATGGAGATTTCTTGAAAAGCTGGGAATGGAGTCACCATTTGACCCAGCTATTCCCCTTCTTGGTCTATTCCCAGAGATACTTTTAGAGAAGACTGAGGACCAGTGAATTTGGAGTGACCTAGTCTAGAGGTTCACTGAAATGCAAGCAGCCCAAGTTAACAGGAACAACCATTTTGTTGCCAGAACCGATTCTGTGAAGTTCTCCTTGGATAAAATTCTCTTACAAGGGAGAAGGTCCATCACCAGGAAAATTTCCCCACTTAGTCTTTTCCTGAAGGCAATGATAGAGAACAGTAAAGAAGGGCAAATGTTGACACTCACCTTCAGAAAAAATAATAATAAAAAAAAACAGCTAAACTCACAGAAGTTTAACATTTAGTGCTTCACAGGAAATTAATAATTATACACCAGGTACCGTGATAACAACACAGCAGAAATCCTCATAAATTTTGTGGACTGCCCACATTTATTCATTTTGCCAACTTGTTTGTATCCTCTCCATGATGATGAAGTTATGCCCATTTAACATGAATAGAATGCATTCTCTTGTTTCAGGGACAATTGAGATATAAGGAGGTCAGAGATATTACATCTTACTATTTCAATGCAGAGAGACTTGATGGAAGCATCTTTGGGGATAGAGGAGGAGAGAAGGGGATGAACCCCAAGGTCCACAGAATAGAAAGAATAGAAGTAAAATGAATCCAGAGATTATTCAGCTCAATTGAAATAGTGAGAGAGTGCCTCTGGAAATTACTTGCCAGTTTTAAATCTAAGTGTTCTTTTTCTTAAAATGAGAACAATCACTTCTACTTTATAGTGTTTCCTTGAGGCTAAATTGGATGACATATTATTGCACTTAGAAATATTCCTATCACATAATAATTCTGAGTGGAACTGTGTTTGATGCATTCAATAAATATTAGTGTCCTTCTACCCAGTAAATATATAATTTTTATATTCTCATTATATGGTGACATTTTTTTTCTTTTTAAAGCTCATGTTCTGGTAGTTTTATGACCTTACCTGTCTTTCATAGGGAACACAGAAACAGATAGGACACTGCCTGTAGATTTGTGGATTTATCCCTATATGACTCCTCAGGACTCATATACATTCATAATCCAAGATTCCTAAGAATTGAGTGTTATTCATTGGGAAGCAATTGGTCTCATCTCTCACGTCTGCATCCCCAGAGTAAGGTCTGAATGAAAGCTTATATATCTCATATCTAAATGTGCATAAGCATAAATCAAGCTGACTAACTCTTATTAGGATTATATTCTATTTTCTCACTGTGATAATAGTTTCTGCAAAAAATTATAAATATGCTAAGTTATGGATTTTTGTGAATAAAAGTAAAATATTAATTTTTTCATTTTATCATTCCTTGAGTGTTGTTGTTATTTTGTTAAACATTTACTGATGTTTAAATGATTTAAAAATATACATAATTCTTAATTTATTATCTTTTTATCCACCCCTAAAAGTTATTTTTATTGCCTTCATTTAAATAAAAATGTTAGTCTTATTGGTAATATGAAGACACATAATTTGTGTTCTATTGATAGCAATAGCTGATTAGACAACTATTACTGATTCATTGAACGTATTAGGTAGCTTTTATCATAAATGACCTTAAGTTTGGTAAAACTTGGCTGTTTTGAGACAAGAACAACTGGATTTACCAGTGAAATTCTTAAAGCTATGCTTATATTTAAAGTGAAAAAATCATATATCATGTTTAAAAATGATAATAGGGCCACATATGAAAAAATATTTTTAACCAGAAAATATGATAAAATATCTTAATTTTATCATATAACTTTCTGTCATTTCAGTGGAATTTTCATAAATTCTTAAATCAATATTTCTGTTCATACATAATCAGCATCACACACACTTCACAGATAATGTCTTGATTATATAGATCTCTAAAGTGTATTTATATAAACACAAACACAAAATTTTAGGGTAATATGTATTAGTATTTGCAGGGGATTGGTTCTATGACTCCCAAGGATAACAAAATCCAAGGTGTTCAAATCTCTTATATAAAATTGTATGGTATTTACATATAACCTCTGTACACCTTCCCATATACTTTAAATCATCTCTAGATTACTTATAATGTTTTATACAATGTAAATGCTCAGAAAATAACTGTTTTTTTTAAATTTTTTATTGTTGGTTGTTCAAAACATTACATAGTTCTTGATATATCATATTTCACAATTTGATTCAAGTGGGTTATGAACTCCCATTTTTACCCCATATACAGATTGCAGAATCACATCAGTTACACATCCATTGATTTACATATTGCCATACTAGTGTCTGTTGTGTTCTGCTGCCTTTCCTATCCTCTACTATCCCCCTCCCCTCCCCTCCCCTCTTCTCTCTCTGCCCTCCCTACTGACATTCATTTGTCCCCCTTGTATTATTTTTCCCTTTCCCCTCACTTCCTCTTGTATGTACTTTTGTATAACTCTGAGGGTCTCCTTCCATTTCCATGTAATTTCCCTTCTCTCTCCCTTTCCCTCCCACCTCTCATCCCTGTTTAATGTTAATATTCTTCTCATGCTCTTTGACCCTACTCTGTTCTTAGTTACTCTCCTTATATCAAAGAAGACATTTGGCATTTGTTTTTTAGGGATTGGCTAGCTTCACTTAGCATAATCTGCTCTAATGCCATCCATTTCCCTGTAAGTTCTATGATTTTGTCATTTTTTAATGCAGAGTAATACTCCATTGTGTATAAATGCCACATTTNATATATATATATATATATATATATATATACTGACTAAAGACACTGTTGACTCTTATATTTGTTCAACATGTTGTTCTCCAAACTTACACATTGATGAACTTGATGTTTGCATGCTGTTTCATTTTCAGAGCAGGCTAGCTTCAGGAAAGAGGTGTCTTAGAAGTGGTGAAAGGAAAAGATACTTTATTTTTCATTGTCTCTGCCAATAGTTGGTGAAATAAATCATCCAATGCTTTAATGAGCTTTTTTACCTCCTATTTACTGACATGGATATCCTTAGTTCTTGGTACTAAATACTTCCGACATACTGGGTATGTAAGATTTCTAATGCAGGCAAAATCTGACTTAATATAGACTACATTGTAGAGGATTGTGGACTAAACAAGCAATAGTGAATTTCCTTTCATTCCATGTCTTTTAAGTAATAGAAATAAGATCCATTTACAGAAGAGGTGATTGTCATTTCATACCTTGATCTTGGTGGTTATCATTTAGGTGCAGACCTTAATGAAACCATCAAGCTGTGTTATAAATTTGAGTTCTGTCACAGCAATGATATACATTTATATTTCAGTGCCACAATAATATGGATTTATTCATAAAGTAAAGTGAGCTAAAGATTTCAGATGAAAAATTCCATTATTTAGTGGTTTCACAAAGTATTGATTACTTTAATCACCCCAAAAATATTAGAAACATTAATCTTTAAGTTTATTTAGATGTTAAAAAGTTTATTTCTTGCATAAATGCTATGTAATAGCATTGTTTTCATGTAAAGTAGCATACAGTACTGTTGGTGAATTGAATTAATCTATTATAGTAAAATAGATATAAATAAACCAAGTTATGACAACAATGATGATATGCTTATGACTTTCCACTACTTTATATTTTAGTAATAAATATGTGGACAAGAAGAATATTTTTAAAATTATTTTAGGAAGCATTGAGATTATAAAATAGATAGTAAAAGACTTTCTCTCTTTCTTATCATAATTTAATGAAGAAATTAATTGTTCTTTTTGTCAGAATATTTTGACTGAGGTATCAAGATACATATATGACCAATGTGATTCTGCAACCTGTACACTTAGAAAAATGAGAAATTATGCCCCATTTGATTCAAATGTATGATATGTCAAGATCATTGTACTGTCATGTGCAACTAATTAAAACAAATTTAAAAAAGATACAGAGTAAAGTTTTGAAATCTTCGGCATATGGCTTGGTGAGTTTTTACATACACAGGCACCTAAGATCAAGTTATACAACATTATCCACAGCATGCAAGGATCCTTAAGGCCATTTCTGGTCAGTACTCACCCAAAATGTCAGTAGGATAACCATTATTGTGATTCTTTTCAGGTTGAATTAATTTGCCTATGTAGGTGAAGTCATACACTCTTCACAAACAAAGTCTTAGAAGAATCATGGAGTCCTGAAGACAATGGATGATGACAAAAGGAAAAAATAAAAATAAAACTTGTCAACAAAACATTCTGTATCTGGCAGAACAATTTTTGAGGGATGAAAGGGAAATTCAGATAATTTCAGATAAAAACTAAGACAGTTCATTCTGAACAGATCACCTTACTAAGAATGTTATGTGTATAAAGTTGCAAACTAGTAATAACAGTATGAAAAGGCAATGGAGGGATGTAATTGAATAGGAGCAGAATTTTTGTACACTGATGAACCAGGTTAGTTTTTGAAAACTAGGTCTGAGATTTTACAAGGTTTAGATATTGAAACCCTCCTGGTAAACACTAAGAAAATGAATTCAAAATATCCATAAAAATACCAGGAGCAGTGGTTCATGCCTATAATTGCAGATATTCCAGAGGCTAAGGCAGGAGCATAGCAAGTTTAAGCTTACCCTGGGCAACTTAGTGAACCCTGTTTCAAATAAACAACAAAACAAAACAGAAGAGGTGAGTTCTGGGGATGTATAGAGTTGCAGCTCAGTGATAGAGCACTCCTGGGTTCAATCCCCAGTCTCTCTCTCTCTCTCTCTCTCTCTCTCTCTCTCACACACACACACACACACACACACTATTAAAGCAAACAACAACAAAAAAGGAAGTAAGGGAATCAAAAGATATGTTATATAAAATCAAGAGTGTCTGTGTTACTATAATACAAAATAGACTTTAAGAAAAAAAATCTGCAAGAGATAAACAAGAATATTATATGCTAATAAAAAAGCCAATCAATAAAACAAAATAATTATAAGTATACATCCACCTAACAGGAAAGCCCCAAAAAATCTGAAAAAAATTGAAAAAAAACTGAAGAAACAGGGAATTCTATAATAATAATTGGATATTCAGTATCTCACTCTCAAAAATGGGCAGAAAAATTGGGCAGAAAATGAATAAAGAAACAGAGGATTTGAACAGCACATTTAAAGAAACTTTTACCCCAAAACATAGAAATGCACATCTTGTCAACTGTTCATAGATTCTTCTCCAGGATAGACCTTATTTTAGGTCCCAAAACAAGTCACAATAAATCTTGAAAACTCAAATGCATACAAAATGTCTCTTCTTCATAGAATTTAACTAAAAATCAGTAATGAAAGGAAAAACTGGAAATTTCACAAATATGTATAAATAAACAACATTCTTTTACACAACCAATATATAAGTGAAATAATTACAAAGGAAATTTAAGAATAATTTTGGAGAAATAAAAACAAAAACATAACATACCAAAATTTATAGGATGCAGTGAAAGCGATATTCAAGGGGAATTTATGGCTATAAATTCTTACATTAACAAGATAAAAGATCTCAAGTCAATAATGTAACTTTGTAGTCTAAGAAACTAGACAAGGAGGAGCAAATTAAACCCAAAGCTAGCAGAATAAAGGAACTAATAAAGATAAGAGAGAAGGCAAATGAAATAGAGAATAGGAAAACAGAAAATAAAGCAAACCAAAATTTAGTTATTTGAAAAAAATCAATAAAATTGACAAACTTTTAGCTAAACTAAAACAAGAATTGAAAAGGCACAACTGAAATCATAAATGAAAGTGGTTATGAAAGGTTATCATTAACCTTATGAAAATGAAAAGGATACCAGAGTGTAATAAACAAATGTAGAACCATTTAAGATATCTAAATGAGATGGACAAATTCCAGGAAACACAAGAAGAAATAGAAAATCTGAACAGAATTATAACATAAAGAAAGATATTTAAGTCATAAAAATAA
>NW_025999842.1:4339182-4358681 GCF_001458135.2 Marmota marmota marmota | reverse complement strand
ATATATATATATATATATATATATATATATATATATATATATATATACTTCAGGACCAGATGGAATCAGAAGTTAATTAATACAAAGGATTTAATGAATTAGCACCAATCGTTCTCAAACTCTTCCAAGATACAGAGAAAGAGAAGAGAATACTTCTTCATTCTATGAGGCCAGTATTACCCTGATACCAAAGGCCAAGTGTTCATGGTTTTGGATTTGGCAATGGTTTCTTAAATATGACACAAGAAACACAAGAAATTACTATATGATCCAGAAATTCTACTGCTGTAATACCCAAGGAATCAAAAAGAGTAACTTAAGCAACTGTTTGTACACAAATGCTAATAGTAGCAATATTCCCATTGCCAAAATATTATTCAACTAAACTACTGATTCATGAAACAACATAGAAAAATTAAAAAAAAATGTGCTGAATAAAAGAAGACACATAACAAAAGGCCACAAATTATATGATTCCATTTATATAAAGTATCCAGGATAGGCAGATCTATAGTGATGAAATGCAGATTAGTGGTTGCCGGAGCCTGGGGGAAAGGATCACAAACGGGAAACAGTTGTTTAATGGGTGTGAAGCCTCCATAAAATATTTAATTATATATTAATGCATATGTTCACAAATGTATTTGTAGAGATGTGACTAGAATAGTCAGTTCTGAGAAAAATATTCTTGATAAATAGTTCATCTTTGAGAGACAGAGGAATAAGAACACACTAAGGAAGAGAGTGCTGTGAAGAGTGTCTGGGGACAGTAGCATCTATCACAACATTTTTAGAGAATCAATCCTAATTGATTGTAATTCAGGAAGTCAGTCAAGAGAACTTCAACTTTGGTTAGGATTTGTGTAGTAAACTCTGGTTATAAAACCTTTTCTCATTTGGAACAAGTTTGTGTGCAAAAGCCTTGTCCATATCATTCATAACTAGGTCAATAGTGCCTAGAAACAGGTCTGGCACACAATAAATTCTCAAAAAACAACTGTCACCAAGAAATGACTCAAAAAAAAAAAAGAGTTTTGTTCTTCTAATAAGAGGGAAGGAAAAGCCTATGAAAGTGCTTGAAAATGTTAATCCTCTGTGTAATATGCTTTGTAACCATATATTAGTTTTTATTTTGCACCCCATATCTTTTTATAGCATGTACTTGACTTAGAACTTTGTAAATGGACTTCTTGTACACATACACACACACACACACACACACACACACATACACACACTGGCATGAAGTAACTTTTTGTAAATGCTTGATTTAAACTAGAGTCATTGGAAATTATAAAGAGCTGTGCAATTTTCTAAGGAAACTACAAGACAAAATGAGTGGCATTTTTATTACTTTATAAGTTTAATTATGGGACCAACATTTTGTAAGGCAATACTAACAAAAAGGTTTAAGCAAAGCTCACATATTGTCATATATTCTATCCGCCAACTTGCTTTTGATTTCTAGCATTGCTTGCACAAGCATCTCGGTTCAGTCTGCAAACTGTAAAATGTGATGGATGTGGGTATGTATATTCTAGCTCATTGAAGGGTAAAAATGATATACTTATTCCCCCAAATACTTTCCATTCTAATCCCTGCTCTCAGTTACTTAGCTCTTTCCTTTAATTGTGTGGTCTGTCCAAGTGTAAACTGTCATTGGAGCAAGCGAAGAAGGAAAAACCAAATTCCTTCAGCTATTTCCAAGTAAGGACAACATATACTTGGTATGACCTTCTTTCTTTTTCTTTTTCTTTATTTTTATTGGTGTATTATATTGTACATAATGGTGGAGTCTTTTGTTACTTATTCTTATTTTAATCAAACAAAGAATAAGCATTTGATGCTCTCTCAGCATTTTGAAAGTCATTCAGTGTGTCTATCTCAGAGGTGGGATGGTACAAACAGGGCTCTGAGATCAAAACAATCTTAATTTATTTTAAAAAATGTTGCCATTCTTGCTTGTGAAATCTTAGGCAAATCCTCTTACCACTCATTTTTTTTTCTAAATGGTACCAGGGTTTGAACTCAGAGGGGCTTTACCACTGAGCTACATCCCCAGACCTTTTTATGCTTTATTTTGAGGCAGCGTCTCACTAAGTTGCTGAGGCTGGCTTTGAACTTGTGATCCTCCTGCCTCAGCCTCCCCAGCCTCTGGGATTATAGGCATGCACCCCTGGGCCCAGCTCCTCTTTTTACTCTTGATCTTTTTTTTTCCGAACAGACATGTGTATAAAATAATAACAAACATGTGAAATTAGGAGTAAAACATTAGTCCAATGGTATTAATAATAGCGACATTCTGAAATATGACCATGGGGAATGTGGTGACTTCATACAAACACAACACTAATTTTAGTCTCACTGCACCTTTATAAGCCCACTCTCATGCATTTTCAGCAATCACCATAAAACGTAATGGCTTTTGGTTTGGTGAAATACATTGTCTTCCAAGTGCTAAGTTCCCAAGCTATAACCCTTACAGAATGCTAGATCTTTTTTTTTTATTTCCAAAAATGTACCCATATTTTGAGTCATTTTATTTCCATTACTGCCTCTAATCACCAGTTCCAGGAGGTGGGACAGTAGTTGCCTCAGTTTGAGACGGCAGATCTCTCAATGCATCTGCTACTATTGCTTTTAGTTGTTGTTTTTGGCATCCTATGTTCATGTCCTGGACTCATCCTGTGTTCTCATCTCACCCTAAATTCTCATCCTGTCTTCATGTCCTGGACTCATTGTAGCGTCTATGAACTATGACTTGCCTGAGTTCTGGAAAAGAAAACCTTCTATAGTCCAATACTCTTTATTCATTTTCAGTCTTGATTTGACTACCCTCCTTTGCTACTTACTTACTCTATGGCAACAGGAACTTACAGACACACATAAAAGAATACGGTGAGTTATCCAGCCATCTATGTAAAACGTGTGAACATAAAGATGTTTCTCTTACAGGAAGACAATAAGTACAGCCAAGTTTTTAAGAGCTGGCACCTAAAAATACATGAACCTGATTTTACTTTCTTTACAAGAGGACACTTAGATAATTCCACTGAACGTGAACCCTTTACATTCTTATGAAACAGACATCTACTCATTTTGTGAGTCATGGTCTTTCACTGATGCCAAGAAAGAATTTCATAGAGTAACACCAAAAAAAAAAAAAAAGCTAAGTGGAATTTTTCGACAAATTAAATTATTTGACCTAATTTTCATGACTACTTAAATCCTTCATAGAAGCTGAGACATTGCCATTTTCAAGAAAAAAAACATCCCCAAACAATTACATTATTGAATTGGACCAAGTTTTAGGGATGAAATTTGCATTAGGAGGGCAGAATAAATGAAAGGAACAGATTTGAGTCAGAAAATAATACAAAATTCATAAATTAAGTCCTATTCCTGCTCAACACCTTGGAAATAACATAAGAAGGAATTTTTAAGTTGAGAAAATATTCAGACTAGCTGACAAGAATATTTTACAAAGGAACAGGTAATAGTAAAACTTGGTAGCATGATCCTCAGGACTCTACTCTGAAAACAATTGCTTTCTCTCTGAGGTGTAAGATGTATTACATCCTCACAGTGTGTATCTCTTTATATAAACATAAACTGGTCAAATGACTTTAAAATATTTCCCCTGAAATTCATTTCAAAATGTCATCAGGAAAATAAGATATTTTTTTAAAAAAATATTTAATTGACAAAGCTTTTATATATTCAAGACTGTGCACTGTGATGATTTGATACATAAATACATGGTGTGATGATTACTGCAAATTAACACATTCATCATAATCCATGCTGTACTTTGGATCTCCCAAACTTGTTCATTTTATAACTCACATTTTGTAACTTTTGACCAATATCTTCTTATCTCTTCAATCACCATTCTATTCTGTTTGTCATACTCAATTACATACACGCACTCATGCACACACATCACAGACATCCATTTTACTTATCCACCCATTTGTCAATGAACACTTAGGTTGTTTCCATAATTTGTTGTTGGTAATGCTGCAATGAATATAAGAAAGCAGGTGTCTCCCTGAGATATTGATTTTATCTCTTTGTAAATATATGCATAAATGGGATTGCTGGATGGTATGGTAGTTCTATTTTTTAATATTAGAGGAACCTCTATGTTCTTCAGAATTACTGACCAATAACTTTCTTTTCTTGTAGCATTCATATCTGGCTACTGGTATGAGGTTAATCTTTTTCTGATAAAATGAGTTTGGAAGTACCTCATTCTAAATTTTTAAGAGTTTTAAGTATTGGTATGAAGTGTTTAATAAAATTAATCTATGAAAACACCTGGTCCTTGGCTTTTATTTATTTATTTATTTTTTTGGAATATTTTTGAAGATTGATTCAATCTCCTTATTGGCCTGTCCAGATTTTCTATTTCTTCATGATTCAGTACTGGTAGCTGTATGTCTATAGGGATTTATCCGTTTCTTTTAAGTTAACCAATTTTGTGCATATAATTTAATCTCTTAAAGCCCTTTGTGTTTCTGTACTATCAGTTGTAATGCCTCCTATTTTATGTATTACTTTTAATCTTCTATCATTTTTTTCTTAATTTAAATTTTGTCAGTATTTACAATCTTTTTTTAAAAAAATGACTAAGAGTTTTGTTGACTTTCCCTCTTGTCCTTCTAGTCTCTACTTATTTCTCTATTATTAATTGCTTCTTTCCTTCTACTGACTTTGAGCTTAGTTTGTTGTTCTGCTCTCTCTTTTGTTGAGGTGTTAAATTAGTTTGTTTGTTTGTTCATTTTTTTTGACTTATTTCTTTATTCTAAACCAAATCATTAATCTCTACAAACTTTGCTATTAGCACTGCTTTTGCTAAATTATATAGTTTTCAGTACATCATGCTTCTATTTGCATTTGTCTCAAAATACCTTTTGATTTCCATTTATAACTTCTTATCTTACCCATTGGTTTTTAAGGAACATGCTTTTTATTTTATCTATTTTTTTAAAGAGAGACAGGAGAGAGAGAGAGAGAGAGAGAGAGAGAGAGAGAGAGAGAGAGGGAGAGAGAATATTTTTTAATATTTATTTTTCAGTTTTCAGTGGACACAACATCTTTATTTTATTTTATGTGGGGCTGAGGATGGAACCCAGCGCCCGGCGCATGCCAGGCAAGCAAGTTACTGCTTGAGCCACATCACCAGCCCAGGAACATGCTTTTTAATTTATGAATTTGCTGAAATTCCATGTTATTTATTTCTAGTTTTATACCATTGTGATCAGAGAAGGTAATGTGGAATAATTTTAACCTTCCTAAATACACTCATTTTGTGACCCATTGTATGACCTATCATTGAGAATGACTCATATGTGCTTGGGAATAATATGTATTGCCTTGCTGTTAGATGGATTGTTTTTTTACATGTTTGTTAAGTCCATTTGATTTGTGGAATTACTGTAGTCCACACTTCCTTTATTGATTTTCTTTATGTCTAATATGTTCATTGCTAAAAGTGGGGTTTAGAGAACTTCTGCTTTTATTGTTTTGCTATCTATTTCTTCTTTCAGTTCAGTTAGTATCTGATTTACATGTTTGGGTGCACCAATGTTAGGAGAATATATAATTGAAATTATTATATCCTGTTGGTGAATTAAATGTTTTATCATAATAATGACCTTCTTTGTCTCTTGCAATAAATTTTGACTCAAATTATTTTTTGCATAATACAAATATAACCACTCTTGCTTTCTTTAGGTTACTGTTTACATATAGCATCATTTCCCATACCTTCATGTTCATCTATATGTGTTCTTTAGGATAAAGTGAGATTCATGTAGACGGTATATTGTTTAATTTTATTTGTTATCTCTTTAATCATCCTATGTCCTTTCATTGGATAATTTAATCCATTTATATTTAAAGTAATTACTAATATGTAAGTACTTACTATGGCCATTCTGTTATTTAGTGACTATTGTAGTTTGTTTCTTTCTTCTAGTTTTCTTACAATTCTTGTGAATTGTTGATTTTAAAATTTTCTTTCTCTTTCTCTCTCTCTCTCTCTGTGTGTGTGTGTGTGTAAGAGAGAGAGAGAGAGAGAGAGAGAGAGAGAGAGATTCTTTGATTCCTTTCTCTTTATCCTCTATGTATGTGCTAGAAGATTTTTTTCCTCCAGGGAACTTAAATAAAATTGAGTTTACATAAAACTTTTAGTGATTACATTCTGTTTTAACTCAATTTAACTTATTTGAACTTAATTTTATTTACATAAAAATCCTCAGAGAAATAAAATATTCAATAGAAACTCTATTTTCTATGTTTACCTTATTGGAGCTCCCTCAGTCTTGCCTGTTTGAAATGCAGCAAGAGAAGTCTGATAGAGTCTGATGGTTGATTTTACCAAGAAACCATGAAACATCTAGACCAGAGCAAATCTTACTATCTTCTAAACATTCTTTTTTTTTAAACAATTCTTTGCTTTATAAAAGCAAACTTCTATTTTCTGAAGGATTCTTTGGTAGACATTTCATTCAGAGAAAAATGTATGTATTGTCAATTTGGAGAAACTTCAAATAGATGGGATAGATGGTAGTGTTCACCTTTATTTCCCGTCTGGGTTTTATTCTAAGTGGGAATAAAAATATGGGAGAAGCAGGAAATTTACCAAAGACAATAAATGATCTCAAACTGAAAGAAGGGAATATCTTGTCATTGTTACATGAAATTGAATGGATAAGGAGAAAGAAAAACAGAGAAAATGGGAGTAGTAAGAGGATCCATGGAGCAAAAGTTGCATGTTTTTTTACATAAGAGTAAGTGAAATACAAATGATTGATTCCCGTGAGGAGAAAAATAGAGCATTGTGCAAACATTAAGTTTCTTTACTGTCATCATGAAGCTGAAGAAGACAAACCTGAGGATAGTGGAGCATGAAAAGTAGTGATGGAATCAGTGGCCAGTTATGGAAATGGCACTGATCCTAAAGGAATGTCTGGGAAAATGTTTCCAGTGAAAGCTGTTGAATGGTTGTTCCCATAGTGAAAATGAAAGTGGGGAGCCACAGCCAGCTAAGGGAGGAGCATCAGAGGGAACATTCCTCTGGCCAGGACAATATTGAAAGCTGAGCAGCCACACTCAATGCCAGGTCTGGAACAGTCTGGAGAGAGAGGAAGCCAAGGTGGAGCCTATTTGGGTAGGAAAAATGTACCCAACTCCTGAGTTAAAAAAAGCAAACTCCAAAAGGTTATTTAGGTACTCCTTACTCTTTATTTTATGAAAATAATTGTGGGATATTAACGCAATGCTTAGAAAGAGAGTGAATTGGGTAATATGACCAAAACTAAAATGGGAAGGGGATATTTTCCACTTACTTTGAACACCTCATTTATGCAAGAATATTCATATTGGGTTTATTCTTTGCTAAGAGCACAGCTAGATTTTAACATAAAGAGATGTAAAGGAGGTTGGGGAGGAAACTTTCAAAAAGAGACAGGATCACCATTTTCAAGTATCACAAAGAAATAAGATTAAATTTAAAAGTGTCCTTTGCCTTTGGCAGTTGGAAAGTGGTGGATGCTTTTAGCAGGAGAACTTTAGGGAATGATAGGGACAGAGAGAAAACTGCAGTGAACTGAAAAATAATTTAGTAGTAGGATCACGGAAAAAAATAAAGGAGTATATGTAACTTTTCCAAGTTTCTGGCTGAAAGGATAAAAAGAAAACAGGGAAGAAGCTAAGTGGATAGGAAGAGTCAGATGCATTTGGTACTTATTATTTCTACATTATTGTTTTTTTTTAATAATTCAAATGGTAGAATTTTGTTACATTATTTGCTATGTGTGTATATATACATATTAGAGTCATGATAATTATGGCTTGGAAAAGATTTCTAGAAGTCATTCAATCTGCTTTTCACATTTTGTAGATGAAGCCAAGGGCCAGAGAAATGTGATTTTCTAGTCAGTCACTTTAAAGCCTATACAAACTGACATCTCCTTTTCAAAGTAAGGGAATAAAAAATATGATGATCATTTATACTTGCTTTTCCCCTCCCTCCCTCCCTCCCTTCCTTCCTTTCTTCCTTTTGGGATTTGAAACATCTCCCTTATGTTATCTATTCTAGATAAAGTCTATGAATTAAGGTATTATCCAGAAAACTAAATGGGGAAAAATAACATCATACTTTTAATAATAGCATGTAATTTGAAGAAAAATATCTTCTGGAATGATCTGAGTTTTGTCTGTGTGTTTTACTCTGCTTTTGTGAACCTAAGATTCATGTGTAACTGTATTTTTAAAAGTAACCTTTAAAAGAATAAAACAAGCATAGAAAAAACAGGACACTTCATATATAATAAATTTAAAAGCCAACTACTTGTAGATAAACCTAGTATTATGAAAAACAATTTCTTTCTCCCCCTGCCCTTGGTACCAGGGATTGAGCTCAGTGGCGCTCAACCACTGAGCCACATCCTCGGTCCTACTTTTAATTTTATGTAGAGACAGGGTCTCTTTGAGTTGCTTAGCACCTCGCCATTGCTGAGGCTATTTGAACTCATGATCTTCCTGCCTCAGCCTCCAGAGTCAATGGGATTACAAGTGTGTGCCACCAGGCTCAGCAAGAAAAACAAATTTCTTAACTAATGTTTAAAGTACTTTTATTCGAATTCTCCTCATTTTAAGCATCAATAAGAGAAACAATTACAGGAATACCTGAAACCCTATAGTAAGCAGTAGGCATTTTCTAGTGCTGGAAACTTTAACATTTAAAATATGTAGTACTTAAAAGCAGACATTATGTGAACCTAGAAAAAAGCACAGTTTAAAAACCTTGTGTGACCTTCTGCTCTCATTGAGCCAAAATACATAAATCATAGCACCATTGAATTTGGAGGAGGAAATGAACTATTAGGTCATTTAGAATTTCCCCTGCTAAATTTGAAGAGTTCCCTACAGCGTATTTTCTGACACCGTACGTCTGGTTTTGAAAATTTCATGTGATAACACTTTTCACCACATCCTTAAAAAGCTATTAATCTAGTTAAGCTTCAAAGGAAGTCTCTAATAGTGTTGAACTGGAAGCTTTCTTCTCTTAACATGATTCCATCAGCTCTCTTGCCAGGTACCCATCTCCAGCAGGCTCTTCCTTGTTTTGAGTATTTGAATTGCATGGAGCCTGTCCAGAGGAAACTTGTAGAAGTGGCAGAACTTTGCCAACAGTGTCCCCCTTTTCCCCCACTCCTCTCCACTTCAGATACTGACAATGAGTTGTTGTCCTTGGTTACCTGGTATCAAAAATTATCTTGCATTTTTCTTTTCTTCAAACTCCAACATCCTGCAAAATAAGGTTATGGGAATTTAAAATTATATTTGTCATGCCCTAGAGATGAATTTTCAATTATTATTAGCAATGCATTTTCCCAGCCTGGGGGGAGGCAGGGATTCCATCAGTGCATCTTGTTTAAAATAGATGTGAGATGCCAAGTTGATAATTATACACAGGTAATTTATCTTCTCTAAATTTGTTTTCAGGAGAGAGAAAGCTTTGGGGTTTATACCTTGGGCGTCCCAAGTCATTAAGCTTAGTTCTAATTGAAAACCAAGATGGTCATTCTGGAAGAGAACTGAAGAACAATTTTGGAAACTTGGGTTAATATTTGCAAAAGTGTTAATAATTCAATAAATAATTAACACACATACGTTGATATATGCAATCTGTTGTGTGCTGAGGCTGGCTCATTGCTGCCCTGGACTCAGGAATTTTGTGCATGAATTCAATATGATCATAATTACATATTGAACTACATAAAGTAACAAATTATTAAAACAAGGTAATAAATTATAAAAATTTACCATTTCTTAATTATTGTCCTACAATTTAGTTTGACTTATAGGCTCAAGGTTGTTTACATCCCTGGCATATGTACAGAGGAAACAATATATACTGAAGAGCTACCAAGTATCTTTTCTCAGCAACATGGTCTATGACTTTGGGCAATTTCTTGCAGTCAGCAAAATGCTAAGTAGGAATCTACAAAGCCCCACTCCATGCCCCCACCGCCCCCCACGCCCCCGCCAAAAAAAAAAACCCTGGTTGCTATGCATTTACCATCATGCCACTGTTTCAAAAACTGAAAGTAACTTTAAGAAATAAATATTAGACACATATAGCCAAGGAAAAAGAAAAGCACTCAGTATGTATCAGCCGTTTGATCAGTAATTGTGTCAGTCTGTACAAATGTATGTTCATTTTGATTTCATTAAATATTTTAGCTGATTTCTGTTATCGACTTATTATCCTAATATCCTTCATATTCTAATTTTAAAATATGGTGTGGTATAAAATTAAGCAAAACATAAAACAAGAAAATTAAAAATACCAACAAAATCATCTTGTGGATTTCACTATGTAACTTGGATAATTTAATTCTTTCTGATAAGCATTGATTTCGTTTCAAATTTTCTAGAAGCAAAGTAGAAATGAAACTCAATTAACATATTGTGCTTTTATCTAAAAGGACATCTATTTTTTCTTGCCACGTAATATAAGAAACAAAATATTATATGATTCATGATGAGATGGTTAATAAATAATATATATTTACATGTTGTAAATAGAGCATTAAATCTGAGGGCTCAGATACAATTTAGTGTACAGATTCAAATATATGTTTTTGAATGAATACAATCATGAGAACACTAGAGTTAAATTAATTTTTATTATCTTTTATGAAATCCAAAGTATAAATTCTTTAACATACAAAAAAGAATTATCTGATAGAATAAGAAATCAGAAAACAGAAACTTTAATTTTTCTACAATATTTATTGTCTTCTTTATTCTGCAGACTACAAATTTTCCAAAATAAATACATTGCTGGATTGTATGACCTAAAATAGAAAGTTGTATTATTTTATTTTACAAATTATAGAAGAAAAGTCCAGGCCCATTAAATTCATAGCTTATATAGTCATAATTGTATATTAAATATATTAATGCCCATACTCTACTCAGCCTATCCAGCATCAGAACTCATACAAACAGAACTGCAGTTCACTGCTGTGTTTAGCATCCACTCATCAATTTTGTTTCTGTTAGATAATCTCAAATGTCAAGTGCTCAGTCTCAATCAAATAACCACATTATCCTTGCTAAGTGAAAGGGAACTGTGCACTTAAGATATGAAGTAAATGGAAAACAAATTGTGTAATTTTTTTTAATCAGAAAACACTAGGTAATGTCATTTCTTTTCATTTTAATTTTTACTTTTAGTCCAGATGGATAGGCCAAGTTTTTATGCAAGGAAACTTACAAGTTATATATTAAAAACCACCATCATCAACAACAACAACAACAACAAAACCCTAAAAAATGAGGCAAACTAACCCACAGGTCATACAACAGAAATCTCACAGACCAAATTAAGATGTTTGTATTGTACACATGTGCATGCACACACACATAAAACTACTTGTATATCCAGCAATACCTGTATCTACTGTCTATTATCTATCTCCTGTCTGTCTGTAAGCATTTATACAACAGACCAAGAATAATGGAGATACAGCTGAGTAATAGGAATTATTATTAAAGAAAGTCTTTTGCAGCCAAAATCAGGAAAATTCTTGGGAGAGATGGAATTAAACTAATGTTCACCATATTTGATTCCTTCCTGAGGGAAAAACATATTTCCCCATCTGTTTCTCTCAGTCACAACTGCATGGCCTGCTTTGGTGAACTGAACATTAGCAGAGGTGATGAGATTCATTTCTAGGCTCATGTAATATGACTTTTTTTTTTTTTGCTGTGTTTTCTTTTTTTTTTCCAACACATTTCACAGTCGATGTTATGGTCCACCAAGATTTTCTGTTTGTTTCTGCAGAGTAAGTATATCTATACTGACTTACAAACTCTTCATTTACTTTACGAAGAGTCAGCACTATTTAAATATGAAAACTAGGTAACTGGCAAGAGTATAAAAAGTATAAAAATAAAACTGCATTCCAACCCTATATAAAAAAGGAAACTTTTCAAATAAAATACAAGTAGAAAGTAATATAGCAAAATAAGATTTTTATAGTGTTCATCTCAATAGTTCAAGGGTAACTCATTATTAGAAATCTGTCAGCAAAACTTATGTCAAAAAATAAAGAAAAAAATCTATAAATCACACCAAACGTTGCTGCAAATGTATTTAGTAAGTTCAGTCAGAGTGCTAACATTCTAAAACACAAAGAGAAGAAAGCTACTTAAATTGATAAAACTCAGTGTTATCCAAATTGTAGATGTGTTTTAAGTCTAATTCACTCCAAGTCAGTTTCATTTTTCAGAGAAAAATATAAAATAAGCCTAAAATGCTTTCATTTTCAAGTGTCAAGAAAAATATCACAGGAAATTAAGATATGAGCACTCAACAAGATCCAGATTTGAAAACAAAATATGGAATCTAGACATATAACTGTAAATGTCTGTTTTTGACGTGCATGGAGAAAATATTAGTATGGAGATGTGTGAGAGCCAACTGACTTACATGTACAGAACGTTTTATAGCTACAGTAATAGTTCTGTGAACTGTTCCTTGAATTTCAACCTCTGCTCAGGCTAAGCCTTAGCATGAGATTAGTTTTGATTGTAACCAGGAATTCCAGCTCTGCCATAGCTTCTCTGTTTTTGCTAAAACCACCTGCATCAGAATTCAGTACCTTTCAAGCTCCTCTAAGAGTTTATTCTCACAGGATCAATTCTAAGCCATGAACACTTTACAACAGACCTCACATGATCGACAGGAGTGACCTTTTATGTTGTACATCTCTCAGCAAAACATGTAATCATCCCCCAAGTCCTGTCATTTCTCAGAAGTGCTCTCTTGGTGGCCACAGGTGATGAGAGTCCTTTGCCTGCAATCTCCCACTCTGGGCCCATCTGGATGATGTTTCCCACTCACATGATATACAGCCTCTGCCTCTAAACATGTATTGATAAACTCATGATTGTAAATAAAACCACGTGTCCATTGGTTAAAATGAACTACTTTGTTTACAAGGTAAGTTCAGCTATCATTTTAATTACTGGAGTCCAGAGTGTGGCACCATATTCAAAGCAAAGAGACTACATTTTAAAATAAAATTCAAATGCAAAGTTTCACGGATGGGGATTTGAAAAAAAAAAAAAAAACAAACAACAGATATAGAGCTGGTTAAAGCTCAGGAACCTTGTTTATCCACACAGTTAAGGTTAGTAGTACATCAGGTTATACTTTCAAGGAAAGATTTTTTTAACTGGTTAATTCTTGTTTTTAGAGTCCTTCTAACTTCTTCTACATTTTAAGTCTGAACAGGTTAATTTTTCTGAGCATATTTTTTATTGTCTAAAATGTAAGAATACTGTTAAAATAAGCAAAAAAAAGGGGAGTACAGAAACATAGCACTTAACATATACTCAATTAAATGCACAGTATCTAAAATGGTTATTAGAGCTTTGAGTTCTATCCTTTCATCTTTTACTGTGAAATAACAACACATAAAGGATGAACTCTGTGCATTTCCAGATCTTAACAACTTAGCAGGTTGTCTGGAATACTGTTGGGAACAAAAATCAGATGAAACACACAAAACAAAATAGAACAATACCACAACAAAACTACATTTTGGAATATTGAATAAGCCCTGACACGTTCATCTTCACAGTTATCTATCGTCCATCAGACTTCATACTCTTCCAGTTGTGCTAAATAATTTTGTAAGTAAAAAGAGAGCATCAGAACAGGACTTCTCATGAAGACCAGTTAGGGGAGAAATGTTATAAACCTACTCATCTTTGTTTCTGTGTGGTCCTTTTCCAACTAATTCTTACAGAGGATTAAGTCCATGGCTTACAGAGCCAATGAGGTATGAAAAAAAGCATGGTTACTACTCCTCTAACTTCATTTCCTCTCATTCTCTTTCACATATTACACTCTCTAGTCATATGGAACTGCTTAAAATTTCATATATCTTTGGCTTTGTGCATTCCAATTTTTTAGAAAAATATTTTTATAAGTTTTAGATTTACAGAAAAATTAAGTGGTTAGTACAAATAGTTCCCATATACCTCACACCTGGCTTACTCTGTCATTAATATGTAACATAAGTATGGTGACTTTGTTACAATTATTATGCAAATGTAGATACATTTTTGTCAACTAAATTCGATGTACTTTATATGGGTTTCCTTAGTTTTTACTGAATGTCCTTTTTCTCATCTAGAATACCATTCCTGATCCCACATGGCATTAGTTGTCATTTCTCCTAATTAGGCTTCTCCTGGATGTTATTATTTCTCAATTTTTCCTTGATCTTGACAGTTCTGAGGAGTGTTGGTGAGGTATTTTATAGAATGATCCTTTATTGGTATATTTTTGGCGTTTTTATTACCATTAGACTGATGCTTATGAGGGCAGGAAGAAGGTAAAGTGCCATTTTCATCGCACCATATCAAGGACACCTACTGTCAATATGACTTGCTCACCTGGCTGGATTGATATTTGTTAGGTTTCTCCTCAGTAAAGCTAATCTTTTTTGCCTTTCCTGGACTACTGCTCTCTTTGGAAGGAAATCACTATATAGAGTTCACATTTACCGAGCAGAGAGTTATGTCCCACCTCTTTGAGGGTAGAATGTATACATAAATTGTTTGTAATTCTTCAGCATGGGTGATTTTGTGACTTCTTGCTCATTCATTCATTCATTCATTTATTGACAACAGCATGGACTCATGGATATTTATTTTATATTCATTGCTTAAAATGGTGCAGCTAATCATTGAGTGCTTTCTTGGTTTCTACCACCCTTTCACATTTCTCCACTTGTGAAGGCTATTGCTTTGCTTTTATCTACTTCTTCACTTACTGGAATATAAGGTTTTCCATGTTTATCCTGCATATTCTGTGTTCCAGTCATAGAATCAGCCTTTTCTCCAAGGATCTCTGATTCTTATTATTGGTGAATCATATCACAAACCAAGATTTGAACACCATGTGTGCTTTTTACCACTAGGGTGTTGCCATCTAGGCTCACTTTAGCTGACACAGCAAGGTTATAAATATGTGCTCTTTTCCCTTTAGCCTTTATTAAAGCCACATGAACTTCAATTCCCAAACTTATGTTTTAAGAAAGCCTACCCATGAAAATGGATTATCCAATATTTATATCAACAATGGACGATTGTATTATAGCAACTACTTCGAAAATTACAATTATATGCATATTTTTTCTTCTACTAGACTTCACATTGTTGAGGTCTATCTCTCTCACAAATCATAAATTGTTCTATAGCAAAGGGTGGAAATTAAGAGAATATTTCCACAAAGCCAATCTAAATGCCTTAGCACACAACAAAAGCTAATTAGTAGATTAACTAGCTATATATCCTTTTATCATAGCATAATCATGTAGTGGATACATTTTCAAATTACACAGATTGCAAGTGTGCTAAGTAAAAGATTAATAAATCTGATTAGTGCATGTGCCCATATAAGCATCACTACAGTCAAGGTGTAGAAAATTTCAATCACCCAAAGTTCTTTTATCATTCCGTCAGTCAACTTCCTTAGTAGGCAACTATAATTTTGATTAAAATTCCTGTAAATTAGTTTCACCTATTTGTGTGTGTGCGTGTGTGTATGTGTGTGTGTGTGAGTGTGTGTGTGTGTGTGTGTTTGTACCAGAGATTGAACCTGAGTCATTTGGATTACAGGCGTGTGCCACCATGCCTGGCTAGTTTCATCTATTCTTTTTTTTTTTTTCTTTTAAGAGAGAGATGAGAGAGAGAGAATTTTAATATTTATTTTTTTAGTTTTCGGCGGACACAACATCTTTGTTTGTATGTGGTGCTGAGGATCGAACCCGGGCCACACGCAAGCCAGCCACATCCCCAGCCCCAAGTTTCATCTATTCTTGAACAGTAAATTCTCTTTTGGGTCTGGCTTAACCTTAAGTTTTTTGTTTGTTTGTTTTGTTTTTTTATGTGTGTTTTAAGAGCTAGTATTTTATGTGTGTTTTAAGAGCTAGTATTTTAATATTGTTGACATTAACAATTAAATTTTTTAAAAGAATAATTAAAAATGTCAACATTATAAATGATTTGCTTCACATTTACAAAGTGGATATTATAGACACAGCATTTCTGAACTTTTTTTTTTCCTCAGAGGACACAGAGTCCTCTGAACACCAACAAACAAACTTTCCAAAACTGTTAGTGGGGGAGTAACATTCAGAATTTACTTTTTTTCTGTTGACCTAATTAGCTATTTCCCAGAATTAATTCAGAGACAAATTCTTTAATAACTTCATGCCCTTGTAAAAAAATGTAGAGTTTACAATGTTTGCTTATATATTATACCATGTTAATTCACAATTCCATCAAAAATGGTAAGCCTTACAAGTGCTAACCTCAGTTTTCAAACAAGGAAAGAACTGGTTGAGGTTAGTTAAATTTCACAAATACACCTAAATATTAAAATTATAATTTAATGTTTTATAATTGGTTCTTTTTAGTTATACACAACAGTAGAATCCATTTTGACATAATTATACCAGCATGGAATAGATTTTAGCCTTTGTATTGCATGTTAAGTGGAAACTTTGTATTTTCCTAATGGCTAATGATGATAACTGTTACATGTGCTTTGTCTCTTTTGGGGTGTGTGTGTGTGTGTGTGCATGCACCCATTGAAGTTTTTACTCACTTTTGAAAATCTAGTGTTTTGTATTTTTATTATGAACCAGGTATATTTTTGATTAATAGAATTTTGTCATATATTCTCTATTGTGTAATTTGTTAATTATATGTAGAGTGAATATTTACTTCTAATATGTAGCTTAATTTTTTTTACTTTTAGTGTCAAGTGATAGGCAAAATTTTTAATTATGGCAGTGATCAATTTACTATTATATTATTTTTCATGATTTGTGCTTTTGTGTCTTGTTCAAGAATTCTTTTTACATTTTATTTTATAATCTTATACTTAGGACTACAGTCCTTTCTGAATTCATTTTTATGTATTGATAGATGAAAAGAGCAAGAGCACATTTTCCAAATATTTATCTAGTTGTTACATCACTGTTTATTGAAAACGCTTTTCATTCTTCTCATTAAAGTAATTGCTTTGCTGCCTTTGTCAAACGTTAATTGACCCTATATGTGTTGAGTTATTTGAATTCTCTTCTCATTCAATTGTCTTATATATTTATTATATTTATAAAAATACCACAGTATCACAATTAGTATAGGTTTATAAATATCTAAATCATGTAACCTCTGTACTCCTTTTTTAAATATTATTTTAAACTTTATAGATATTTTTCATTTCAATATAAATTTAAAATCACATTTTTCAAAAAAATGTAACTGGTATTTGGATTTGCTTGTATTATTGATCATTAAATCAATTTGGTAAGAACTGATAACATGCCAACATTGAATTTTCCAAATCATGGACATGGCACACCTCTCAGTTGATTTAGGTCGTTCTTAATTTTTCACATATTCTTTTTCTGAAATTTTTACAATTGAGATCTTATCTTGCATATTTTTTGTTAAATTTATTCCTGAATATTTTGTTTCTGATGACATTATAAATTAAAATTTTAGGGAGATCCAACATGGCGGCGGGCGCGGAGAGATCAAGTCTCTGACCTCCTCAGCTGCGCGGGCATAGGGAGTCATAAACTGTCTAAATGCTGTTTGCTCAGGATCACTAGGCAATGCTGAGCTGACGTGGATCTGGGGCGAACAGTCTGGGCCTCTGAGAACACACACCGAGCCCGGATCGGCTGAATTCAAGCTCCCATTCGCCTGTGTCTCCCAGACAAACCACTGTGACTCAGCACTAAACGATCCCGCTGAAACAACTGGTCTGCCCTTCTGAACCTGTGGAGGTTAATACCAACTGAGCCTTCATAGGCAGTGGCCACAGGATTGAAATGGGGCTTGGGAGAGCCAGTCAGGACCCACCCGTTGCATTGGTCACCCGGCAAAGGGAACAAACTGTCACCATTTGCATGGGATACCACCATGGCAGAGAACTGATGTCACCAGAATGCAGCAGAGGAGATAACCCGCGGCGACAGGTGTGCAACCCCCTAGCCCTTCCTCTCCACACAGCAGGGAAAACTTAAGGGCCCCTCCCAGCTCTCCCGTGAGCATGATAGTCAGACCGAGGGAATCAGCAGTGGCGCGGGACCTGCAGCGCGGAAACCCTGGCTACCACTCCCACCAGTGCTGACAACTGAGGTCTCTTGCACCAGCTACCGGGGGCGTGGCTACCAGAGGGCAAGCAAAATTCGCTGAGGGTTCTCAGCCCTAAGCTCCACAAACTTAGGGTCTGAGGGAATGGCAAATGGGGAGAGTGTGCCCAGTCATTCAAGAAAATAGGGCTCCTGGGAGCAGCAGACCTGGCGTGTAGCCAGTATTGTGGTGAGCGTCACTGGTGAGCGGGGCCTGGCTTGAGGAAAAGTGGGGAAGTCACTCGACACAAGAGAAGGCCCTAGGCACTCAGGATTGGAGACCCGCCCAGTTTGGGAGGAGGAGCTGCTGCACAGTGATGGGTTCCCGCATATTGAGAGGAGAAGCTTGGCCTGGTGGGCACAGCTCCACCTACTGGAAGAGAAGTTAATCAAAATCTAAGACTGCATTTATTAATTTTTTTTGTTGTTGTTTTTTCATTTTCACTTTTTAAGATTTTTATTTAATATTTTTATTATTTTTATTAATTTTAATTTTAATTTTTTTGATTATTTTTAAAATTTGTTTTTTCTTTTTTTCTTTTCTATTTTTTTTCTTTTGTCTTTTTATTTCTTTTCAATTTCCTTATTCCCCCTTCCTTGAATTCTACCTGCTTACTCTCATTCTCCTTAGTGAATTCTTCCCTTCCCTTCTAATACCTTTCCTCTGAAGCATCAAATAAATTTATAGGAGTAAACAGTAACTCAGCAGTCAAACAGAACAAGAAGTAACATGAGCAGCATGAAAAAGCAAGGAAGAAAAAGAGTACAAACAATGCAGGACAGCCTAAATATTCAGGAGGACCTAGAGGCATCATAAAAATGGCCAAATAAAGAACTCAAGGAATACCTTAGACAGATGGAATAGAATCTTAAAGAGGATGTGAGACAGCAAATTCAAACAGTGAAAGAACACATTGAAAATGAATTACATAAACAGATAAAAGAAGCAAATAAGCATCTTTATCAGGAGATAGAGATTATAAAAAAATCAAACAATAATTCTAGAAATGAAGGAAACTATAAACCAAACTAAAAACTCAAATGAGAGTATCACTAACAGAGTGGAGCAAGTAGAAGCCAGAACGTCAGATAATGAAGGCAAAATATATCATCTTGAAAAGAGTCTAGCCAACTCAGAAAGGCTGGTAAAAAATCACGAGAAAAACATCCAAGAGATATGGGATAACATAAAAAAATCAAACTTAAGAGTCATCGGGATAGAGGAAGGTATAGAGGTTCAAACCAAGGGAA
>NW_025999842.1:4305573-4337073 GCF_001458135.2 Marmota marmota marmota | reverse complement strand
AGATGCCCTTCAATAGATGAATGGATAAAAAAAATGTGGCATTTATACACAATGGAGTATTACTCTGCACTAAAAAATGACAAAATCATGGAATTTGCAGGGAAATGGATGGCATTAGAACAGATTATGCTAAGTGAATCTAGCCAATCCCTAAAAAACAAATGCCAAATGTCTTCTTTGATATAATGAGAGCAACTAAGAACAGAGCAGGGAGGAAGAGCATGAGGAAAAGATTAACATTAAACAGAGACATGAGGTGGGAGGGAAAGGGAGAGAAAAGGGAAATTGCATGGAAATGGAAGGAGACCCTCACTGTTATACAAAATTACATATAAGAGGTTGTGAGGGGAATGGGAAAAAAAACAAGGAGAGAAATGAATTACAGTAGATGGGGTAGAGAGAGAAGATGGGAGGGGAGGGGAGGGAGGATAGTAGAGGATATGAAAGGTAGCAGAATACAACAGTTACTAATATGGCATTATGTAAAAATGTGGATGTGTAACCGATGTGATTCTGCAATCTGTATTTGGGGTAAAAATGGGAGTTCATAACCCACTTGAATCTAATGTATGAAATATGATATGTCAAGAGCTTTGTAATGTTTTGAACAACCAATAAAAAAATAAAAAATAAATTAAAAAAATAAAATTTTAAATATAATTTTCTAATTGTTTGCTATTGTCACTTATAAAATACAATGGATTTTTTTAATATTTAATTTTATCTAGTATATTCACTAATTTTTAAATTAATTCTAGAGGTTATTTTTCATATTTTGTTTTTTCTATGTAAACAATTATACTGTTTGCAAATAAATAATTTTATTTATTTGTTTTCCAACTTTATGTCTTATTTGATAGAATTCACCATGAAGTTATCTCAATGTGAAATTTCTTAGTGGAAGAATTTGAAGATGAATTTAATTTATTTAATGGATAATACAGGGCAGTGTAGGTTTTCTTTTTGTGTCAATTTTTGTAAAAATAAAAAAATCTAGTCACTTATTTTTATCTTTTAATGTTAATTTTACTATTTCACTTTTAAAGAGACTTCATTAATTATCTCTAAGTTGTTACATTTTTATATCATTATCCTATTCCCTTAATTTTTATTAACACTTGGTATCAGTGGTGATATTCTTTCTTTAATCCTTTTTTAAATTTTTTAAATTTTTATGATATTTAATTGATTCTTTTTAATTATATTTGACAATAGAATGTATTTTGACATATCATACATACATGGAGGATAACTTGAAATTCTTATGGTTGTACATGATATGGAGTTACACTGATCATGTATTCATGTATGAACATAGGAAAGTTATATCCAATTCAGTCTACTCTCTTTACCAGTCCCATCCTCCTCCTTCCCCCTCCCCCTGTGTTTTGTGAGTCAGTATCTGCATATCAGAGAGAACATTTGGTCTTTAGATTCTGGGGCTTAACTTATAATCCAATCTATAAATGAGCAAAGCAACTGAACAGACATTTCATAGAAAAAGAAATATGAATGGTCAAGAAATATATGAAAAAATGTTCAAAATCGCTAGCAATTAGAGAAATGCAAATTAAAACTACACCGAGATTTCATTTCACTTCAATCAGAATGGCAGTTATCAAGAATATAAGTAACGATAAACATTGGTGAGGATATGGGCAAGAAGGTACACTCCTATATTGCTGGTGGACTGCAAAATGGTGTAAGTACCCTGGAAAAGAGTATGGAGATTCTGTAGAAAACTTTGAATGGAACCACCATTTGATAAAGCTATCCCACTCCTCAGTTTATAACCAAAGGCCTTAAAATCAGCATACTATAGTGAAACATCCACATCAATGTTCATTGAAGCTCAATTCACAATAACTAAGCTATTGAACCAAACGAGGTACCCTTCAACCAATTAATGGAAAAAGAAAATGTGGTATGTATACACAATGGGCTATTACTCAGCCATAAGGAAGAATGATATCATGGCATTTGGTGGTAAATTGATGAAACTGGAGAATATCATGCTAAGTGAAATAAGCTAATCTCTCTCATTCTTAACACTGGTAATTTTTGCCTTTGTCCATCATCTTTACCAATTTAATTGTTTTTACTATATGTTAGATATTCTGAGTATGTATAAGAGGATTTTTATTTTATTTTCTTATAAAAAGTATTTATTTCTGTTTTAGAAAACAGTGATTACTGCCTTTGCCCTGGACTTGTGGAGGTTGGATCTATTTGGCTTTGGTTCTGATTTTAGGCCAAATTCCTTTGTCCTGAAATGTCTTTATTCCACAGAGTAGTCATTCTGGAATTTTCAGGGACAGTCACATTTATCTAGACCCTCAAACCATGGAGGACTTGAATTCCAATCTCTGCCTTTTCAGCCTTTTGACCACTGCTTTTATTGGTCCTCTTAAAGTTTCCCCAAACTCTCATAAACATGCTGAATTCAGGCAAGGATTTCATGGAAGTTATTTCATGTTTCGTGCAGATGTCGGGTTGTCCTGTGGTTCTCTTCTTTCATAGCTATTTCCTCCCTACTTCGCGTTTTACTAGAAGCTCTAAAACCTATTTTCAGGCAAATTGTAATCCATAAACTATCTGTTGTGCTCAGAAGAAAAGCTCTGTCAAAGTGGGTGTGAGCAGTACAGTTCTCTTCCTTCAAAAGTAGAATCCTTTCAAGTTTCTGCCTACTCTTGGTTGCATTTCATTCTGACCCTAGTTAAAATATTCAAATAAAAAGGATCACATTTTTGTTTTATCTACTGGCTTCATTTACTAATGTATACAAACAAACTTAACTTAGTTTAAAAAAAGTGCATACCCAGTTTTACTACATTGCTCTATTTCTAAAAGACTGTTTGTTACCCAAACCTGTAAGTCTATTCTAAAGTAGACTGGAATATTCAGAGTACCCTTCTTGCCCTATATGTAGTGCTCTATGTGTTTGCACTAGAAATATTTTGCACTTGCTCTCTTCACTCTCGGCAGCCAGTTGTTGTGAAGAAGAACATTACTGATTTTTGTATGCTACAGTCTCACAACAGAAGTAGAACAT
Source organism: Marmota marmota marmota (assembly GCF_001458135.2). Taxonomy (NCBI): domain Eukaryota; kingdom Metazoa; phylum Chordata; class Mammalia; order Rodentia; family Sciuridae; genus Marmota; species Marmota marmota. The sequence continues at coordinate 4,334,021 of NW_025999842.1, read as the reverse complement.
GTTTATATGAATAGGCAAATATCAATGCATGAGCTACAGATGTGGGGAGAAAGAAGTGCTGTAGACCTTAGGAAGAGAGTGAAGCCACTTGGACCACATCTAGGTCTTAGAGAACACACCTCGGTGGGAAGAGAAACACGGCATGTGAAGGTAATTTTCAGATGGAGGTTCAGCTTTAGGCAGAAAAAGAATGATGTGTTTACTAAAAATAACATGATTAGATTGTGTAGGGCTCATGGATGGGAAGATGAAGAGATAGTACATGCTTGAAAATATATTGTGGGGTTAGATTCTGTGTCTCACAAATTTTGTGACAAAAAAATAAAAACAAGAATAACAGTGCAAAAAGGCAGAGATAACTTTGATCACATTTAGTATATTAAATGTCTATTTCTGAAAACTGTGAAATTTAGAAGTGATCCTGTTGGAAAATAAATGTAAATTATATATTCTCTGAGCAAATGTGGCTTGATGACTAAGCTGAACTCTAAGGTGACTTTGTGTGGGCTTTTCTATTGATTGTCATTTTTAACTGAGTCAGTTGTGGATCACCAGGGTTTTATTTTCACAGCAAAGAGCATATTGAATGCTTCACAAAAGTAATCCAATTGATCAGAATCTTTAAGGTGAATCATAGCAATCTGTGACTCATAGGCAGGCAGGACTTTCCTGATAGTCAATCTTTTTTTCTATATTTTAATAAAACATATGGTGAGTTTATAAATGGATGAGTGTCTCAAAATGAATTTAGAGATAGCTCTTTGGGCATAAGATGAATCAAATTATGGGGCCACAAAGTTAATAACATTGAAATGTGTTGCAACTTGGACTTCAACATATAATACTAAAACTTTATGTGAATTATTAGATGGTCCAAAAACTAATTTGCTCTTATGCCAATGTGTTGTAACTTAAATAATTGCTTTGGATTATTTAATGTTAATTCAGTAGATTCCACACTACTATTAAAAAGAAAAATTATTTATGTTAAAAATTAAATAATTGAAATCATTTCAATAAATCTTTATTAAGTACCTATATCGTAATAAGCCACCATTTTTTTTTGTTGTGTAGATAACAAAGATGAGCAATATATTGTTCCTGTTTTCAAGAAACTTACAACCTAATTATGGGGACTACACAGCTTCTTGTAATAGAGGAAGGATGGGATCAGTGCCATAAGAGAATGAATAAAAGATAATGGAATCATAAAGAGTAGTAGAAATAGTGATAGGAAAGGAAAAACGTTGGCATTGTCAGCATTGGGATACACCCAGCTCAAAACACTGTATATTTATTTTCTCATTTAATATTATTAACATTTTTATGCTATAAGCACTATTGTTATACCATTTTTTTTAAATGAAGAACCTGAGGATCTCAGGGATCAAACAATAAACTCAATCAGAAGCTCTCAAGCTCAGCACTCTCTGACTCTAAATTCTGCTCTTACACACTGCACAACACTGCCTTCTCAGGGGAGGCCTTCATGGAAATGGTGCAACTACTTCACTAAAGATGAGGATAAAAACATTTTCCAAAGTTGCCAATATAAGTGGAAACAACATTTGTCCAGTCAATACTAATAATGTAATAAACTCAAAGTGTTGAGTATGTGATGTAAGTGTAAGACCAGACTGGTAGGATTTCAACACTGGGGAGAGAAGCTTGGACTTCACTTCATATGCATTGAGATGACTTTTATATGGAAATAGCAGTATTGGAATGACCCATTGTGAGGATTTGAAATAACCATCATGTCCCCTTTTGAATGATTCTGGGTCTTCATTTCCTTTTGGTAGTTAACAGCATTTCAGAGTGTCTTAAGACAAGACGTCTTGAAATTTTCCAAAAACTGCTCTGAATAGAATTACATAAATATAAGAAATAACTCTCAATTGTATCCAATTAAGAATCCTGAGCCAGTGATTCATCTGCAATCTGTTGGAAACAGTTCATATTGTATTGAATATCTTCCCTACAATGGGTTGTTTGAGGACTGTTTCAATGCCTTTCACAGTAGTAGATTTCATCTTCTCTTTGTGGAAATGTACAAATTGATGTGCTTTCTTAAGGCTATAAAATGAATTCCTTCTCCAGATATGGATCAATCATTAAATAACTTGTTCATTTTTCCATTTTTATATTTCTGTAGAAATTATGTCAGCACCAGGTACTCTACCAGATGTTCCTAGTGATAATTTAACAAGGCTGGTGATCCTCCAAGTCCAGTGTTTTCTTTGCTAATGGGGAACCATAATGGGGGATAGAAATGTCAAAGTTTTCTGTTAGACTAAACACAAAACAGTTCTGTTCACCTGGATGGTGGCCTTTTTCGCAAGAGATTCAGTTTCCTGTAGCCTCTGGGGCCTGCTGATTACTTTCAAGTTAGGAATCTTTCTCTCCTAACATTCTGTCTATATTCTCTCCTAACATTCTGAAGTATATGTGACTCCTGAACTGATCTCAGCCTATAATAATCAAGTTTGAAATGGATAATGTGTTGCCCAGAAACACACGATGATTGACTAGTGAGTCAAGTTGAACTTGAACCTGGCCTCACAGCTAAACTTTATACTTCTGTATTCAGTCCCATACTCTTATTGCAACTTAGATCATTTTCTTGTTACCAGGTCTCTTGTGCCATCTATGTTTGTTGAATATATGAATAAATTAAACTACAATGTAATTTATTTCTCCCCAAATTTTTTATTTTGAACATTTTATTTCATTTCGAATTTACTATAAAATCACCATAAGTGTATGTTAAACATACATTTACACCCACCTTTCACTAAAAGTATCAGTTCTTCGGATATTGCCACATTTGCTTTCTATTTTTTCTCCCCCATCAACTTCTCTTGTCCTTTTGCATCTAGTAGAGTTTTGCTTTTTTTAAAAGTCCTTCATTAAACTTGACATTGACATTTGGAAGATGCTAAGCCATTCATTTTGCTATTTGGATTGCTGCAAATTGGTGCAGTTTATCTGGAAAGCAGTATGAAGACTCCTTGGAAAACTTGGAATGAAACTACCATTTGATCCAACTATCCCACTCCTCAGTTTATACCCAAAGGACTTAAAAACAGTGTACTATAGTGATGCAGCCAAATCAATGATTATAGCAGCACAATTCACAATAGCTAAATTGTGGAAACAAACTAGAGGCCCTTTAATAGACGAATGGATAAAGAGACTGTGAAATATATATATATATATATATATATATATATATATATATATATATACACACACACACACACACACACACAATGAAATATTACTTACCATTAAAAAAGAATAAAATCATGGCATTTGCAGGTTAATGGATGGATTTGGAGAATATTATGCTAAGCCAATCCCAGAAATCCAAAGGCTGAATGTTTTCTCTGATAAGTGGATGCTGATCCACAATGGCAGGGGGTGGGGCATAGAAGGAATGTGGAAACTTTGGATACAGCAAAGGGGAGGGTGTGAAAGGGAAGGGGTATGGGGTGGAAAGATGATGGAATGAGATGGACATCATTACCCTATGTGCATTATGAAGACATGAATGGTGTCACTCTATGTACAACCAGAGAAATGAAAAATTGTGATTCATTGGTATACTATGAATTGAAATGCATTCTGCTGTCATGTATAACAAATTAGAATAAAGAAATTTAATGAAATAAAAATAAATTGTAACTCAAGACTAATTTTTTGAAATTTTACCTCCTTTTCCAGACTGAGATTTAATATATTTGAAATTTAGAATTCATTATTTTATGATTCTGCTTTCTGACAAGAGATTGTTCAATATTTTATATAGTTTTAGTTTACATTGACTTGGTAAAATTATTGTGGAAAATTCTCCTTTAAGGTCCTTCTTTTGAGTAACTTTATTGTTTCTACTAACCAAATAAAATCAGACATCGCTAAGTAGCTAACATCTCAAACAGACTACAGCCATAATATTTCAGGGTTCTTAACCTATTAGTAATAAATTTTCATGAATTTAATATACAGAATATGTACAATGCAGTAAGTTGTCTTCTGTTAATGTTGCCTATATATTGGGCAACTAATAAAATTAAGTTAAACAGAGTGATTGCAATTAAGATAGGTATTGAAAACACCAAGAATTATTGACTTCTTTTTAAACTACAAATACAAGCACTTAAACATCTTCTGAAGAGTTTGCCAGGGGAATTAATAAATTTCTCATCAGTGTTATATTTTGACCTGAACTTAGTCTAACTGAATTATGTTTACTTGAATCTGGTAACTTGTAGTTTTGATCAAAGATAGCACTTTAATTTTACTTGTAACCACATTCCAAAATCATGTTGCCTTAGATAACCTTGTTTGCCATTGATTGGCTAAGAATAGCCAGCACCAGTTTGACAGAGGGAAGTTATTCTAGAAAAAGAAGATATGCTTCAGAGCTCTGGTGTTGACTTTGGATCACACAAACTCTCTTGCCAACATGGCAAAAACCTTGCCATTGAACGGTCCATGTGTCACTCTGAATCTCCCTCTTCAACACTGAAACTTTTTTTAAAAAATTTCGGTTTGATCAAGGTTTTCAGAAGGATAATAAATTAATAGTTTGTTTTCAGAGATATCTTTTTCTCTTTTAATAAAAGCTGGAACTCTAAAGATAAGTCATTAGTCAATAAAATATGATAACTCTGTCTTCAAGTTTGACAATAAACCTATATCATACCTGAAATACCTTTTCCAATGGTTTCTAAGAGAAAACTGCCAGCAACATTTTTTTTTCTTTTCTTTTCTTTTTTGCTTCCACTATCTTATTTTCTAAAGGAGGAGCCACTCACTGCCTCATGCTTCTTGAAATAAATGCACATATTATCAGAAAGTATAATGCCATCCCTAACAGGCATGTTTCAGCTACCAGGGATGCTCTGCTATGAACTTTAATTAAGAAAGAACCACCATGAGCAATTATTTTTAAGCACCTTTCCAGATTTTAATGAACTATTTCTGAAATATAATGTTCCCATGTGGTGTAACCTCAGAACTTGAGAAACAGGCTTGGAGTAACCAAATCTCATAATCTGAAAGATTTATTTAGATCAATGTTTCTGAACCTGAAAGATATACAGTCATATGGGGAACTCTTTTAAAATAGATTATCCAAACTCAGACCTTCTGAATCAAAATCTCCAGAAATCTTTGTTTAATTTGGAAATTTTGTTTAGCCTTGTAAGTGAGTTAGGGATGGCATAAGATCTAGTTTGATGCTTCACAAACCTTTCACCACATCATACCTCACACAGAAAATGATTGTACCAATATGGTACACTCAGATACAGAGCCTCCAGGAGCTCCAGGCTCTGTCCTTCTGCACCCAGGATGAAAGGATCAGGACATTAATACATCTGTAGTTCATCTTTGCTTGACCAGTTTATGATGACAAAGTGGGTTAGCTAACAGCAAAGCCTAGGAGCAGACAGCAATCTAGAAAGTGCCTACTCATAGACATGATCATTCAACTCTGCTTTTGTTTCTATTCCTGTTTTATTCTAAGATGGAGTAATATTCAGAGGATCTGAGGAGAAATTTCTAACTGGTGAAGAAAGGGGCATATAATCATTATAATTGTTTTCTTTAGCAACTATAGAAGTCCAGCATATTCGCAAAATTAAGCAAACAAATAAACAAACAAAAAGAATTTATTGGTCCATTGAGATGCCTGGGCTCAGTGCCCAGATCTTGGTCACATTGACCTCATCTCCTTCTGGAGATGAATTCTGCTTGTCACTCACTATCTTCTCTGGATTCTGCTTGTCACCGAAGAGCTTCATTTCTAAACAAACTTTCTCCATAAAACCTCAAGGTAATCACTGACAGATCCCAATGGGATTATTGTTGGGGGAGGAAGAAGAGCAGGATAACGTCAATAGTGAAGAGATGTTAGGTAGACCACCATATATTTATGTTGAATACAGAAAAAAAAGTTATTTTCCATAAGTTGATAGTAGCTTAAGCATAACCACATGGCTGATAGGAATATGCAAGCTATTCTTCAGCTTTTAGATGCAAATAGGGGCTGAATAGTAAAGAATTGATTGCTTAGGGAAGTTTTCTAATGCAGGAATTCAGACTTCCTAACTCTCCATTAACTTCAGGACATTTGTGGGATTAGCTTTAATGCATTATAATCTTGCTGTAATACATTACTGACTAATGCATATGATAAATTTTCACTTATTTAATGTATTCATCATTGGTTATTTAAATGAGACTTATTATGACAGAATACATAAAAATAGATGTACTACATATTCTCTGCAAAATCTGAATTTATAGATCATAAGACTAACCAATGTGTCAATATTATCTTTGTGATTGCCCTAGTTAAAAATAATTTAAGAAAAAAACATATACTTTTAGCATTATAAAAGCTACCTTTTACAAACATAATTGCAATGTAGCATTCCTTCACTTTTAATTTATGCATGTTCATTAAAGATGCAGTGAGTTTCTTGAAATCATCTGTTCTTTAACAACCTGGTCCCTGTATATGACAACTGACCCCAGGATACAATGAGACTGAAGAAAGAGAGCTAGAATTGTACAGTGTGCAAGTTATTGGGAGATTTAATGACAGAAGTGCGGTCCAAAGTGGCATCATGACCAAGTGGATCCACATAATTTGTGTCAGATGGAGTGGTGTATATATTGGTTAGGAAAAAACTTATTTCCTCCTAGCCATAAGGCACATGGTTTATCTTAATCTAATATCAGAGAGTTAGTCACATTCCTGACACCAGACTCTACTTTTAAACTTCTGCATACCACTCTAATGGTTTTCTCTATTTTTAATTTACTAGGAAACTATGCAGGAAAAAGCCAGTTAGAGTTATGTTGGGGTAGTTATGGTGATCACAAATCAAGATAGCTGCTGTCATATCAGACTGAATCAACACAGCAGTGTATAGTTAGGTATTGAATATTTTAGTCACTCAATTATTTTATGTCTTTTTGTGGGAGGAGGGGGTACCAGGGATTAAATTTGGGAGGCGCACTCAACCACTGAGCCACATCCCCAGCTCAATTTTGTATTGTATTTAGAGACAAGGTCTCAATGAGTTGGTTAGCACCTCCCTTTTGCTGAGGCTGGTTTTGAACTCTCAATCCTCCTCTCTCAGCCTCTTGGGATTATAGGCGTGCACCACCGTGCTGGGCAATTTTATGACTTTTATTTATACATCTTTATCAATTTTCAATCAAGGTAATTATTGATAGGTAAAGACCCCATACTGATATTTGTTAATTGCTTTCTAAAATATAAAAATTTGCAGTACTATAGGATTCTGAATTTAGCTCTGCACTTTCCTTTACCAGTAAGTCTTATACTCTCATATGTTTTCATGTTGCTAATCATATCTCTTTCTTTCAGCTTGAAAAACACACTTTATCATTTCCCATAAGGCAGGTCTACTATTGACAAACATTCTTTTGCTTCTGTTGTCTGGGAAACTCTTTATTTGCCCTTCACTTCTGAAGGACAGTTTTGCCAGGTGCAGTGTATTCCTTGTTGGCAGTTTCTTTTCTTCTTTCATTCCTTCCATCCCTCCTTCCTTCCCTCCTTCCTTCCCTCCATTCTTCTTTCTTTCTTTCTTTCTCTCCTTTTTTTCTTTTTCAGTAGTTTGGAAGTAATTTTCCCATTTTCTCCTGGCCTATACAGTTTCTGCTGAGAAATCTGTTTACAGCCTTATTGAAATTCACTGACACTGATCTGAGCAGTGAATTTTTTGGCTATGACCCCAAAAGCACGGGTTAAAAAAAAGAAAAATAGATAAATGAAATTATATTAAAAAATCAAGATCCTTTTGCATATAAAAGGAAATAACAAAATGAACAGAAAGCCTACATAATTACAGATGATATTTCCAAAGCATATATCAGATAAGGATTTATTCAAAATACCAAGGTAATCCAATAACTCAATAGCAAAACAATAAATGAGCTGATAAAAATTGTGAAAAGGACCTGCATAGACATTTTTTGAAAAGAAGACAAGTATATTTAAAAATGTTAAACATTAGTATTTATGGGGGAAATTCCATATTAAAACCATAATGAGATAGCCCCTCATATGTGTTCAAATGACTCTTATCAAAAAGACAAAAGGGGACAATTATTAGAATGTGAAAAAAGACAATTCTTGTACACTATTGGTGGGAATATAACTTAGTAGAGTTATTATGGAAAATAATATGAGGATTCCTCAAAAAATTCCAAATAGAACTACCATGTGATCCAACAAGCTATCTACTTTTCCATTTCATTTTAAGGTCATTCACAATAGCCAAGGTATGGAATCAACCTAGACTTCCAATCAGCAGATGAATAAATACAGAATATGTGTTATATATACACAATGGAGTATTATTCAGACTTAAAACAATAGAAAATCCTTCTATTTGACACAACTTAGTTGAAACTAGAAAATATTAAGTGAAATGAAGCAGGCACAGAAAGACAAATATTCTATGATCTCACAGGTAGGTTCATTAAAAGATGAACTCATAGAAGCAGAATGGGAGTTACAAGAGTCTGGAAGTTTTGTGGGACTGAGGAGAATTTGGACTAGGAATATGAAATCACAGTTAGACAAGGAGAACTAAATTCAAGAGATTCATTATATAAAATGGTGACCATAGTTAATAAAATGCATTGTATACTAGAATATTGCTAAGAGAGTAGATTTTAGGTGTTCTCATTACAAAAAATTATAATAATGTGAGGTTAATATGTTGAATAGTTTGCTTTAGACATTCTTCAGTATGTGTGTGTGCGTGTGAGTATAGCTACATAAATGTTCCACATGATAGATATATACAATTTCTGTTAATTAAAAATAAATATATGAAAATATAAATTATCCCTGAAACTTACTTAATGTGTTTAGTGAATAAATAATTGTGAAGCTTTTAATAATCATGTCCTGCATGCCTGGGAGACCCAACCAGAAGGAAGATGACTTCTAACCTTGACAGCCCTCTATATAGGGCATAACTTCTATAGAGAAGTGAAAGCAAGCCAGGGAATTGTTGCTCAGAATTGTCTAAGCTTGTTGGTTTTTTCCTATGATGAACTGAGGGTAGACATACATATTTCTATAAATTTACTTAATATTATAAATATAAAATATGCCTTACAATGAAAAAGCACATTAATCTTGATAACTGGTTTTCATTTATATTTTTAGAGATATTTATGACTAAATATTAGAGATGACTTTAGCTGTTTAATCAATACTGCTAAAGATATCTTTATAAAGTAAATAACAATTGAAGGTGTTCTAACAGAATCATCAAGGATTTTTTAATTCCATTTTAAAATTTCATCATTACATTTTCTTGGGTCTTTTGCCTGTATCAGTATAGACTTGTTAGGCAGATCAAGAATCTATTTCCAGTTTTTTGAACATAAAGGGATGTTGTATTTTGTCGAATGCTTTTTCTGCATCTATCGAGATGATCATATGGTTCTTATCTTTAAGTCTATTGATGTGGTGAATTACATTTATTGATTTCTGTATATTGAACCAGCCTTGCATCCTGGAGATGAATCCCATTGGTAATGGTGCATGATCTTTTTGATATGTTTTTGTATCTGATTTGCCAGAATTTTATTGAGGATTTTTGCATCTATATTCATTAGGGATATTGGTCTGAAGTTTTCTTTCTTTGAAGTGTCTTTATCTGGTTTTGGAATCAGGGTGATGTTGGCCTCATAGAATGAATTTGGAAATACTCCCTTTTTTTCTATTTCCTGAAATAGATTGAAGAGTATTGGTATTAGTTCTTCTTTAAAGGTCTTGTAAAACTCTGCTGTATATCCATCTGGTCCTGGGCTTTTCTTGGTTGGTAATCTTTTGGGTACTGGCACCAAAACAGGCTGGTAGACCAATGGTACAGAATAGAGGACACAGAGGCAAATCCACAAAATTACAACTACCTTATTTTAGACAAAGGTGCTAAAAGCATGCAATGGAGGAAGGATAGCATCTTCAACAAATGGTGCTAGGAGAACTGGAAATCCATATGCAATAAAATGAAATTGAATCCCTTTCTCTTACCATGCACAAAAGTCAACTCAAAATGGATCAAGGAGCTAGAAATCAAACCAGAGACTCTGCATCTAATAGAAGATAAAGTTGGCCCTAATCTTCATCACGTGGGGGCAGGTCCCAAATTCTTTAATAAGACACCTATAGTATAAGAGTTAAAACAAAGCATCAACAAATGGGATGAATTCAAACTAAAAAGTTTTTTCTCAGCAAGAGAAATAATATATGAGGTGAATAGGGAGCCTACATCCTGGGAACAAATTTTTAACCCTCAAACATCAGATAGAGATCTAATCTCTAGAGTATACAAAAAACTCAAAAAGTTAAACAACAAAAAAACAAATAACCCAATCAACAAATGGATCAAGGACCTGAACAGACACTTCTCAGAAGAGGATATATAATCAATCAACAAATACATGAAAAAATGCTCACCATCTCTAGCAATCAGAGAAATGCAAATTAAAACTACTCTAAGATACCATCTCACTCCAATAAGAATGGCAGCCATTATGAAGTCAAACAACAATAAGTGCTGGTGAGGATGTGGGGAAAAAGGTACACTCATACATTGCTGGTGGGACTGCAAATTGGTACAGCCAATGTGGAAAGCAGTATGGAGATTCCTTGGAAAGCTGGGAATGGAACCACCATTTGACCCAGCTGTTCCCCTTCTTGGACTATACCCAAAAGACCTAAAAAAGAGCATACTACAGGGACACAGCCACATCAATGTTTATAGCAGCACAATTCACAATAGCTAGACTGTGGAACCAACCTAGATGTCCTTCAATAGATGAATGGATAAAAAAATGTGGCATTTATACACAATGGAATATTACTCAGCACTAAAAAATAACAAGATCATGGCATTTGCAGGGAAATGGATGGCATTAGAGCAGATTATGCTAAGTGAAGTTAGCCAATCCCTAAAAAACAAATGCCGAATGTCTTCTCTTATATAAGGGGGGTGACTCAAAATGGGATAGGGAGGAAGAGCATGAGAAGAAGATTACCACTAAATAGGGAAGAGAAGTGGGAGGGAAAAGGAGGGAGAAGGGGAAATGCACGGAAGATGGAAGGAGACCCTCATGGTTATACAGAATACATGTATGATGTTGTGAGGAGAAAAAAAAAGTATTTCACATTAGATTGGGTAGAGAGAAGTGATGGGAGGGGAGGGGAGGGGAAGGGGGATAGGAAGGGCAGCAGAATAAAATAGACATTATTATTTCTGTATGTATATAGGTGACTGCATGACCAATGTGATTCTGCAACCTGTACACTCAGAAAAATGAGAAATTATACCCTATTTTACTCAAATGTATGAATTGTCAAGATCATTGTACAGTCATGTGTAGCTAATAAAAAAATATATTGGATGTAAATGGTGAAATTATCCAATCTGAATTTGGATAATTTTTAAATTATCACTAGTTCACTAGTAGAGTGTGTGTGCAGAATGTGCAAGGTACTCAGTTCCAAACTTAGAAATACAATAAAAGGAAGATATTAAGGGGGGTGATGTTGAAAATAAAGCAGAATATTTAAAAAAAGAATCTATTTCCAATTTAATAGTTTGCAGAGTCATTTAAGTTATTAAAGTATTAATTTTATTTTTCATAAATTGTGATTATTCTAATATAACTATATAAATATGGTTGGAATAATCTGTATGGTATTTCCTATATTGAGCTTGAGTGGATAGAATTGAATAATACATAGCACTTAATAGGCACCATGTATAAAACTTGGAAAAGATTCATTTACTGTTACATACTGGCATCATTAGCCTTATAGATATTCTTGAAGAAAAGTCACTTCTAAATCTTATGCCAGAGACTTGGGAAACTGAGAGAGGAGGATTGCAAGTTTGACACCAGCCTAAGCAATTTAGTGAGGCCCTATCTCAAAATAAAACAATAGAAAGGAATGTGGCTGTTGCTTAATGGTTAAGCACTGCTGGTTCAATCTCCAGTACCAAAAATAAAAAAATAAAAAACGTATATACTTTTTCTTTGAAGATATGAAATATCTTCATTATTCATCTTAAAGTTTAATTACTACTTCAAACACAACACCTTCATGGTTATAAGTATTGTCACACCCATAAATTAACACACATTGGTTTTCTAAAAGTCCCTCATGAGATAAAAAAAAAACTTAGGAGACCAGGATATATTAAGTGATTTTCTCATAGTAACTCTGTTTACAAGATACAAGCTCTTGTCCCCATAGCTCTGTTACTCAAAGGCCTCAGGTCCTACCTTTTCTGAAATGGAACAGTCCTTAAGGGAGTGTTAAAATTCTTGTTTATGAATCCAGTAAGATTGCATTATAAAATGACATGAAGCCTCTCTCCAAGTGTTTTTCTTGAAGTGTGTTGTATGCAATATCAGACTTCCCTCATTCTAGTATGGTCATATCTACGTGAGAAAAAAAAATTGCCCCATGTTATCTTTAATTCTAAACTGTAAAGATCAGACCTACATTAATACTTATCTCTAACTTCTAAACTCCTTTTTGAAAGACAGTTCACAATGTAATTTTGAGCTGGAAACCTCAATCTTTTAGAGTAAAATTGAAAGAAATATAATATCAATTAATTTTATGTATGCAAATACATGCATATATCTTATCTAATCATATAAAACTTATATCCCATTTGGATGACCATTTCTGGGTCTTAAGGCTGTAAAATCACATATTCTTAATGAAAGATGTGTTATACACATACATGTGACTAGATCTTTTTTTAGTCATCAGACTCCATAGCCTTCCTGTCCATTCACAAAATCTCTTCTCTATACCTGTTCTTTCCTTTTTCAGACTAGAGCCCCTACTGTTTTTTCCTTACAGTTACCAATGTCTTATCCGATTCACTTTCTTCTGTGAAGAATTTAAATCCAATGTCCTGTCACTCCACCCATGTTCAGGACAATTTAATTCTTTCACTAGTTTACCTCTTCACACATCTAGGATATCTGACTGGCAAAACCACAATCCTGAATCAATCCAGTTTGGTGATGCTCAATTGTGTCAAGGAAGGCACTCAGCCAGACACAGGACCCACTGAAAAGCACTCATTTTCAACTCTGGCTGGGCTCTCAGTACTGCTCAGGAATATGTTTGTTTTCTCAGTGAGGTATTTCTCAGTTTTCCAAAGTAACAACTACAGATCTCCCTTTCTTCTCTAATCTCTGACCCTACCACTTCTACTTCACTCATAGCAGATGATCTTGTTTCTTAATTGACAGACAAAGTACAAGATATGAGATTATAATTTTTTTCAAGTTCATCATCATGAACATCAAAATCACTTCTGTATCTACATGTGAGGAAAGTCGTGTGAGTCCTCTTGTCAAAACTTCAACTCTCTGAATCTCTGGCTCCTTGTTCCTCTGTGTATTTTGTAATAGAATTCAATAAATCACCAACTCCACAACCACCACTCCTCCTTCTTTTACCTCCAGATGATATGTAGCAATGACACCTTCTCTTGAGTATTTAGGCATAATCGTCTTTTATGTTTTTATAAAAACGTATTTTCTTTTTCATCCTCACCTTCTTTCCCAAGTTAATATTAACTTTATTCTCCATCAAGAGACACATTTATTGAAACAGTTGTTTAGGTTCTCTTATTCCACTTCTTTCACTCTTCATCTCTCACTGGTCCTCATTTCTTGGTCTTCTTTTCAGACTTCCCTTACTTCCTTCATACTCTAAATACAGACAGCCCATGGAGTGCTACTCTTTGCTCTTCTCTCTCTCTCTCTCTCTCTCTCTCTCTCTCTCTCTCTCTCTCTCTCTTCACCCAGTATGTTGTTCCTGTGCAACCTTTTCTTTCATAGTTCCAAAAACCATCTCAATAGAGATTATTTCTAAATTCCAAACCTAACTTAAACTCAGGTGTCCTATGTCTTTCCAGATATTTCCATTTGGAAGACCAAGAAAACATCAGGTTTGTTCTTTCTAAACCTTAATTGCATATCTGCTGAAACAATGCAATCCCTTTTCTTCTTTCTCTCAGGAACTGTATGGATAATTCTGTCTAGTTACCCATCAAGAAAATGCTTTCCAATTCAATACTCATCTACTAGTACAGGCCATTATAATCTTCTGACCAGAATATTAACAGAGTTCTTGGCTGATCTTCAGGTCTTTAGCATCTCTCTTCTCAAGATAGTCATGCTGAAGCCAGAATAATCCTCCTAAAGAGCAAGGTATACCTTCCCTACTTGCCGTGCTAAATATCCAGCCACTGACCTTGATAGAAGCCTAACTCTCTCTCAGATTCCCAATGCCCTGATTGAAGTGATTCCAGTAAAGGGTCAGCTTTGCCTCTTACCACCTTCTCTATATCAAAGAATATGTTACAGTGTAGATCTGCCTGTTTGCTGGACAGTGTCCTCTAATAAATAAAGTTCTTGGGACAGCAACTGGGTAAACCTTGTTTAGCCTCATGTACCAACACTTCATAGACTGCTTGACACATAGAAAGCCCCTCAGAGAATAATCATAGAAGGGATTCCAATCCGCCTGGCTCTTTCTGCAGCACCACATACCTGAGGAAGAACATATATATTAGGTGTTAGATAAGTGGCTATTGAATGGATGCTTACTGAATGTCCTTTTTCTAGTTCAACTCTGACTAAAATAATTTGCATTTTAATTTTTTTCTTTTTTGTTTTTATTTCCTAAGAACATTAGCCCCTCTTTGGGTTAAGATAACAGTTTATTTCTTACCCTCCTTAAATTAAGCCAGCTGCTTCATCTTCTTCTCTTTATCTGTGATCATAAAGTACACTTTCTCATTTCAGATCTGTGTATCCAATATATCTTTTCTCCTGTCCTCTAGGATCTTGCTTTCTCAGCTGCATTCATTAGATATGGCTTATTCTTATCCTTCCTTCTTAAATAATTAATTTTATTAATTTAACTAATTCCCATTCTACCACCAATTTAGTTAATTAGAAAACAGAATACCCAAATCAATATGAAGAAGAGGAAAGAAAAAAAAACTAAACTAATTTAAAGCTTTACTTTACAGAATTGTGAATTTCTTAAAGTTGAAAGCTATGTCATGTATAGCTTTATATCAAATGACATAAGGCTTGCCTGGCTTATCAGATGTCTTAAGCAAATGTTTGCCAAGTGAATATAATTTCAGTGCCTTGAATATAGACCAGCCTCTGTCCCCAGCTAGCTGTGTCACCCTGGTTAAATAACCTTGTTAATGAAGGGAACAAAAATTCATTTTTAAAGTCCTTCTAAGGTACGAGGTCCAGGATTTCATTAGTTTAGTTCTTTACAATAAAGCTTTTTCTACTTTTCAATTTAACAGTATCTTTGTAGAGCATCAATGAAGGAACTGTTCATCAAGTAAGAATTGCATTAAAATTAAACTATTATAATTTTACTGGAGATTAATTTAACACACTTTATTTAACTAAAATTAAATCTTTGCAGGATAGAATTAGTGTGTCATTTTTGATGATGATTATGATAACTTATACTGGGTTACTAATTGTACTTAGTTTATGTGGTTTTGTGATTATTTGTAAAACAATTTAATTATTACATTTAAAAACACAAAACAGATACCAAATGTTTTGTGCAACACGTTAAAATGTTGAAATCTTCAACAAAGAGAAAAACTTTATTTGAATCAAGCTGTTTTCCCATAAACAATATAATAATGCAAGTGTCTCTGGACCATTACACTATTATTCCAAATGTAGACATTTGCCTATTCAAGGGATAAACCATGTAGCACTGGAAAGTACCTTCTTTTGCTTGCAGAGAAACAAAATCATCAAGATGCTAGTTTATAGTTGAGAGCTTGAAAAAATGGTAGTGACATTCATGTTCTGAGCAATCCCCAGGGTAACCATGGATAAATTGAATATACAGACATACACACAGTTGCTAGGTGTATTTTAATGGAAAATGCATTTTCCTCTTGTTTCTATGGCAATCATAAATAAATCCATCTACTGTGAAATAAGCACAGCTGCTGCATGTACATAGATAATGTTCAGCAGATTCTAGAGAGTTTGGGCATAAATCAATAGTTTGATTCTAGATATGCTTGTTTACAATAGTAGACTCACTTCCTCCATCTACTCTTATAACTTCACTTTAGTTTTGTCTTTGCTCATGTCTAGTAAGGATTTTAAAGAGAGGACAAATGATGCTAATATTTCAAGTGGAAAAACTGGTTCAATAGTCTCTACTTTCCAATACAAGAAATACGGAAAAAAATCGTTCTCTGAAAAAAAAGGCATTAGCTCAGCACTCATTTCACTCAAACAAGGAAACAACTATTATTATTTTCCTATTACATAAAATTGTTATCATATTTTAGTATATGACAATATTATGCTCACTATATTGTAGGTATTATTTCAAGTTTTCCTCACAAGAAATGTAAAAATTAAATTATTGAGTTTTTATCAGGCTTCTCACAAAGGAACATACCCTGAACAGTTAAATGATTTAACCAGGTCATATATCCTTAAAAGGAGAAGCTAGAATTTGAATCCAAGATTCTTTATTATTTTTGATTGGTAAAGTTTATTTTTTATTTGTAAAGTTTTTCCAAATGATATACAAAAACTTAATGCTGAAAAGGATAATGTTATACATTTGCCTACACAAAACTTTTAAAATGTTTGCATAGTAAAAACAGGGTTAACAGAAATTTTAAGAAAACAATATACCAAAAACAAATATTTACAGCTCATATCAAATAGTTAACTTCCCTAATAAATATAAACTACTTATAAGCTAAGAGAAAGGCCACACTTTGAATGGTAAAATAGGGAGTGGATATAAATAGGTAGCATATAGTAAAAGAAATAGCATTAACTCTTAAAGATATGAAATTATGCAAGCATTACTCATGTAAAGAGAAATGCAAATGAAAGCTTTTTATCATCTTTCAGATGAGTAAAAAAATATATAAAAGTGCTGATTTGACAAAAGTGTATTAAAAATACTTGCTCTTGAATTTTTAAAGAATACAAATTTGTACAAATTATTTGAGAGCTAGTAGAGCAATGGCTATCAAAATTATGAATGCACTCACAATTTGACCCATCAATTTTCCTCTAGGAATTTATAAGAAACATATTCTCATACACACTTGAATTGAATTATACCTAAAGTTCTCACTGCAGTTATAGAAAACTTCTCAAAGCAATTTAAATGTCTATTGCTGTGGTTTGGATATGGTTTGGTGTGTCCCCCAATGTTCTTTTACTTCTGTTCCTTACTCTGGCAATAGGAGAGTTGGAGGATATTTAAGAAGTGGAGCCTAATGGGATATCCTTGGGTCACTGGTGAAAGCCCACAGAAGGGAATATAGGATCCCAATCTTTCTGTTTTACAGTTTCATATGGGATCTCTTGCTGTTGCACATGCTCTTGCCATGATGTCATTGAATCCTCACTACAGGCTGAATGGGAGAGCCCAATATTGAATTTCAGCCTTCCAAATTTTGAACTGAATGAATTTCTTTTTAAAAATAAAGTTATTTTACCTCAGGTATTTTTATAGTAATATAAAATGGAAAAAATATACTTATCAATATGGAACTGATTAGCTCTATTGCTTGGAGGCATACAATGAGACAAAATATCTGATACTTTGTAACCCCTCAAAAATCCCTATTTCTCCTTTTGATTGGGACTATAAGGCTGGGTATGAACTTGACCTCGTTCTTTTATCTATCTCCTCATTAGCCACCTGATTTCCTGCCTCCCATGGGACAGGATCCACTATCTGTAGCCCTAGTCCACTAACAGGACTTAATAACTTGTCCATTTCTTTTCTCAGAAGATATGTGCTTTGAATTTGAAACTACCTCCATGCTCCATGGTCCTAGAGTTTTCCTAAGGAGATTGTGTCAGATCCTGATTTAAATGTTAAAAATAAAGTTGATTTTATATTCATTTTTTCAATAAATATTTAGTACATATTTGTCTAGACCATATGGAAGGTATGTGCTAGATTTGGAGGATATTAAAAACAATAATACATAGAATCTTATCTCAATGGCGTAACAACTCAACAGGAGCAAAGATATTGTAATACATATAATAATGGAGGTGTTTCAGAATTAACATAAAGGGAATCTAATTTAGCTTAATAGATGGGAGGTGTGTTACTAAAAACTTCCAAGGGAAAGTTAAAGTTGAAAAGGGATTAGAAGTCCAAAGGTAAATGGACAAAAGAGAGAAGGATTGTAGTTGACTTTCTAAAACACTTTCATATAAGTTGCTGAAGAGTAAGTTCAAAAGCACGAGAAATTACTTATTACTTAAAGTTCACTGAATGATGCTAGAGAGTAAATATTATCTGCTTAGTTATTTTTGTCTTCTAGAGCTTCAATATTGGAGCAAAATGACCTTTTTGTTTTTCTTTACTTAGAACATAATACAATGATGATATTGTGTCTCTATTCTTTAAAAAAAAACACTGATGACAAAGAATAATAAGTTCTCTCACTGAAACTACACTATCCATTTTACGTAGAGTGTAATTACTGAAGATGGATTTTAGCCAGGCCACCTGAGTTAATAACCAGCTTGAACCCTCCTACTTGGGAAGAGTGTGGAACAGGACTGTCTGTTGAGCACAAATGGTTATGACCTTTGCTTATCATCTGCACTCAGGAGAAAGTCATCAAAAAGGACATGACATTTAAAGGAAATGAGAAATGAGTGCATACAATTTATGAGGATAGACACATTTCTTAATCAGTACTATTTATATATCCTTTGATTTAAAAGATCTATTTAGTATTTCCAGAAAAAAATACTAATTTTTTTTGTATTTTGTTAAATTACTACTACCTTTAATCAATTTTGCCTCACATGAAAATTAACCCCTTGTTTTAATGGTTTTTTATCAGTAGAATTAAAAAAAACAATACCCAAATTCTCACTTTGCAACCATGTTCAGTTGGCTAATTATATTTGGCTGGAAAAATGCATTCTCTAAATGAATATTCAGAAAATGATTCATTCCTAGTTTTGCTTATATTTGCTATAGCTAAAGCCAAAATATCCAAGAAAAATATTCTCTAAGACTTGATTTAACTTTACTTGGATTCCAACAATAAAAATATTATTAAAAGTAAGTCCAGTAATTAATAAGGTAATTCACCATCCTCTTTACTAAATCACTGGAGCCACAGAGAAGAGCTACTCTTGGGGAAGTAAAAACTAGCAAAAAGCCATGAGGATCTCTTGCTGGTGCTCATTTTCACTTTCTTCTGTTTTAGCTTTCTCATTTTTTCTTGTCATGTTCATGTGATTAAGAATTGGAACATGGGTAGAAAAAATGTCTATTCCTCAGGCCTTTAAAAACATCCCAAGAAAGGGCATTGCTAAGCCCGAATTAGTTCACATCTACCCAAACATTAGTTCAGAAAGCCAGAGCTGGAACAGATGGGGAAAATAAGTTTCCAAACAGAGAGGTTATTGCCATAAGAAGCAACAGTCCTGGGTAGACAAAACTGTCAACAGTCTGTATGAGTGTTAGTTAACACATCAAAATTGCATTCTTTGTAACTGTAAGAGTAATTCAACAGGATTTTTTTTCATCTTTTTTTCAGTAAAATTTTCAGTTAAAGTAGCATACTTTTTTGAGCACCGGTATATCAAGAGCAAAAATGTGTTGTTTGTATTGAGTGATATTAAATACTTTGCAAAGCATAGTAGTGCATGTTTGTGGGAACATCAAAATACTTTTTTAAAATCACAAATAAATTATTTTTACTTTTGAAGTTACTACCTCATGAAAACAAGTAAATTTGAAATAAACACATAGAAAAGAACAAAAATCATTGAAGAATGATTATAAAATAAAACCTACTATGATATAATATGACCTGTTCTTTGAAAAGTCAAATATTATAAAAAACATCAGTATTATAAGCAAATAAAGTTGATGTTTTTCTTGCTGGTAAACATCAATTCAACTTCTCCTTATTTATAATAGAACACATGTCCGTTAAGTGACTTATTAATAGTGAGTTGTTGAGTTAGGGGACAGCAGATATACCCAAACACTTCAAATATAATTTCTGTCCATGAGGAGTATGTAGTGACTTAGGGACAGAAAAACATAGTCACACAGAAATAGAATTTTTAAATGCAGATTGTTTTTCCCCAAAAGAATATTGGGAGAGATATTGAGATTCAGCAGAGAAGGTGACATACAGCTGGAAGGATTGAGGAAGAGTTTTATAGACGAATAACATAATTACTTGTGACCTATGGTAATTTTTGTCTCTGTCTTTTTTGTATTAATCTTGACAGAATTGTTCACCACTGTGGAAGTCAGAATTGAGAGCATAATTTTGGCACCCAAGCCTTCATTGCCAGTCCAACTAATCATCTTATTTCTCATTTTCTTCCTTTCTTGAAGAATCTTATGCACAAACACACACAAACACATCTGGATGTAAAGGGCATTATCACTCATTAGTGAGATTATTATTGACAAATTCTGTATTTATTCATGCAAAAAATATTTAGTGAATATCTGGATTATGCTTTCAAACAAGGCAGCATTGTTGTCCCTTGTGGAGATTATAGTCTTCTAAGGGAGAAGAATTTATGATGCTGTAGGTTTGACAAACCATGAATTAATGTAATGCAATCAATAAATATGCATTGAGATGATTAAAAATCCTTTAAAGATAATTAAATTCAGCAAAGGGATGAAAAGTAACATAAAATAGAAAGACTGGGATGGAACATGTAAACACAGAGACCTTAATAATGAAGCAGAAGATGAAGCACATTATACCCACATGTGCAGTCTGTTATCCTAAGATATTATACTAGTTCCTGAGATTTATAAAAATAGGCATATGCCATGGTCTTAATTGTAACCATCAGAAGTTTTCAATTTAAATGGAGGAACAGGGAATATACACTGTAAGCAAATGTTTAGAAGGTTACATTGAGCAGTCTTTATCTGGGAGAATTATCATAATTTAGGTAGTTATAGAGTTATAAGGCTGTGAAATAATTCATTATTTCATAAACATACTGATTCTGAATAAACTATTTATTAGAAAAATACTCAAATAAACTTTCCTTCTGATAAAACCCAATGTCAGTACCTCGGCCAATCAGTCTTTTACATTTCTTACTTGTACTAGCTCATCTTCTAGGATTCCCCATCTAGAGAATCACCCAAGTGGTGAAAACCAGAGCTCATTCTTGACACCTCCTTTGCACTTACCTCTCACATTCAGCGCATCATTAACACCTTGAACTCGCTAAATTTTTTTACAAATATTTTTCTTTCCATCTTCACAACTTTTCCTAGAAACTGCTCTTATGATCTACTATGAAAACTAGTGTGTGTTTTTATTATTGTTCTCTTTGCTTTTGCTCTTGCCCTCTTCCCTTCTTTCTTTGTAAGACATCCAATATGAACTTAATAAAACTGAATTTACTCTTCACACTTTCATCATCCCTTTACCCCTTTGATTGACACCACATTTTTAATTGTAGTCTATGAGCCTCTGGATCTGATCTGTTTCCTGCTTACCTCAGATCTCCCGTGCACACTGCACTCCAGCCACATTGGGTACCTTTTAGGTCCCAGATATGTGATAGTATCTCCTACCACAGTACTTCACCAAGCAGTTCTAGTTCTCTTTACACACTTATGTAGTTCTCTTTACACACCTCTGCTGCTCTTGTAGCTTGAATGCCACTGGGACTCACTTATTTTAGTATCTTCAGACTATTTTGTTTCCTTGGGGGTAAATCTTCCTTGAACCCTGCCCCCAGGATTTCTGTGTGCTTTTTCTCCAATCCATTTTTATACTTAAATTGATTTGTATTTTTTGTGATTATTTCACTAATGTCTGAATTTTAGATAGGAACTAGGTTTACTTTGGTAACATAGCACAGTGTTTCTGACACTGTTTATTTGAATGATTAAATTTTTCATTATCTTTAAGTCTCTGTTCAACTTTGACATTCTCTGCAAGGTATAGTGTTTTTGAAAAATAATTGGGATACTGAATTAATAGGATTAAGAGATACAACTGTGTCTAAAAGGGGAAAATGAAAATCTTTCATCATTCTGGCTCTCTAATGATAATGACAATTTTTTCCCAGTGTCTTTTCATTGCTTTGAAGAAAAATTAATATCAAACCACTACATCAGGTGGTGTTTTACTTCAAATACATAATTTCCTTCTTCCTCAAATGAATCCAAATAAGTATTTCTGAATGACTGGATTCAAACAGTCATAGCCTTTTTTTTCCCATTTTGCCTGTGGAAATATTTTTTTTTCCAGGAGATGTGTCATTTATCTTTAAATGCTAAGAATCTAGAAAAGGTTATAATGTGCTACATGTATGATTCAAAAAGTAGAATTCATTCTAATGACTTAAGTGATTCCCAGCTTCAAAATTCTGCTTCCCAACTTGTTGCTCCTTTTCGGGTGCCCAGTCATTGTGTCTATACTCATTGCACCCGTGACAACAGGGCTTGACAAAATCTCTTCATATAAGAACTCAACTACCTAAAGATTCACTTTTTCCCAAAGTCAAGTGGATCAGCTACTTGTCAGTAATTTGAAAAATGCAGAATCAACAATGACTGTTTCTCTGATTGCACTTTCTGAGAAACCGTAATTGTCACAAACAGAAGTCCTGATAATTCTTTTCTGATCACAATAATTGTTGAAGATATTTGTTTCTAGATATACACTAAAACAAGCAAACACAAAAAATTATCTTATGATTACTTTCTTAAAATCATGCTGACTAAATTGGTAGAATTGGCTGATTCCAGGAGGGTTCTGCTAATCAATTGTAGAATTTTAATTTTATTTTTTATGTATTTATAGCTCACCTGGTTTTTCAAATATTATGAAGGTGTTTATTTCTGTTCAAGATCTCCAATGCTGCCTGGAGAAACATCTCAAAACTTTGCAGAACAGCAAATCTTTACTTTGCTCATGGGTCTATAGTGTGAATAGCAGGGGATGGCTTGTTTTTGTTTCATCTGACAACATCGAGGGTGGCTCCCCTGGGCACTGGAATAGCTACTGCCAAAGTGACTTAGTCATGTGTCTAAAAAGCTGGTGCAGACTGTTGATTTGGAAGTTGTCCAAAGCTGTAAACTGGGGCCTTGATTTCTTTCTCCCATGGGCTCCGCTTGGGCTTCCTCACAGTATAACATCTGAGCTCCAAGAATAGGCATCTCAAGAGAGCAAGTCAGAAGTGCCTGTCTGCATTAGAGGTTACATAAGCCATTGTTGCCATACTCTACTGGATGGTAATTAAGTCCTATTCAGTCAAGCCCTATTGACACAGATCCCATCATTGGATGAGAATAGTGTCAGTGTCAAGATTATAAGAAAACTATGTGGGATCAGAAATGTGGCTACCTTTGGAAAATACACACTCTGCTCTTGAATTTATATAATGCCTATGTGCAAATACAGTCATCTCTTTAAATAGTCTCAAACTCATCCCTTTACAGCATCAAATGAAATTCAAAGCTTTCATCGAATAAATCAAGTTGAATTACAGCTGAAAATTCTCCAGTGCAGCAACTGAATAGGGTTCTCCTCAATCTAAAAACCATAATCTAAACAGACAAGTTAATTTTTCCACCATGTATCCTTCCTACAATGGTGTGAAAAGATTTGAATAACTGCTACTGGAGTTGAGTAACTGCTTTTGACATGCCCATTCTTACTATGAAATAAATGGAAGGCACATAACAGATTTTGGTCCATAACAATTCTAAAATCTAGCTGGGCATTTGTTGCTACTTCCTTGAAGAGGGCTCAGTTCTGCTTTCTAGAGATTGTTCTTCAAGGCCCTTATTCTGACTATGGGTTCTTGAGGCTATTTGGATCCTCCTTTCTTTTCCATCCAAAGTAGTTCCTCTTTACAATAAACTTTCATTCACATGGACCTTTGAAATTCAAATTTTTCATTTTATTTTGTACTCTCTGTTTCATTCAGTTACAATTGAAATAATTATTTTAAAATCTGTATTTCTTTCTATCAATTTATATTTCACTCTAATATAAAAAATCTTTAAATCTCTTCTGCATCTTGAGTTCCCAGTGAAATTGCTTCATAATAACACTCTAGAATTCTTAAAGGCCTTATTATTTAATAGACTGAATCTGTGAACTACCGCAGAGGGGCTTTTATGTTTCTGAAAATTTGTATAAGGTATGCCTAAGGAATTTCTGATATCTTAACAAATTTTGTAGTCCAATCCTAGATTTAATCTTTGCTCTGAAACCACATGAAGATCAATTGTTACTGCTTCATATTTTTGCATATTCCTTTTGGGGGCTGGTTTAATTGGAATATCTGTGAAATTTTCTTGTTTTTGATGACCTTCCAAATGCTGAGGAATACTGGTCAGGTATTTTTTAGTATATCCTTCAATTCAGATGTTCTCTGGTGTTTTCCTCAAAAATTAGGGTAGGAGTATTGTTACAGTTTGGGTATGAAGGGTTGGAGGCTTGATCCCAAAGCAGCAATGTCCAAATGTGGAGCTTTGGGGCAATGATGGAATATGAGGGTTCTGATCTCGTCAGTCAGTTGATCTGTGGATGGAATTCATAATTTAATGGCATATGGGGAGTGGTAGAAATTTTAGGAGGCAGGACATAGTTGGAGGAAGTACATCACTGGGGCTGTGTCCTGGAAAAGTATTTCTTATCTCAGGCTCCTTCACTTTTGCTCTCTCTCTCTCTCACTCTCTCTCTCTCCTTCCCAACTGCTGAGTTGACTAGATTTTCTCCTTCATCCCCTTTGCCATAATGTTCTCACCTCAGGTCCAGAGCAAAGTTGCTGGCTATGCATATACTGAAACCTCTGAAACCACGAGCCAAATAAACTTTTGCTCCTTGAAGTTTTGTTGTTGTTGTTGTTGTTAGGTATTTTGGTCATAGCAATGAAAAGCTGACTAACATATATATATATAACTAACATTATATGTCTCACTAATGCACTATTTCATTACATATCACATATCATTACATATCATTTCATTACATATCAAAATATAATCTATCAATATGCCTTCAGAGTTGATATTGATCTTTATCACTTGGCTGACCTAGTATTTCTCAGGTTTCTCCACTGGAAAGTAACTCTCCCCTTTCTGCATTGTATTCATTGAAACAAGGTCATTACACAGAGGTTATTGTTTGGATCCTCAATGTTCCCTGAAATTTTCATATGTTAGGCAATGCACTAATATTCAGAAATGATTAGATTGTGAGAAGTGTAACCTCACTGGTGGTTTAACTCATTTGATGGGTTAATATTTGAAAGGACCACTGGGTGGTAGCTGTAGGCAGGTGGGGTGTGGCTGGAGGATGTAGTCACTGCGGGTGGGGCCTACATTGTATCTTCCCTGGCACCTTTCCTGCTCTCTGCCTTCTGGCTACCATGAGCAGAGCAGCATTCTTTTGCCATTCACTTCCACCAGGATGTCTTGCCTAGAGCAATGATACTGGCCATGGTCTGTATCTCTGAATCCTGAACCCCAAATACAATTTTTCTCCTCTAAGTTGTTCTTGTCAGCTCTTTTGGTCACAGGAAAAAAAAAATCTTACAAACAGAGCAGCCCACACTTATGGAGTAGGAAGTTTTGTCCTAGGCCATGAAAGTGGACCATCTACATAAATTATTTGGCATTTTCTGCATGAGTTGTCTTTTCTACAATTTAGGTAATTATTTAGACATTTATATCAATATGGACTCACAAATATTTATTTTACACATTGAACTATAACCTGAGGCTACTTTATTATTGCAGCTGCTGCTGTTGTTCAGTTGTTGTCCACAGTGTTCTATCTTTGGCTATTAGGAGTCATTTCAGTTGCTCCTGTATCACTTTGACACAGTACTCCCAACTCATGGCTTTTTTTTTTTTTAAATAGATTCTAACTTTCTGGCACTACAGGATGTTCCTTGATCATTTTGTATTATTTCTCGATCCAGTTTTAGAACTAGCCCTTTCTACAAGAATCATTGGTTCCTTTCATTGGTAAATAGTATTAGGGAAAAAAAATATTGCAAGGTATGATGTTACCAAGAGAATGTTATTGCTTCTAGCTGTATTCATTCAGCTGATGTAGCTGGGAATCATGTGTGTCTGCTAGCCATTGCCTATGCACATACCTACTCGGTCTCCATTTGTAAGCATTTGTATGTATTATGTCTTTTAAAACTCCTTAACACTTGAATCATTCTAATCTACTTGCTTTACATTTTTGCATGTCTACTAAATGTTTGCTTCAAAAGAAAACTAGGTTTCGTTTCTTAAAACTGTTCTGTATTCAATTTACTCAGTTAATCACATCATGAAACCTCAGAAAATTTCCACTCTATACTTGTGAAGGAATGAAAGTGAAAAAAATAAAGGCCATGTTACTATCATGAATTCTTCTTCAATCCTGAAAGGATTCTGTGTAACCCAGGGGTCCACAGATTGTACTTTGGAATCTGCTGCCATAATTCTTGTGTTTTGTCACTCAATGCAAGGTTGTACTAAATCTTGCCTTATTTTCTTGTTTTGGCAAGGAAGAATGCAGAGGTGCACATTAGAACACTAGAGCTCTATGAGAGATTTGCTACCGATGAAATGGATTTTATGTGTAATTATTTTTGTCACTATGACTTCACTAACCTTTCAAAGATCTAATATATTTTGTTTTTATCATTGTAAAAATACAGAAAAATTAGGATCTAGTTGTTAGATGTGGTCTTTTGCATGGAAAACTTGAATTTTCTGAAAATCGTATTTATTTGTCTTTCGTAACAGATGCTATAATATTTTATAAAGAAATTCACTCAGGGGCTGGGGTTGTGGCTCAAGCGGTAGAGCGCTCGCCTGGCATGCGTGCAGCCCGGGCTCGAGCCTCAGCACCACGTACAAAACAAAGATGTGTCTGCCGAAAAATTAAAAAATAAATATTTAAATTCTCTCTCTTTCTCTCTCTCTCTCTCTAAAAAAAAGAAAGAAATTTATTCAGAAAATAAAAGATTATTTTTTAATGGTATGCTCAGAAATTCACTTTGCTAGGACATTACTTCGTAAGGTCTTGTTTCCTCAGTGAAAAAAAAAGTGTTTAGAGAATATTAAATCTGACAATACTTGAGTGGTAGAGATATTTATTTCTCTCATTTGATATTTATTTCTCTCATTGTTGAGAGAAATAAAGGAGATCTTGGCTTTTAGGTGTAAGCTTGGTAACATTTATCCAAAATGTCAATTAATTGATTTGTAGTAAATCATTATTGCCCATTTTCTTCATTTCTACAGACTAAGCATAACAGTGGTATTTATTAATAGAAGCTGTCTCAGTGATTACCTAAATGTGTCAGAACTCCGTGTGCATTTTGTAGTTTGGCCTTAATACTTAGAGGTCTGCACATATTTTACCAAATCAATTGTCTACACTAAAGATAAACTAGCCATTTTTAATTGTAAAGTATAAAACATGTAACTAGAGAAAATAATTTTGTGTTTTTAGATTTATATTGAAAATATTCTTGAGAATGTGAATTATGAAACAGGCACAGTGTCTCATGCCAGTAATCTCAGCAGATTGGGAGGCTGACATAGGAGCATCACAAGTTCAAAACCAGCCTTAGAAATGCAGCAAGGCTTCAAAATCAACATAAAACTGGGGAGTGGTTCAGTGGTGAATTGCCTTTGGGTTAAATCCCTCATACCAAAAACAAAAACAAACAAAAATGAATATATATTATAATTAATATGTAAACAGATAGCACAAATCTTTAGTTATGAAGGCAGTTTGAAACCAATGGATTAAAATATTGATTAAAAATGATTTAAAAGAAAGGAACAGCAACAACAAAGAAATACAGAAATCATAGTAAATTCTTACCATAAGTATTTGGGAGAAAAGGATTACTCATATAACAAACTGGAAAAACATTACATAAAAATAAAATCACTTCATGTAAAATTAATTCTTTAACATATGTACATCATATATTTGTTATACAGTTTAAAATATATGTTATGTTATATGTGTGTGTATCCATACCTCATGTGACATTGACCAAGAGAAAACTATTTAAGGAATGCATGACGTAAGTAATGAACTTCTGTAACTAGAAAAAGAAATTTATTTCCTCAAACTGATAAAGAATGTCTATGAAAAATCTAAAGCTAACCATAATAATTAATAATGAAAAATTGACTATTACTCAACTAATACTGGAAATAAGGCAAAGATTTCTTTTCAAATCACTAGTATTCAACAATATACTGTTCATATATATATATATATATATATATATATATATAT
>NW_025999842.1:4257429-4304087 GCF_001458135.2 Marmota marmota marmota | reverse complement strand
AAGTGCTGGCGAGGATGTGGGGAAAAGGGTACACTTGTACATTGCTGGTGGGACTGCAAATTGGTGTGGCCAATTTGGAAAGCAGTATGGAGATTCCTGGGAAAGCTGGGAATGGAACCACCATTTGACCCAGCTATTCCCCTTCTCGGACTATTCCCTGTAGACCTTAAAAGAGGGTACTACACGGATACTGCCACATCGATGTTCATAGCAGCACAATTCACAATAGCTAGACTATGGAACCAACCCAGATGCCCTTCAATAGATGAATGGATTAAAAAATGTGGCATTTATACACAATGGAGTATTACTCTGCACTAAAAAATGACAAATCATGGAATTTGCAGGGAAATGGATGGCATTAGAGCAGATTATGTTAATTGAAGCTATCCAATCCCTAAAAAACAAATGCCAAATGTCTTCTTTGATATAATGAGAGCAACTAAGAACAGAGCAGGGAGGAAGAGCATGAGGAAAAGATTAACATTAAACAGAGACATGAGGTGGGAGGGAAAGGGAGAGAGAAGGGAAACTGCATGGAAATGGAAGGAGTCCCTCATTGTTATACAAAATTACATATAAGAGGTTGTGAGGGGAAAGGGAAAAAAAACAAGGGAGAGAATTAAATTACAGCAGATGGGGTAGAGAGAGAAGATGGGAGGGGAGGGGAGGGGGATAGTAAAGGATAGGAAAGGTAGCAGAATACAACAGTTACTAATATTGCATTATGTAAAACTTGGATGTGTAACCGATGTGATTCTGCAATCTGTTTTGGGGGTAAAAATGGGAGTTCGTATCCCACTTGAATCTAATGTATGAAATATGATATGTCAAGAGCTTTGTAATATTTTGAACAACCAATAAAAAAAATCTCCTTTGTTAGGATGTCAACTTTTAAATGTTTCTATAGATTTAATACAATGACATTCAAAATTTGACAAGCTGTTTTTTAGTAGAAACTGACCAACTGATTCTAAAATTTATATGGAGATATAAAGGATATAATATAACATCTAAATGAAAAGCAAACAAAAAATGAAGTACTTTAAACTACCTGATTTGATACTTACCTGATAACTACACAAATCAACAATATAGTTCTGACTAAGGATGTTCGGAGTTTTGCCCAATATTTCTTCAAATATTGTTTTTGCCTTAGTCTTTTCCTCATTGCCTTCAGAAGTTGTCTTGAGTTTTAATAGAAAGTTTGTGGCATTTAACAAGACTAAAAATTGTATCTGAATTCCAAACTCTTTCTTTCAATTCTGGTCAGATGCTGAAATAGCTGATTAACTCTTCTTGCAATTTTTTTTCCAATTCTGCCTAGTTTTGGTTTGGCTCCTTGCAGACTTGTTTCACTCATGTGAATTCATAAATCAGCCAAGGTTTTGAAGAAATATTGAAATATTTGTACGCAAAACTTGGGGCTTTCCCTCTTAATTCTCTATTTTCCTTGATTTTCCTGTTCCATTTCCAGCTAGTCTGGCAGGCAGCCTTGAGCTCTGACCTCTTAGTCCTCAGCCAAATAAGACTGCTGATTTCTACTTGAACCTATTCTCTATGGAATAGAGTACAGAATGCTATGTACTTTGAGGTCAAAGCTGCTTTCACATGGATCTCACCCCCTGTGTTTTCTTCCTTCTTGAGCCACTTTGTGTCTGGGTTTGGTGTTATCTAAGGACTTCAAGTCATTGTCATGAATTGAAAATATGACTTCAAGTCAAGTCATATTTTTTCATGTTTCTGCGATTAGTTCATCAGATGCTAAGAACTCTGCTATTAACAGAGATCCTAACTATATTCAGAATAAAATGATTCATGATAATAACAGATCCTTGTTATTAGTTTATTATTTACATAATAAATCAAATTCACTAAATTTCATTTCTTTACATCTTATATAGTAGCGAAAGAGATCATGAGAAAAAATTCAGCAAATTTTCCAAAGGTAGTAAAAGTAAAAAGTGTTAATACAAATGAGATATTGGGTTAAATGCTAGCAGTGTCTAATGGTGAAGCCAGGATTTAAAGATAGGTGGTTGGTGTAGATAGGTAAATCAGGTTTAATATCAAGTCTAATAAAGAAAATTGAGCCCAGGAAACCAGAACTACATCTGGAAAACTTGAAATTGAAATGTTAATGTCCCCAAGGCCTTGGCCAGCCTGACCTAAAGAACTGTTAATGAAGCAGCAAAACAGTGAAAAGCTAATCAAACCACCCTAGGCCCTTCCTGCCCAGATCACTCCTCCTGCCTCATAAGTCCACCTGTTTCCCACCTTTTGGCCTTCCTACCTGCATCCCCCATCACATGCAAGATAGAGGGAAATAAAGGTCAGGAATGTGGGAGGACAAAGGAAGACCTTCAATATAAAAGGGAGAGGACCTCCCCTTTCCAGGATTCCACCTTTTGGGTCCCCTTCTTCCTCTGGGGGAAGTCTTTTCTGCTATCCTTTAATAAAACCTTCCACTTTCTACTCTACACATGCCTGATGTGCTTCTTTGGTGCTATACTTCAGCATTCTGGGAAGCAAGGACTCATCAAGGTAAACAGCGGTAGCAATGGTATGGATTATTTACTCAATACTGACTACTGGAAGATCATTTTCTTTATTGTCTGTGTTATGGATCCTCTGTCCCCACAACTGAAATTTTGTTTTTCCTTCTGACTTTCATTCCTTTTAGCAAGACTATTGCCAGTACAAACCTTTTTCAAGACTATTTTAGTTAGCTTTTTACTGCTGTGACTAAAAGAACTGACAAGAACCATTGTAGAGGAGAAAAAGTTTATTTGTGGGCTTGCAGTTTCATAGCCAGCCAGCTCCAGACCTAGGGGCTGGAGGTGTTCCTGAACATCAGGGCCAAGGAATGTGGTAAAGGAAACAGGCTCAAGACACCACATATGGAAGCAAAGATAGAGCTCTACTTACCAAGGACAGAATATAAATCCCAAAGGCATGCCCCCAGAGACCCTCCCCTAACCACTTCCTACCTGCCTACATTTACCACTCAGTTAATCCTTATCAGGGGATTAATTCACTGATTGGGTTAAGGCTCTCGTGATCCAATCTTTCACCCCTAAACTTTCATGCATTGTCTTACACATGAGCTTTTGGGAGACATATATCTACATCATAACAAAGGCATAAAGCTTTTCAAGGCTTAAAATTACCTAGGTGTTTGTATTTAAGATCTGTTTCCATGAAGAATTACATGATGCATACAAATATGAATTTAAGGGATAGAACTATACTTGATAAAGAATTTCCTTTGCTATTTCGTTGTTATCAACACATTTTTTTTACAGCCAAAAAACACATATCTAAACCAGAATCTCTTGTCATGGCAAGCAATGAAGATTTTTATTTTGCATCTGTTGGGATATTATTAGTTCTTCTATGAGAAATTTGAGGCATCCATATTAATGTCTGAAACTTTGCTCCTGAATTTTGTTTTTCTCTTTATGAAGGAGTTGCTAACTGCTGTTTAAGCCCCAAATCACTATAAAGTGGGATCCTTGAGATATGTTCAAATGGAAGTTGATGTGTAAGGCAACAGAGACCCAAGCAAAAGGTCAGTTTCATGATTTACATATTATATTAACAATCTAGAAAAAAGATATTATGTAAATATGTTATTCCTCATATTTGATATAAGATTGATGAAACTTCAGTTGTTCATAAAAAGAATTGATAAAGATGAAGGTGTGTATGCATGCATGTACGTGCATGCATGTGAACCCATGCACACACACAAACACACACACACAATGACACCTCTCATAACCATGAAGAAAAATTATTAAGGTCAGACTTGGGATATTAGTGTTTTAATTCTAGTTCTGTCACTAACTTACGGAAGGTATTCAAATGATAAATTTTAACATCTTTCAGGATTTGAATTTTTGTTTTGCTATTTTTTAAACAAAAGGAGGATATTAGATCGGAAGGTATTTAAAACCATCTTCATAGGCAAAAATAAATAAATAAAAGTACCAAGGACTTTGCGTTATCATGAATTCTCTTTTGGGTATTGATGTTCTTTGAGCAAACATGAAGAAAAACCAGGGTAATTGAAAGGTCAACTAAGGATTTATTTATTACACAAAGTGGTGAAAAGACTTCTCATGAATGTGATGAAAAATTGCTGGCAAACAAGTTTAGAAGCAAGGACTTCTGACGCAAATCAGCCCCTTAAAGCACCTGTGATCTAAGCTTGCCCGAGAAAGGCAATCGGTCCAGAGGGCAGTGGAGTTAAATTGTGCTTGTTTTATATGTTATGTGTTTCTTTATTTTTCCATTAGTTAATTGAGTCAATAAATTATTAGGCGCTTACATGTGTCAAATATGGCTTTTAGAGGTTTTCACAATTTAAAATATTTAATTCATATTCTCAGATTGCTCAAAAACATAAAGTAAAAATTTAATTATAAATTTTGGGAAACTTTTTTAACATGTTACTATCTCTGAAATAAAACCCAGAATACAATAGATGATGTCTTAGTATTTTGGGCATGATTTGCTAGTGCTTCACCTTTCCTTCTAAGTGTCATATAAAATAATGGCGAAACTTAAAATGAATGGCATCTTGGATTAGATGAAGTACAGCATGTACATCTTTTTTGGAATTCAGTTTTTAAATTTTACAAAAAAGGCAACCTATAAATTGCACAGCAAAAATTCTTATTTGAATACTGATTATGAGAAATTCCCTGGCAAGTAGGCTCAGATGTGTAATCACATTGACTTACATTTCCCAAATCACCACCCAGTGCCAAAATCAGTGATTTCAGGAAGGAATCTGACATTCTATTCAGTGATGTCCGAGAACCTTCATAAAAATCAGTTAATATTTTCTCTAATTATAATTACTATATCATAGAGATTAACATTTTTGGTGACCTAGTAAACTGGTCACTATGCTGGCAAACCACTAGAGATTTTTGTTGTTGTTTTCTACCTCATGATAACCTTGCAAAACAAGTAGTATTAACATCTCTAGGGTATAAAAGAGTGCCCTGAGTGTCCATCTACAAAAAAAAAAAAAAAAAAAAATTCTCTCTCTCTTTCTCTCTCTTAAAAAAAAAACTGCCCTGAGGCAGTAAATGTATAAGTAACTTATTTTAAATCCCAGAGCAAATAGTTGGAGAGCAGGATTCAAAAGCAGGCATCTCTCCCTTATACTGTGTGTTATCTGTGTGTTATCTCCTCCCTGAAATGTATATGGGAAAACAAACACAAGCAATAAAATGGAGAAATCTATAGAAAAACATTAACTATTAAACTTTGTGTTCCATGAAGGAATTTCTAACATAGCATGTTCAATCAATAATTCCTCTTGATTAAAATAACAATGAATTGTACTGAAAACATAGTAAGTAATAGCAGATCTGAAGTAACAGTAGGCTAACCACCCCTAGAAATCTCAGTGGAATTAATCGAAACAAACAAAAAATATCACCCTTCAAGGATGCCACAAAAGATGGCCCAACTCTAATTGCTCTAATAGAGAAAGTCAAAAAAGGGCAGGAGAACATCAGCCAAGCTCATTACCTTATGTATGTCCTTAAAAGTCCCTTGTCTCCTGAGCTGTGTTTTGAGAGAAGAAATTTTCACTGGGATGGCATGAAATTGAAGGAAGAAAACTCAAAATAGATCGTTTTTCTACCTGGCAGAGTGTCAAAAAGTAAATTCCAATAATTGTCTTGTCTTTCTTTAAGATATGTTTTATAAAACTTACCACACTAAAACATGCAGAGGGGCTATCTTACTATGCTTCTTACTGTGCTATTGTTTAAATATGTAGGAATTAGCTTTTCTTTTTTCTTTTAAAACTATGTTATTGTTATATGAATTTGAAAAGAAAACCATGAAGCTCTTGATATTTGAAACTGCTAAAAATAATCAGGCTTATTCTGCCAGATGACAGAAAGGTCATATTTGTGACGCAAACTTTAAAATTACATGCAATTCAGACTTAGCAAATGGAAGGGTCAGTGCAATGAGAGATAAACTTTCATTTATGCAAAAAAATATAGACTAATATATCAGGGAGTCCTCCCCAATCTATTTCATGCAATTTGTTAAAGATAGTGGGCTTTAAAATCTAAATCATTGGGATTTTGGCAGAAAACATATTTTATTTTATTTTTAGTGTATTTAGCTACTTTCCAGTGAAAATAAATACATAAAATTTACTTTAAATATTGTATGTAAAAGTTAAAGTCACTCTTTACTCATAAAGTCATTGTTTTCAAAAGGATTCCCATTAAAACAACTAATCTGCTTGATTTCTAACTTTAATAAATCAAAAAATTTCTAAAATTTAAGAAAAATTTAGATTCCAGTTAGG
Source organism: Marmota marmota marmota (assembly GCF_001458135.2). NCBI lineage: Eukaryota > Metazoa > Chordata > Mammalia > Rodentia > Sciuridae > Marmota > Marmota marmota. The sequence continues at coordinate 4,297,738 of NW_025999842.1, read as the reverse complement.
CTAAATATGTATTATTCTTTGGTTGCATTTAAATGTTTAAATTTATTCTAAAATATATTATTATAGAATAAAGATATAACACTTAATGATATAAACATTCTTTTATATCCTGGGGGATTGTTTCCAGGAACCCCCACCAATACTAAAATCCATGCATGCTCAAGTCACTTGTATAAAGTGGCATTGTGCTTGCATATAAACCATGCATATCCTCCCATACTTTAAACCATCTCTAGATTACATATAACATCTTATACAATGTTGTATAACTAGTTGTTTTACTGTATTCTTTAGGAAATGACTATGAGAAAAATATTTGTGTATGTTTAGTATAGGTGTGTTTTTTTTAAGCATTTATATATGCAGTCAGTTGAATCCATGGATACAGAATTCTAGTATTATAAAAGGTTCATGGTGTATTTCCTTATTTCACTATGTGTTCACTATGTATGCACATAAACACAGTATCAGTACATAGTACATGACTAATACATTATGTCAAAAGAAACAAAATTTTAGCAGACTATATTTTGATAGAGACCAGGATGTTTTGCATGGTCCTGTTTAAAGTCAATGGAGGTATTTTTCTGTCCTTCCTGTATAAAAGTAAATTGCTTTTGATTTTCCTTATTTGTATATTTACAACTCATTTCCTAGAAAAGTAACTGCATAAAAAGTACTAGAACTGTGTCAATCATTTTTTTAAAAGTACCATATTTAGCGTGGCAAATGTAATTTGGGTTAACATAAGTTTATGGTACACTATTAAAATTCACCATGATCAATCTGGTTTTTAAAGAGGACATGTTGGTGACTTTTTCTTCATTCTTTAAGATTGTGATAGTGGCACTAATTTATGCAATCCATCCTACAATTTTATTTAATCATGACTGAGGATTGGAAGTGTTTCTTAACAGAAAAGAACAAATAATAGTTTTCTGCCAGTTACAATATATACACATTTGGGAGAAGAGCAGATATATATATAGACACACACACACATTTATGTGTGTGTGTTTGTGTGTGTGTGTGTATAAAACACATCTGCTAATTCACTATACATACTATGAAATTGGACATAGTAATCATGAAAGCCCATAATCTATTTCTTCCTGGAACTAATACTGTATCTTCACACTGAGCTGTACCAGGGATTGACATGGTTTCTAAACTAGAGGAAATAACCTTGAGGAATACCAGACATTTTACTTGGATGAGGTTTTAGAAGAATTCCCAGATAGTAAAACCTACTCTTCTGTAAAAAGCAGTAAAAGATATTTCTCTTGGTCCTAGGAATCTGTGGGCTGAAGAATTTCAGATTTCTCCGGTGAAGCATCTCTTTTTCAGGTCTCAGAGTCCCATACCTTTCCTATCAGGGTCACAGGTCTAATAGCAATATATAAAAATCAATTGCATTTCTTCCTTTTTTTTTGTATCAGGTGTTGAACTCAGGGGTACTCAACCACTGAGCCACATCCCCACACATCCCAGCCCTATATTTGTATTTTTATTTAGAGACAGGGTCTCACTGAGTTGCTTAGTGCCTCGAAGATGCTGAGACTGACTTTGAACTTGGAATCCTCCTGCCTCAGCCTCCCAAACTGCTGGGATTACAGGCATGCACTACCACACCTGGCTCAATTGCATTTCTTATTAAAGCAATAACTCACTGTGGATAAAAATAAAAACAGTGCCATTTACAAATCACCCAAAACCACAAAACATTTAGATATAAGTGTATAAAATATGTGATGGATCTCTTTGCTGAAAACTGCAAAATACTGTATAAGATCAAAGAAGAACTAAATATAAGGGGAGATGTATTGTATTCAAGAGCTAGAAGACTTATATTGTTAAGATACTAAATATCACTAAACTGAATTGTAGACAACAATGCAACTTTAATCAAAATCTAAATTTTTTTTAGAAACTGAAAAGGTGTTTCTAAATATTCATATGGGAAGGTAAAATAACTAGAATCACAAACAAAATTTGATAAATGAACTTTGGAGAGCTCCCCTGTCTTATTTCAAAACTTACTGGAAAGCTACCCTAATCAAAACAGTTGGTGAAAAGAGAGACAAAATTATCAAAAGAACAGAACTACAGTATCAAAACAGACTAACTTGTTTATGAACTTGATTTTTTACAAAATTCTAAGAAAATTAATGAAAACAGGATATTCTTTGTAACAATTGGTGCTGAATTAAATGGTCATCCACTTGTAAAAAAGTGACCTTGAACATAATTTGCACTACATACAAACTTCAAACTTATGGTCCTACAATATCAAACCTCAAACTATAAAACTTCTAAAAGAAAACATTGTTGCTTTGGTTTAGGCAAAAATTTAGTAAATATAACACCAAAGGTATGATTTATTAAAAATAATATATTGGAATTCTTAGGAATTAAGAAGCATGTAAAAAGACACTGTTTAGAAGATAAAAATACAAAATAAAGAGTGGAAGAAAATATTTACAAAATAAATATTTAATAAATAATTGTATCACATATTTTCTATGAAATTCTTGAAAGGCAAAATACATAGGTAAAGGAAACAGATTAGCGTTTGTCTTGGACAGGGGTACAGGAGAGTCATGGATTATATTGAGCAATGTGAGAATTTGGGAGCTACTTTTCTGTATATTGTAGTGGTGATTACTTGCATCTGTAAGTATTTTTTTAAAAAAAACATATAGAATCATAAACTCTAATGACTGCATTTTGTAATTATATCTTATTTTTAAAAGGCAGATGACAAGCTGTTAGGGTCTGTAAACAAGTCAGGATGGTGCCTGGCATTTTGCCAGAGGGAGTGGTTTGTGAAGTAACGCCAGCGAGCCATTAAGTGTGGAGATTCCTTATTGGTTGACTGCTGTATCTAGTTTATGTTAATTAAGATAAGCTGTGTGGAATGTATATATACCCCTCCTGTCCTACAATAAATGGCTCCCACTCCTGCTGTATCAATGTACAAAAGTTGTTCGTCACCCCCCGGTTATTTTGCTGCAGCCGGACTGCGGCAGCAAGCCACTAAATAGCATTAGCCTATTCAATATTTAACTTATCTCTCCTCTGCTTTTATTGATTGCTTTGGTGGGATAATCTAACAGGCAGGTACAAATTGAGTTTGGGGCAGATGCTGACGGGGTCTGCTATGAATTTTTATCGTTTTAGCTCATCAAAACATCTCGATGAAGGTCTGCTATAGACTTCTGTATCCAGAACAGGATGTGAGAGCCATCCTGGAGTTTTGTTTTGTGTTTCTACTGGAGACACTGCACAAGGCTCTAGCTGTGATATTGAAAAATCAAATGGGTTGCATTCATGTTCATTATAGTTTTTATAGAGAGATGACATAAGGCACAGAATCATGTTTGTTTTATTTTAATATTTATGTCTTTCCCTAGCAGATATTTTTATTTATTAAATACCAACTATAAAGAAGAAAAACAGTTTGCTATAGAATTTGCTACACTAATTGAAGTAAAATGTAGAACTCTAAATGTTTAACCACAATAAACAATGACCAAGAGAGCTATTCTTAGAAATTGCCAGCCTTAAAGAGTTATTAGGGCAAAAATTCTGGAGATAGCAGTAAAAAACTAAATAGTTGTAACTCAATATATCAGGATAAGTAAATTTTATATAAAAAGCTATTATCAAAAAATCCTAAACTTTCAGAGCTGAATGACTTGATGGATATCAATACCAGAATAGTCATTAGAACAAAACTGCATAATACTAATAATGAAGTCACAAAATCATATACTTTAAGACCACAAGTGAATTTTGAAACTAGAGAACCTGGAAGAGAGATTTTCCCATATCCCTTCACCCAGAGTTGACTTTCCTCTGGTCTTCTAGATTCTCATCTTGGCTTCCAGGGTTTGTTCCTCTCTCTTCTTTCACTTTTAGCTTGATTATTGAAGTGGATCTAAGGGCACAGCTCACAAGACAAGGATTTCCTTTTCCTTTTTCAGTACTAGAGAGCAAATATGGATGACCCCAAGAATGCTTCCCACCAAGAAATTTTTCTGGTCTAAAACATAATGAAGTAACAATGAGAAATGTCCATTCACATGGAGGGTATGAACTTGTCCTTCTACAATGTCTAGTCCATTTTCTTTCAGAAAGCAACTTGTTTGAAAAGAGCTGCCAGATGTCTCAGAACTCCTCCTAAAGAGTCCAGCTGTCATGTTTTCATTTTTATATGGACTATCCATTTTCTCCTTACTCTACAATTCTATAGCATAAACATGATTGTAAATTGCCTTCAGGAATGATTCAGCCTTCAAAAAAACTTACTATTGAATATTCAAGCTGTTAACCAAAACTTGAAAGTTTTTCTTTTCTCTTCAAAATTAATTTCAAATCACTTCTAACTTTTTGATTTAGAGAGGTGCTTTTATGTAGGTAATTATGTTTTCCATATTGTAATTCTCTGAATAAATAAAGTTAATTTAATAGCATTAAATTGTACATAGGAATAACATTACAATACTTTCTGAAATGTGAAACAACTCTGAGATTGTTCTGTCAACAATTTTTCATGCAAGAAGAAGTAAATGCAATTTTTTTTTTGGTACAAACAATTAAGATTAAAAAAAAACAGGACCACATTTCAAGGAAAGGAATACAGGGAATCATCCTCTGCTTATAAATTTATTCATTTCCATTTGGAAAGAAAAAGCATCTTTTTGACATTTTTTTGTCAGATAGCTTAGACTGACATTTTGCAAATGTGCAAACAATCAATTCAATAGGAGTTTTATCGAAGGTTTGTTCTTTTTTTTGTTCAAGTATATATCATTCGTTTTTTGAAAGTTGGGGGCTTATTTTAATACTGATGTTATTTCATTTTAAAATATTAACTTACAAATAATGTATTTTTCTCAAAATCTATTTTCTGGCAGTATTCTATTTTTCTGTAATCCTGTTCTTTGGAAGATTAATGATATTTGAAGGTCAAAATTTTCAGGCCATAGAGCAGATAGTGGGATCAATTTGCATTTGGACTGGTGAACTGTCTCCACTGATAAAATGACAACATCTTGGTAAAAACATCTTCATAAACCAATTTTTTTTAAAGAAAGATAAAAGAGTGAAAAAGAAAATGTCAAATTGACATTTATGTTTTAATTTTAAATACTTTAATTATCCTTCACTCTCAAGCACGTCATTTGACTTTATCCATCAGTATATCTCAACACAAAGGTATAAATTTGTCCTTCCACAATATCCACATGCATTCATTTTCCTTCTGAAAGCAATTTGTTTGCAAATAGCTGCCTGATATCTCAGAACTGCTGTATAAAAGGCCAACTGTCATGTCTTCCTTCTTATGTGGGATATGCCATTTCTAACATAAAATACTGAATTTAAATGCGCTTAAAGATGTAAAGACTTTACAATGGAAAAAGCATATGAATTGATATTTTTACTTCTATTTATCTTCAATATAATCTTTCAAAGTAGTATTTTGCTATTTTGGTGTTTAGAATAATCAAATTATGAATTAAAATACTATTTTCAGCTATATAAAATAGTATATAAACATACTGTTTATGAGATGCTAAAAATCAAGGTGTTTTTCAATTTTCTTATATATTTCAATGTTTTCGTGATTCAGTAATCATTTAAATAATTCACCTACGTGAGACAAAAAATGATAGAATTCCAAGGAGAAATAGACAAACCCACTATTATTGTTGGAACGTCCCCAAACCCCTCTATTAATAATTTATAGACCCAGCAGAATGAAAATCAGTAAAGGCAACTTACACTGGAATAGTACTATCAATGAACTTGATTTACCAGACATGTATAGACTATTTCATTCAATAACTGCAGAGTATGAGTTCTTTTCAAGATAAATGGAAAATTCAATCAAGAAAGGCCAGATTATTGGCCATAAACACACTAATTTTATTTTTAAACAATAGAAGTCAAGATGTGTTCTCAAATCTCAAGGAAATTAAGCTAGCAATCTATAACAAAGGAGAGCTGGGGAAAAAACCCAGAAATTTGGAAATTAAACAACACATTTTCAAATAATGCAGAGGTCAAACAAGAAGTTTCGAGAAACATATTAGAATGTTTTGAATTAAATAAAAACAAAAATGCAACTTCCCAAAACACATGGAATTTAGAGAAATCAATACTTAGAGGGAAATTTATAGAATTGAGAAGAAATTCTTTCTTCTCAATTTATAGAGGTAAGTTTTTATAGAGGATATATTTTAGAAAGCTAGGGAATGAAGAGAAAACTAAGACTAAAGCTAGAAAAGTGAAATAATAACCATTATAGTAGAAAACACCGAAACCAAAACACATGAAAATGGTAGATAAAAATAAACTTTTAAAAAGTTTTATGAAACAATCAATTAAATTGATTATCTCTAGCAGGATAACCCAGAACAAAAGGGAAGGAATATAAATGAATATCAGAAAGGAAAGAATGATAATTCTGAGTAATACCACAGACAATGAAATAATAACTACTGTGAGCAAGTATATATTGCAAATTTGATAAACTATATGAAAATAGACTATCCTTGAAAGATATAATTTATCAAAACTCACATACGAGGAATAAATAACTTGAATAGCCACAGTAAGCAAAATATATGTTATTGGTAAATTAAAAAACACAGATCTGTGGAAATAATTGAATGTCCAGAAAGAGATTCCATAACTATAGTAAACTAATTTTTAAAAAAATTCAATTAAAAACAATTCACTGGAGAAAAAGATCATCTTTTCAACTTACAATAATTGGAAATTTACATAGAAAAATTAATATAAACAAAAACTTTACCACTTAAATAAAAGTTAATTCAAGATGAATTATAGAGCTAAATAGAAAATGAAAAATGATAAAACTTCTTAAAAACATAGAAAAATTATGTATAAACTGAGACTTAGTGATGAGTTTCTAGATACAGCACAAACCATGAGAAAAAAGAAATTTGGATTTCAATAAAATTAAAACCTTTTGCACTATAAAAGAAATTGTTAAGAAAATGAAAATTCAAGTCACAGACTGGGAGAAAATATTTGCAAAGCACAAATCCAAAACACCTTACATTCAAAATAAGCAAATATTTCAAAAAAACAAGAAGAAAGCAAACACACAAGAAACAAGCCATGGGTAAAGGATCTGAACAGGTACTTCATGCAGAAAAATATATATATACAAATTGCAAACCAACATTTGACAAAATACTCATTTGTCACTATGGAAATGAAAGGTAAAACAACAACATTCTCTAATACACCTATTAGAATGTCTAGATCACAAACTTAATACTACAAATTCCTAGGCAGGTTGAGATGCAGGACTTCTCATTTGGTGCTGATGAAAATTTAAAATGGTAAAGACACCTTGGAAAAATGTTGGAAGTTTCTCACAAACTAAACAAAATATTATATCTAGCAATCATGCTCCTAGATATTTAGTCAACAAATTGGAAAAATTGTTTCTATAAATTTTACCATAGTTTGTAGCATTTTTTCCATAACTGACAAAAAAAACAAAGAAAAATAAATATGTCCTATAATAGATGAATACATAAACTCTGATACATTCAGACAATGGAATTGTATTCCGTTATAAAAAGCAATGAGCTATCAAGCCATGAAAGAAGATGTATGAATTTTAAATGTCTGTTGCCAAGTGATAGTTCAGGGAATTCTAGGAGAGTCTGCAGATTACTACAAATACTCTAATTTTATTATAGATACATGAAATAATCTATATTCTCATTGAAGAGGGTGTAGGGGGAAAATGTGATACCCTAAATAAGTTTGAAAATGAATGGGAATCTTAATACTTAGGATAGAAGAAACTGCAGAAACTCTGTGAAACAACTTTTCTCTACATTGCTTCCCATGGAAAACCCTATTAACAAGTCATAGTGTATGTAGACTAGGATTGAATAATTAAGTAAATGAATGAAGGATGTGTTATGGCTTATATATAAGGGGTTCCCCAAAGTTCATATCTGAGATAATGCAAGAATGTAAAGCTGTACCCTAATCATTTGAATGAATAAAATGGGTGTTAACTGTAGGCAGGTAGGGTGTAGTTGGAGAAAGCTGGTCACTGGGGACATGTCTATGGTGAGCGTAGCTCTCGCTGTTTTCTGGTTGCCATATCTTGAGCTGTTTTTCTCTGTTATGAACTTCCACCATGATATTCTCCCTCATCTTTAGCCCAGAGCCTGAGGTGGAAGGTGAACTGAACTGAATCTCTGAAACTATGAGCCAAAATAAACTTTCTCTCCTCTAACTTGTTCTTGTTAAGTCTTTTGGTCACAGTAAGGAAAAGCTGATTAAAACAGTATGGTATGAGCCGGTTTTCACACTGATGTCAAGAAGTTTTACTTAAGCAAGGGCAAAGAGCTCAAATTATTCATTTGATGACAAAGTAGAGTTGGACACACCAGTCATGTTTAGTGTAAGATAGAAACAGTGACATACAAAAATATTATACATATATGTGCATACATGTGTTAGTATTATGCATGCATGTTATGCCCTCATAAAATTCATATATTGAAAATTAATCTCCATGTGACAGTATTTGAAGGTGGGTTTTGGAGAGGTAATTATGCTATGAAGGTGAAGCTCTCATGAGTGGGATGAGTTCCACCATATTAACTGAGTACAACTCTATGGCATATCTGTGCATTATCATCACAACTTTCCTGTAAAGCTGAAACTATTCTAGAATTTCACAGTTTATTTAAAATAGGAAAAATTTTTAAAAGTTATAAATCACTAGTGAAATGCAAATTAAGATCATAAATGAAACATCATTAAAATTATTTGGAATAGTTAAAATACAGTGCCATTATCATGTGTAGCTGGGGCTTTGGAGAAACTGAATACCTCATACATTTCTGTGGAAAAGTGATATGGTAGGACCACCCTGGAAAATAGTTTGCAGTGTCTTGAAAACTAAATATAATTTCTTTGGCAAATAAATCTCAGAAGCATATTAAAATAATATAACCTTATGATGTAGTATATTTCAGCCCAGGGATCAATAATTGTATAAACAAGAGATTCAATTAATGTATTTAACCTCATTAAAAGAATAAGGTGGAAAGGGTAGGACTATAATACAGACATTTCATAAAATTTAATAAACTTTTATGGCAAATATATTCTCTTAACATTTGTGAGAAAGTTTTGATAGTCAATATTTGATATTTTAATGTTCTCCCTCACCTACTTTGGATATTGTTTATTTTTATGTCACTTTCTTTATAAATTCTGCAAATATAATCTGAGACATGAATAAATTTTATAATGAATATTAAATTGTTAATATTAGTGAGGCCTAATAATCAATACATTTTATTCCAGCAATCAACTGCACACAGTGGTCAAAAATTAAGAGATCTTTCATTGATATTGACTATATTAAAATAATCACAGTTTCCTTTACTTAACATCCCTGGCTTGATTATGAAACTTGTATTAATGATCATTATTGATAAACACCATTACTAAACTTCACAAAAATATTTTAATTTAACAATATTTTTTACAAAAAAGTCCAAGATAGAATTCTGTATATATTGATTTTCGGTCAATTAATAAGGCATCCATTAAACCATTTTTTTTTGTTTTTGTTTCAGTTTATGTACAAAGGGATAACACTAATTTAACAAATGATCCTTTTTAGTTCAAAATATTTTATCATCTTAAGTACATTTTCTTATCTGTAATAAGTGTGGAGTTAATCACATATTAATAAAAAACTAAATTCTATCATAGAAAAGTCAAAGTTTATAAATTCAAACCTTTTGTCAGATACAATGAAGTAGTTTTTGTCTGGTTTAAACACATTTTCAAATGATAAAAAAAATCTTCAATGTAACACATTTATAAGTTAAAAGTGAAAGGATGCTTTAGATTCAAAATGAAAAAGAGCTGCTCAGTGTCTTTCTCTTACTCCTAAGAGCATTCCTCTAAAGGCAAAGGGTTTCAAATATTTTAGCTGTTCATTCTAGTATTCCCATCCATAAAATTCCTTTCATCTATTTTGATTCATACATTTAAATGTAATTTATATTTTTTGTATTACATAAATATTGTTACTATTGACTACTTACTATGTTATGATGTTTTCATTCTTTATTCCTTTTTGTGTTCTTCAGAGTTAATAACTTCTCATTTAAATTTGCTTAGTTATATCTACAACTAGAGCTAAGTATCCCCATTTTCTTTGATACCCTCCAAAATAATTTCCCAATTGTAAAACTTGTTAGATAATTGATTAATTTCATTTTTCCCTTCAGATAGTTTCCCTCCTGTGGTCTTTCTCCTTTGGCTCAGATTTGACTTGTTTCATAGCTGTGGTTCCAGAATTACCTTTCATGATTATCCTAAAATTTTTATTTAAAGTTTTTCTCCTGGTACCTCTGTTTTCAATCATATATTTTCTCTTTCTTGGCTTATTCCATTATTTTGGTATATATGTTATCTTTGACTTCTCAAGAAAAGGTGATAAGAGAAAAAAATATTGTAGATCACATACTTATGAAAATAGTCTCCTTATTCTTGATTAATTGACTAGGTATAGAACCTTCCATTGAAAGCAAATTTTACTCAAAGTTCTGAAGGCATTTGTCCAATTGTTTTCTAGATTTCTTCAGTTACAATTGGGAAGCATAGTGCCATCATTATACCTTATCATTATATAATATAAGGATATTATCATCCATTTCTACCTTTCTAAGTATTTCATGATGTTATGATTTAATGGTCTCCTTACATGGAATTTCCACCAATCTTTCTCTTTTAATTTTACACATCAACTTTTTTTTTCTGAGGAAATAAGCATCTCTGATTTTAAATCTATGTGAATTTCTACAACATAACTCTTTGCCACTTACTTGCTATAGTTTGGATGCTCAATGTCCTTCAGTGGTTCATATATTAAAGCCTTGGACCTTAGAGTGGTTCTATTGGAAGGTAGTGGAACTTTAAAGAGGTGGATCCTATTGAGAGATCTTTATTATTAGGATGTGCCCTGGAAGGGGATTGTGGGACCCTGACCCTTCCTCTCTCACTTTTGTTCCCCCATAAGTTTTGGTCTTCCATTGCACTCCCACCATGATGTTCTGCCTTGCTATAGTTCTAAAACAACAGGGCCAACTGTAAGTTTATTGTCACACATATTTATTACAATAACATTATGTCACTGAAGAGAAATCATAACTGGCAAAATAAGTTAACTAAGCTAACTAACACAATCGCTCTCTATCGTTACCTGGGATTTTGTATGCTCAGGTGGGTAAAAGCCTCACCAGTTTTCTATTACCCAAATTATTGACTTTTTTTGCCAGTTATTATTTATTCCCTCTGTTTTTTGTCCTTTTACAATTATAACATTCTTTCCATTCAAGTAGAAATTAAAAAGGAAGATGATATCAATGTATACCTTGCATTTATCACTGATTTTATCAATTTTTTGATCACCAAGAATTAGTGGAACAAAAGTTTATTTTTGATTTATGGTTTCACAGGGCCAGAACCTCATCAACCAAACTCCATTGCTCTGGGCTTAAGGTGATGCAGAACATCATGGTGGAAAGGCAAGATGGAGGAAAACTTCTCAGCTCACAGAAGCTGGGAAGCAGTAGGGTGGAGGGGTCAGAGATAGATATAGTCCCCAAGACTACACTTTCGGTGATATACTTCCTCCAGCCATGTCCCACCTACTCTGGTTACCACACATAGTCTATTCTAAGTACTAATCCATCAACTTATTAATCCTTTGGTGAGGATATAGGCCTTGGTATCTAATCTTTTCACCTCTGAATATTGCTGCATTACCTAACACATGAGCTTTTGGGGGGCCACTTCAGATCCAAATCATAACAACCACAGATTTATTCAACTACTTCTACATTTATCTTATTAACATAATTATTATAAGATGTTCAATTTAGTAATTTTTCATATTTCTTATTTCAATAATTTGTACAATTTTGTTTTAACTCTTATTTTCACCTCTTTTAGTTTTTTAATATCTTGCTGTCTGTGAGAGTATATGAACTAAAGAAAAATAAAATTTTAAAATTTTAAATGAAAGCACATTTATTTTACTAAAATAGTGAAGTCTGTCACTTTGTACCAAGAACTCATGCAGTCTAATATAGTTTAAATAAAATAATAAGCTCATAACAGATATTTTCTTCTGAGATTTTTCTTTCTCATTTTTTTCTGGGTTTCCAGACAGGTTTGAAGGTTGAAATATTTTTCAGTATGATTTCTTCCACAGATTTTTCTCTTCTGCATATTGTACTTCTTGGTACATGCACATTGAATTAAAGTTGAATTATTATCAGCAGGATTTCTATTCATGACAAAGTAAAACATTTTGTACTACTTAATTCCTGAAGTACTTACTACAAGATATTTGTTTAAAGCACAGACTCTGAGGTTGAACTCCTGTCTCAGCTCCCCTTCTTACTGATCATGAGGCCTGGTGCAAGGCATCTAACTTTTCTAAATCTTGGTTCCCTCATCTTTAAAATAAAGATAATACTTTTTTACCTGTAAGGTTCTAGTCAAAGATTAAATAAAACAGTCCATGGCATGTAGCTTCCCATATGATAATACCACCATAATTATTAGCTGTTACTATAATATTTTTTGAGTCAAGAATCAACCTGTGTTGATAATGAACAAAGCAATCACAGCCAACGCCCTAATCATCTACTAGTACAAAATATAATTAGTCCTAGGATACAGAATGGCAGTAAATGCATGTGTTTCACATACAGACTGGTCTGGATTGGAGTGCTGGTTCTTTTTCTTTCTAGCTGTTATTTTAGGCAAGTTATTTAACCTCTAAAAGCCTCAGTTTCCTCAATTACAGAATCATTATTCTCATAACACCTTCTTCATTTGGTTGTCATGACAACTGTGTGAGAAAATGGCCATAGAATGAATAATGCAGTCTATTTCTCAGAAAAGTACGTAATACATGTCAGTATAATAACATTAATATTTATTCCCAAAACCAAATGCAGAGTTTTAATCAGTTAGTGTATGCAAATTGACTATGGTTTGCCATATGAGAATGATAGATACATATAAATGTTCAATTTTTACAAACATTTTATGAACAATATAATAAATTGTTTGTATAATATATCTGGTCTTTAATCACATCTCTAGGAGTTTATTATTTGATACAAGGTTTTGAGTAACAGTGGAATACTATATTTATCTACCAATTGTAAAGGTATACCCTGTATCTCTGAGGAAAAAAAGAAAATTGTAAGTGTTTAGTATGGATTCTGTTCTTTCTCCTTTCTCTGAAATTGTATTCTGTTTTCTTTTATAAGAGAAGTGTAGAGACATTGAACTTTCATGAATGCAAATGTCTAAATTAGTCACTGGGACTAATTTATGAAGTTGACATGAACTCTTCTTTATCACTATAAATCATAAAAATCCAAATGTTCCTGTCACTCTTTACAAAGTAAACAGTATGCAATTACTGCTTTTATGTCTTTCTCTTCAAGTAAACATGCCCAACATTTATGCAGTTTTATGCATGATGACAATTCAATGAACAATTCAGTGAATTTGAATTTTCAAGAAACTTAATCAGATTAATTATATGACATTTTGTAAACCAGATAATTGGTTAAATTATTTTTTAAGTAAAAATAATATATTTTTACATAGCACATTTTGGTGACAGTATGTGGAAACCCAGTATGAATGATCATATCCATTATTTATGGAACATTTTAATAGAATTTTACAACAGAAGAATGTTTCTTTTGAAATGCATGTGGTTCTGACTTTTATGTCTATAACTTTATATGATTTAGTTGTGATGAATCTGCCAAATAACCTAGAACTTATTCATATGAAAATTAGCTTTTATTGCTAGAATTTTTTAATAATGTTTTAAATCCTGACAATTTATTGTCTAGAGAAATAATTTATATTAGTTCTTTCAATAAAAAAGGAACACAAATGTAACACTTATTAGGGTGGGAGTCAGACATCTCCACCCCATAGCAGAAATTCACAAATAGACATCCCAGTAGGAAAATAAAAGAGTAGTAATGGGGAAAGGGTAAACAATATGTGAATTCACAGAAAGACAATGGAAGAATATGAAAAAACATTACCAGTTTCTCTTTACATTGGCTTCAATAGTTTTGACACTGCTGATATTTTCTCAAGTTTTGTCAAGTAGTAAATATTCCCATATAGCAAATAAGGATTATATAACTACAACTCTAATTTATTGGAACTTTTAAAATTGAAATAGGAAAAATAATAATTGTTACTTGCAAAAAAAAAAGTCAGTGAAATAAATGTAAAGATCATCAGTTGAACTCTCTTATTTTAAAGATGAGCAAATAGACCAGGGGTGTTATTTGGAGTGATAGAAGTCATCTTGTGAGTTACTGATGGCTGAGAACAAAGCTGATGTGTTCAAACTGCTCCATAGTTTGCATCACACACAGCCTCTCCATATCAAAATGTTCTCATTCTTCTGGAATTTTTCAGCAAACTAAAAATCTCCATCCTTCTCTCTCAACTTATGTCCCTCAGTCTATAGAAAAGCTTGAAAAAGTCACCAATAGGGTGTAGAGATCATCACTTCAGGGCAAGAAGAGCATTACAACCTACACATATACTTACTTTTCCTATACAAAACATGTCAACATAGGATGGCAGTCCTTCTTAGTTTGTTCACAGTAATTTAACTCATTTCCTACAAAATTGCTAAATACTATTCTCCTTCACTTTTAAAAAATTAGCCTAGTTGACAATAATTTTTACAGCAAGTATATAATGTGTATAAATTTTCACATAAAAAGTTCCTTGAGGGGACAGTGGGCACTTCACCACTTGGAAGGAACCAGTAGATGACCATTTTATTTAAACTCATTTCATTTTATTTCAACAAATTAGTCTTAACTAAGATAGCAAAAATGCCCAGTGCTTGAAATTTGACACTGCAAAACAACTGATGTTTATATAATCACAAGGTCACCATGAAGAAACAATCGGAGAAGGGCAGAGGGGACACATTCAAACCTAAATTTTTAGAGTCATATTTCAAATCTAAATTTTTTGCCAGTAATATAATATGATGAATGTGGAAAAGAAATCAACTATAAAAATGTGGATTTATATCCATTTTCATAAATTTGAAAACTTGCTCTAGGAATTTATATCAACTGGTAGAGCTAAGGAACTTTATGATTTACAAGATATTTAAAACCACAGAACCAAAAAATGCCCCACCAACTATTTTGTGAGAATTTTTAACCTTATGCTTAATTCAAATATTTCACAAAAATATCATTACCTGTTTATAATATCATAAATCTTTAAAATAGCAGTGATAATGGCTAGCACACTTGGAACATTTTGTTCTAGGGAATATTTGAACATGGAATGCATATTAATTCATTGTTTTAAAAAAAACTCAATAGGATAGAAATGACCACTATTCTACATTTACCTGATAAAAGAAACTGATTATGGGTTTAGAGACATAGTTCAAGGATAGATTATACACTTACTATGCAGGAGACCATGGGCTCATTGCCCAGAACCAAAAGCAAACAAACAAACAAAAACTGGATTCAAAACAATTTTAAATAACTTTCCCCAAATCACATATCTATTCTTTGTTGAAGACTATCTGGAAAATTTTTAAAAATATCATACTATTGGGCTGGGATTGTGGCTCAATGGTAGAGTGCTTGCTGAGCATGTGTGAAGAAATGGGTTCCATCCCAGTACCACATAAAAATAAACAAAATAAGGGTATTGTGTCCATCTACAACTAAAAAAAATTAAAATATCATACTATTAGAGTATACAACATTAATTCATATAAAATATTGTATAAATCTAAGGCATACAGAGAAACTATGTGTTTATGTTCTACAGAAATTAAAACATAATTTTGGTATTGGAATTCAATATATAGATGTATTTATATAAATATAAAATTGCCATATTCAGATTTATTCATTGCTGCAGTTGTATTGAGAACATGTGCTGGGAACATTTGGAAATAACCCAAACGTACGTCATTTGTAAATTAATTAAACAAACTGCAGCACACATAGAAGGAAAAAAAAGCAGCTATCCAAAATAACTAGGATATTTTTTATATATGATTATATTAATATTTGTGTCTTGCTTGATAAAAAGCCAGATACAAAACAAGGCATATAATAGGATGCTATTTTGCAAAATGTTGGAAAATAATCTATGTTTTAATGTATTTTCATAAAGACATTCTGGAATTTAAAAGAAAACAAAGACAAGAGGGGGAAGGTTTTATTTTAGAAGGGATTGAAGAACCAGGCCAGCTGGTAAAATAGATGAAAGATTTTCACTTTCTATTTCTGGATTATTTAACTATGGCCTTATTGTCCTATTCAAATTTAAATTAACTCAATTAAAAATGTACATACTCATTTTGACAGGAAGATTTAAAAAATAAGACAGGATATTTAAAAAATAAAAAATGAACTTGTCATAGTAAAAACCTAAAAATGAAAGACATGGTATGTAAATAAATTTCCTCTCATTTAAGTAGCTTGAACACCAGGTCCTCTGAGGGAAGATGCAGGAGTGGAGAGTGGTTAAGAGGCCACAGATCTTACTGAGCAGGTGCCCAGTACGTGGACCCTGATAAAAGGGTACAATGCCTTTGTCCTCAACTTCCAGAGAGAATTAAATGAATACCAAGCAGGTAGGGGTTCCCCAAGTAGCAGGATCACATGCATCATTTTCCTTGGAGAATGACTACAACTCCAGATTTTAGTTGCCAACTGCATAAAAATGATCTCAGAATTTTACTTCTCTCTATCATGCTCTTTTCATTGGATCTGTGCCTACTTCTGTGATGTCTACATATGTATATCTCACCAACAATTTTAATGTATATGTGCATTCTTAAAATGATGATTCTTTCCTAATAATGGACACAATTATTTTTCTTCCTTGCTATGTACTTCAGAAGTTAAACTCCTCACAATTGCTCTCTTTTAAAATCCCTAATGTTATAAAGTAAGTAAATAGTTGTTTTTAATTTTTTTTCTTTTCTATCCCTGCCCCCCACTATTTCACATAGCCTAGTTCTATCATTCAACAGTTCAACTTTCTTGTCATAATTTCTTTGTTTCTTCTGTGACCAGGTCATTTTCTTTTTAAAACTCTTTCTAACATTCTGTGTTCTTAATGAGGCTCAACGATCAATTTAGCTCATTACATTATCAACTCTGTGTGATGGAAGCCTTGTGCTCACACATCCAATCCACTAAAGCTGAATGGATATCACAGAAAAGTAGTCTCTCTATTCTGGTGTGCTGTTGTTATTTTACGTTCATCTGACCTTGTAATTACTTTCAAGCAAAAAAAATAATTCCTCATATTACTATTGTCAATAGAATTTTTCAAATCTTACAGAAAAAAAAATAAGATAAGTATTTTGGAAAATAAATAAATTGAGTAGAGAAATATTTGTTAACCTTAAACCGCATCTTTGAAGGCTTAGGCAGAGGCGAAAGTAGAAAACACTGCACACTCACAGAAAAAAACTTTCAACATCTGTATCCCTAGAGTCTAAGCTGTGGGAACTGCTCTACAGGCCTTATTAACAAGGTTATTAAGTTATTCATTAACTAAATTTCTTCAGGAGATCAGAGATATCTTCCTCATGCAAAATCCTGATTCCTGATGCATGTATAACTTGTGCTTTAGGTAGTTTGGCAACATTTAATTGCATATTTTTTTTTAATTAAAACATTAGTAAACATTGTGAAAGGAGTAGCTGGATTTGATTGGGAAAAAAAATTAACAATAAGGAATCAAGCTCTTTCTTCTTCAGTTAATTTATATTGTAATGCTAATGACTATCTTTAAAATAAACAAAAATAGTTGTGTTTGTTAAACAGTACAACCTCAATATTTCCAAAATAACATTTAGTATTAATTTGGAGCAAAATAGATTTCAAATGAGTTTGAAATTGGAAAACACAATCTATTGTGCCTGAAACATTAGGATTTATCTTGTCAGTGCTAATTATAAGGTAAGCTTATATCAACACTGAAAATGATCACAGACCTTGAAAAACATATTATTGTGATACTGAAAAGTCTCTAAAATGAATTCAAGTAGTGTCTCTCCATTATTATAATGGAAGAGAGGCACTGCCATTGTAAAAAAAAAAAAAGTTCACATATTGATGAAGACTCTATTATTAATTTGAACGAACTGTTTATGGAAAGCATTTAAAATATTTTCTTCTAATGTGGCTTTTGAAATTGTAATGTTTTACCAGAGGGACATAAAAATTTGGCAAATTTTATGTATTTTATTTAGAGACAGGGTCTCGCAAACTCTTTACTCTTAGGCCATAAAATATCCTTATGTCTTAGTTGGTATTGGTTTAAAAAATTAAGATGCTCAAGTCCATTAATAATTAAAAATTTAAAATCCTTTTAAGTATTTTTTTTTTCCTTTCTGCACATGTTCTAGGTACCTGAAATGAAAAAGCTATATATTTGGCATCTTGCTTGAGTTTATTTCCACTTCCCCGCATTTTATGAATTCTAGTGTCAAGGATGGAAGGGATGATGTTACAAGGAAGACACTACTTGACCAGCATCTAACTTGCCACTGACCACTCACCTTGCACTTGAGCACTCTTCAAAACTGCTTCTATTTTCCACGTGTGGAATTTCTTCCTCCTATTAATCTTTTTTTGGTTGTTATTTGTTTGGAGGGGGGGTGGTACTGGGGATTGAACTCAGGGGCTCTTGACCACTGAACCATATCCCCAGCCCTATTATGTATTTTATTTAGAGATTATGTATTTTATTTTTTTATTAGGGTCTCACTGAGTTGCTTAGTGCCTTGCAGTTGCTGAAGCTGGCTTTGAACCTGGGATCCTCCTGCCTCAGCCTCTGGAGCCATTGAGATTACAGATGTGCGCCAGCATGCCCAGCTCATTCCTATTAATCTTGCTAAGCTTAGAGCCATGAAAATCAAATGCAAGGCTCAATTTTCCTTCATGATTGTAATTTCACAAGGTGACCTGGAAGAGACAGTGTGTGCCACTATGATCTCCCATATTGCTGATAAGATTTATAGCAATATCTGTGTGATATATTTTTATTGGCTGAAAATAAATTATTTGTGAGTAAATATTTAATATATAAATAAAAAATTAGGATCTATATATGCATATATGTATATATAAAATAAAAGAACACATTTTTGGTTTTATGATTTTTGGTTTTATAGTAGAGGAAATAAGATACTGTGGCTTTGAAAGCCTTTGTCTGAAATACATTCAAAATTGTTTTAATGGGATACAGCTGGGTTGTCCACCCCTAGGCGATTACTAAGCTAAGTGTTATTTTGAGCACAAATGAAAGATCATTTCTCTGCCAGTCACTCTTATTGACTAACATTGATGAAATGGTGAAACAGCACCTGCCTAACTTGCAGGATATTATGTCCCCACTGCATTTTGGCCTCAATCACCTGGGACTTTAAGATCACCATTTCCAATCCCAGGTAAAGATTGCTGACAGCACAAGAGTAGCTCCAACATTTTACAAGTTTCTACTAAGAGATAAAGGATTCTCATCAAGAAATGATGCTGTTTTAAGGTAACTTATGGTTAATAATTAGACCTTAATTTCTGTTAAAAGAGATAGGAATAATATAATAAAAAATACTTGGGCTTTAGAATCATGTAGACCTTGTCTAAAATTCTAGATTCAGGATTTCAAAGGAGGGCAAATTAGCTAACCCTGAATTTCCTTGTTAAAAGTATCCTAGTTTCAAGGATACTGCACTCTTCCAAGGAGAGAATGGAGAAGTTGCAGCATAGACCTATTAGGTCCTTCCTTCTGCCCATCCACTTCCCATTTCTATACCTTGTTGAGCCTCCTCATTGTGCAGTAAAGAAGTCCTCTTTAGCTTTTGCACATTTTGTCCCATAAATTTAACCACATTCTTGTATTCTCTAAATATCCCACATATTATTTATAATTTTCTTCTATGCTTAACAAATCATACACAGATATGGATATCTGTCACTGGATCTTAGTAGATAAGAATGTAAGATCCTGCCCCTTTAGGAAGCTTGCTCACACCACAATTTATGAGATGGATAAACCTGGATGAGGTTCTTAACTTTTTTCAGCCTTAGTTTCTTTGTTTTGGAAAAGTGAAAATGATTAACACCTTTTTTGATGTTATTAATGAGATACCATCAGTAAAATTTCTAATACATAGGAATTCAGGAATTACAAATAGCTTCTATGGTCACTACCACTCAACCCCCACAAACAAAAGGAATTCCAAAGAAAAAGAAGACTTAACTGGAGGATCAAGGCATGGTTCATGGAATAGGTGGGCTTTACTCTGAAGCTTGCAGTGAAAGTACAAGTTGGACTTGTAAAAATGTAGGAAAAGAAATTCCCAGAAGAGTAAGAAGCTTGGGCAAAGGAACTAATATAAAATGTTAGAAGTAAAAGGTATTTATAGCGTTCACCTATATTTCAGTTTGTCAGAGCTTAATACACATCCAATTAGCAGGAGAGTGATGAAAACCAGAAAGTGATTTATAGGCAAAAACCTTTGGAAAACTTTCAAGGTTATTGCCTTAGCCTAGGCTCTTCAAAAGGAGATTTAACATTCACTTAAGAATAAACCACTATCACTATTGAGACCTAAGCAACATCTGCTTCAAGTCTATAAAGGAAGGTGGTGAGTGAAGGAATGCAACCAAAGTAGTAGGGATCCTGGTGCTCTCCAACAGCTACAGGCAGACACTCAGGATAAAATGCTTTCTTTGCATCCTGTCAAATGTCCAACTTTGTCCAGGAGGCAAGGGTAGAAGAAGAGGTCCAATGATAGCTTAGGAGATAACCAACATGAGTAGTTAAAATGAAATATGGATACTTATCTCATCCACCACTTGGGTCCTATCTCCATCTATGCCAACTATGAAGTTTTTCACAAATGGCCTTTAAAAGACACAACCTACATCATAAGTTTGCACAAATGAGCTTAATTTTTGTTTTTATATGGTTAGAAAATGAGTTTTCATGTAATTATATAAAAAAGAGCTTAACCCAGTACCTAGCTATTTTAATAACAATTATCTTAGTGGTAGTATTTGTATATTACTTTCACTGATATTTGGAAAGCAGTGAGTATAACAGCATTACAGAGTGTCTGTAGTAGTCTCTTATTATTATTGTTGTTATTATTATTATTATTACTGCTATAATACCACAAACTTAGTAGCTTTAGAGAACACAAATTTATACCAACATTCTAGAGAAAGAATTCAAACTGGGTCTCACTAGGCTAAAATAAAGATATGAGCATGGCTGTTCTTTTCATTAATCCAGGAAAAGATTTGATTTCTTTTTTTTTTTCCAGCTTCCACAGGCTGAATGAATTCCTTGGCTCATGACCTCATGCATCTTCAACACCAATAGGGACCAGTTGTGTCCTTTCCACTTCACCTCACATTACTGCATTACTCTCTTTCTCTCTGTCTCCTCCTCCTTCCTCCAGTCAGGACTCTTGTGATTGTTTCAGGTCCAACTGGATAAGTCAGTATGATCTCCCTTCTCACTTTACTGGTGACCTTAATTCCACCTGTAATCTCAATCCCCTTTTTGCCATGTAATGTAACATATTCACACATCCTGGGGATTAAGCAGTGGGAATCTTTGGAGGACCATTATTCTGCCTATCAGAGTATAACCTGGAATTTCCAAGCGTACACACCCCCGAGTTTCCTTCTATAAAAAAGTCAGGAATCAAGATCATGGGAAACATGTTTGAAATTTGGTAGAAATTTTTCTTATCATGCTTCTGAATACTGCTAACATTTCTAGCATTTATTCAGTGTAGCTTGAAGAACGTTCCAGATGTTTTCATATTTATGATACTCTTTCTCACACTTACAATTTCCAAGTTAACTTCTATCTGGTGAAGTTTCATGAATCCCTCCACAACTTTTATCATTAGAATTCTTTACTTACATATTTATGTAGGTATCTCACTATCTTTACCCTTACAAAAAGAGTTTCTTAAACAAAAGAAACCTGTTATGGAATTCATTCACTCATTCCTTGCTATGGTTTGGATGTGACATGTCCCCCAAAAGTTCAGGTGTGAGACAATGCAAGGTTCAGAGGAGAAATTATTGGGTTGTGAGAGTCTTAACAAAATCAGTGAATTAATCCCCTGAGAGGGATTAGTTGAGTGGTAGCTATAGGCAGTTGAGGTGTGGCTGGAGGAAGTGGGTACTGGTGGCATGGCTTTGGGATATATATTTGTATTGGGCAAGTGGAGCTGTCTCTCTCCTTTCTGATCATCATGTGAGCTACTTCTTTCTACCACACTCTTCCATCATGATGTCCTGCCTCCCTTAGAGCCCACAGGAATGGAGCCCAATGTCTATGGACTGAGGTCTCTGAAACAGCAAGTCCCCCAAATAAACTTTTTATTTTCTACAATTATTTTGGTTGGTCTTTTAGTCAGTGTTTCAGCAGTGATTGAAACATTTTTCAACTCATTTATTCATTTATGTAATTTTTAAAATTATTAGGTGATTTCTTTCTGGTGAACTTTTCTGAGTTAATTTTACATTATTCTATAGCACAGAACATTTATAACAGGTCAAATGATTCTCTCATTATTTTCTAAAGTGTAGTGAGTCTATGCATTTTCTCTATGTAGAATGTCTTCTTATACAGATCAAATTCTGAATTCCTTTTAGGTACATCAAGTCTCATTTTCATCCATAAAGCTTCTCCCCATTAATTAAGCAATTCTTAGTTGTTCTTTCTAAAGACTAGAGATTCAAACTCTTACTTGGAAATTAATCTTGGTAATGCTTTGAGACATCATTCTTCATTTAGTTTGACTTTTTTGTTTTATTTTACAATACCTCTCCAATAATGCAAACACTAAAGGTATTTATTTCTGCGTGACTCTCATTATGGAATATACCAAGTCTCATTTAGGGGAAACTCCATAGAAAGCTAATTCTATCAGTTTGATTTGTATTTCATTAGCAACAAATATTAATTTATTTAGTGTTCAACAATTTTTTTCCAATTTTTTACAATCTTGCTAAATTTGCATAAAAATTATACATTTTTAAATTTTCAGAGTGAACTTTGACACTTAGGTAATTTAGATATTTATATCAATGAATCAGTGATGAAAATCTACATTTCATTAAAAATGATAACCCTGTGTTGCATAATTCTCCCAAGTTTTTTTAATGCCTTTTTATTGCTTCTTGTATAACTTAGATTTATTTTTCTCCTCATATAATGTATTTTCTAAAAATATTTTCTACAGGTTCTGTATGTTAGCCATCTAAGTAATTATATGTTTAAAATATTTATAAATTATAATTTGAAGGAATATGAAATTATGATGTCAATTATTTTCTCAACATTTCAAATATACAGTTATGTTTCCTCCTTAAATTCAGTAATGTAAATAAAATGCCTCTATCAGGATGAATTTATCTCTTCCTGTGTTAGATCTTATATTTCTTTATTTATTTATTAAGTTTGAAATTGTCTTTAAGGCATTCTAATATGTGAACTTTCTTTAAATGCAGAGATATTTGCATTATTTTGATGCAAAAAATTACCCTTTTCCTCAGATCTGAGAAATTTTGATAATTATTTTCAAATAGTTCCTTCCTCCACATTATCCCTTTCTTACTTTTGCCACCACTATTAATGCATATTAGCCCTTATAGTTTTAGCCTCCAAATCTCTTCATGTTTCTTTAACATTCTTCTCTTTACCCTTTTGGGCAGCATTCGGCAGGAAATAAAATAATTGGCTTGAATGACTAGCTCATCAATATATTCATCACCATTGTACAATTTTACAATAATCCTATGTATCAAAAGTTTTTATTTTACTATTTAATTTTGATAGCATTTTATTCTCAATGAAGCTGTTTTTCATAAATATGTTTGATCCACCGATGTTATTTTCCATCTGTTCTCTACAAGAATTAATTATACTTAAAATAAGTATAATTATACTTAAAATAAGTATAATCCTGTATGTTGAAAGCAGTGACTGAATTATGGGTCTTGAACTATCATAGAAGTGATGCTTCTCTTGGGAACTCTCAGTGAGAAGTCGAGGATTTGAGACTATCCAGTTGCTATGGTGATTCCCTATTCAACAGGAGATTCTATGCCAGCCACTGTGCTGTTCAGTTCTTGATCTTGAGGTTCAGATGTCAGCTGCTGAGGGGTAGAAAGTTTGTGTACACTCTGATAATCATAATCAGGCTGCTCATGATCATGACCTTGGGTAAGCTTACTTCGAAGAAATTTTCTCACAGTAAATCCTTTTGATGTTTATACCTGTATAATAAATATGCTGAGCTTGTTGTGTGTCACTACCTCTCTACCAGGGATGGAGTTAACCACTGAGACCCAGTTTTTTCTCTGTTTGTGTGTCTGTTTGTCTTTTCTGCATCACCTCACAGCCAGGTCTGGGAATCTGAATTAACAGCCTTGCAGGTCAATATTGTTCAAATATCTGTGTCTCTAATGGAAGTTATCTTATTTGTTATGTCTCTTTTAATATATTGAGTCTCCTAAAATATTTATTTCATTTTTATCTTTCATGATTGAGTGGTCCTATGCCTCTCAGGTCAACAGCTTCTAACAGTGACTATGGCTTCTCTCTACTCCTCTTTGTCTCTTTGTTAAGGATCTATAATTGCAAAAACATGAAGTGTACTCTTCTTATTGTACATATTAAGTCGTTTTTATAATTTCTATGAATTTGCTTCATGGGGAGACTACTGATTATACTTGATTATGAGAGGGCTATTTATTAATTCTTATGGGTAAGTTGTCCACAGTATAGATAGAATAAAATGACCTGGTTTGTCCTTTGAGATACTTAGGTGAGCCATGGCACATGCAGAGCAGAGAGAGCCCACAGGCAGGGTTTGGAGAGGCCAGCCCAACCCCTTAGTAGACTCTAGCATCAAAAATTTGTGTAGCAAGTTTTTCTTAATTAAATACATTTTGTTTCCAAGAGTACCCACTGAAACTTAACTTATATCTTTCTAGTCTCACAATAACCCTAAAGTTAATTCAGGCATTTCTTGGAAAGGGAGGTTATCTTCACTGTGTTCTCTGTCTCCTTGCATTGATAAGAACAACTACGAGTGACAGAGAACATTTGAAATACTCTTGTTTGTGACTTCAGTACTCTCATGATTTTATCCCAGTATTCTGATGTAAATTCATCATTTCTACACAGTCTTGCATCCCAGCTGTGGTTCCTCTCTCATTAAATTATAACCACCATCAACAATTTGCTTAAGACATATGTGTCATTTTTAATTCATATCTTTCATATTCCTATCCAACTAATGATTGGATTCTTTTAACTCTATATAAACATGAATATAATATAAATAAATATATAAATATCCATATATCCATATCTATACATATGGATATATATGTATATTGAGCTTTAGTGGCAAATGATAAATATAATTTTGTCATTTCATTTATCATATGCAACATTGGAAGCTATAATGTAGCAAAATAACATCAACATATTTTTGGAACTAAGACTATGCCTTGAGATAGTATTAACCAAACTGGTCAAATTTTAAAAAGTGTTGTCCACTTAGCCCATTAAAGGAAAAATTTCAATAAAGTAATATGAACCAGCTAGGACAGTGTATTTGAGATGGAGAAAGGCAATTATTCAAGAAAAGATATGAAGCCTGCTGAAGTGCAGGCTCCATGGAGGCAGAAGTATTTGTTTTGTTCATGGCTAGATTCCGGTGCTCACAACAGTTACATATGACAGATATTCCATGGTTTCTTGATAGACAAACAGATAGATAGTGTATCTTATTAAGTTTACATAACAGGCAATTAGTCTATCATTATCTATGAATATATGATTAAATATAAATGGATAATACCAAATTGTTTGCTAGCATAAAGAATTTCACCTATGAAAAGATAGAACAATAGAAAACCTTAAGCCTTAGAGTTGGGTCAAGTGATACTAGTAAATGTATTTCTACATTTCATCTAATTTGTGTCAGGAGGAAATGAAGGTGTGACAGAGAGATTATTCCAAAACTTACAATCTTATTAGGATGCACAGAAAAGAAGAGTCATGAACTATTATTTATCAAAACAAATATGGATGCGTTTTTAATATAAAAGAGAGTAAGAGTTTTATTATGAGTTCCAAAGAACGAAATGTAAATGAACTCCTAACCCAATAGTGGATGTTGAATGATATAGTAAATAATAAGATAAAATACAAAGAAGGAAAAGCACTTAACATTTAATAAATATTCTTCATGTTAAACATAAATAAATAGTGCCATTAAAAGAAATAGAAAAATTGGATTTAAAAATCAATTACTTGAGCCATTTGCAGAAACACTAAAGATGATGTCATTTAAAAAGTGAAGAAAAAGAGGCTCTCAAAGGAGAAATCAGGAGATATACTAATTAGAAGGACAACGGACATTTTAATACCCAACAAGTTAGAATTTAAAGAATTGTCACTATGAAATGATATGATTCCATGGGAAAGATATCATGATATCTTGTTACATAAAGT
Organism: Marmota marmota marmota; assembly: GCF_001458135.2. Lineage (NCBI taxonomy): Eukaryota > Metazoa > Chordata > Mammalia > Rodentia > Sciuridae > Marmota > Marmota marmota. The sequence continues at coordinate 4,271,023 of NW_025999842.1, read as the reverse complement.
TGCAGCTAAATATAAAAGTTAAAAATGCACAGAAAATATACCAAATAAATGATTACATAGGAAGACTTCAAATCTTTAAATTTGATACATATCAAAGCTAAAGTACAAGTGAGGTTATAAATGAATAATCAATCGAATAATCAATCAGCAAGTTGTTTGTAAAACATTGCCTTAAAATATATAAATTTATTTTCCTTTGATTACTGAACATTCATACAAATTCAAGTACATATTTGAACACAAAGAAAATGTTAGCAGATATTAAATAATAAACTATAACCTAATGCAATTATAAGAAAAAAAGTAAAAATATTTGTATGTATAGATAAAGAAACATACTACTAAACCATCCTTGAAATAATTAAGAAATTGAGAGGAAAAATCATGCCAACATAAAAGCAATACAAATGAGGGTAATTTATATTAAAACCTGATAACTGTAGACAAATTACTATTCAGAGGGAAAATGTATAACTTTAAGTGCCTTAATTATGATAGAAGAAATTTTTGAAAAGGTACTAAGAAATTACCTTTAAAATATTGATACAAGAAAAAAATAAAAAGTTCAGAAGATTAATCAAAGTTAGAATTTAAAATTCACTAGTAACTTCTCTAAAGTTAGAAATGGTAATTTTACATTTTGCTGATGGAAAATATGCTGATGGAAAGCTGTTACAGACATTTTGGAAAACAGTCCTGTAGTATTGCTTAAAATTAGAAATATGTAGAATATTGAACCCAGAAATTTTATTCCTAGGAACTTATCACAAGGACACAAAGCATGAATAAGTATAAAACCTTTGCATAAGTATGCTTACATTGAAATTGAAAAAGATAAACTAGAAAAAATGAACAAATTAATATATTAAAGCACAGATACTCCATGATACTTTACATTTATTAAAAAGAATTAACTAGAGCTGAATAAGTTGATAAAGAATTTACACAATGTATTGCTAGAAAAAGATAAGATAAAGTACATGAGATAATTCTATTTTATAATCAATAATAAAAAAGATTCTTTCATATGCTAATTTGTATATCTGAACTCAGAGGAAGAATATGTAAAAGAGATGAATGAGTCATGAGTATGAAGTTAGGAGTCATAGGGGCAGAAGGAAGGTAAAGAAAAAATGAACTTGAATATATTAAATAATTAGAGCAGATCGTACATTTTTCTTATAAAGAGGAATAGCTTCAAAACACACCCTGAAATATTAATCAGTTTTACAAAATTATATAGTCATGTTTGTTCTTGTAAGATAAATTTAGATTTCTCTCACCATATATAAATTGTTTGGCTACATCAAAGTACACTCAAGGTTCATAGCCTGGAACTTTTTGAATTATAAGACATGGAGAGTTCTTTGAATATTGGAAAGAAATCTTCATATAGACCTATATTCAGTATATAGTAAGAAAAATATCATGACCTCTTTCAGTTTTCTCTGTATACCCTAACATTCTTGTACAAAGCAACTTCCATTTGGTGTAGAACTTAAGTGACAATCAAATGAATCACAGGTATCCTTTGCATTTGATGTGATAATAACTTCTGCAATTTTACTTTGAAACTCCTTCATTCTGATTAATATATTGAAATATTTTGACCAAGATTCAATGTAAGAAGTTCTTACTTTTAAGGCAGCATCTGCTGAAGGCAGTGCACTAATAAGAATCACTTTCTTTCTCCAGAGAGGGCTTCTTGTGTCACTTCTGATCACATCAGCAAGTGAGTCAAGACTTATATGTTACACTAATAAGATTTTTGTAGTCAAATGTCTCTGTAATGATAAGAGGCTAGAATGCTATTGAGACATTACAATATCTCAAATAGTTTCCTGTTAATAGTGTATAATAGAAATGCCTCTTAATATGTTCCCTAAAATGGATTAATTCTACCAATTTATTATTACCACCTACTTCAGTAAGAAAGAGTTTGTTTTCTTGGTAACTCCTGGTAGGAATTCCTTGGCTGCCACTCAAGATTAGCGCCAAGCTGCAAAGACTGCCTATTGAGTGAGACTGGCATCTACATCTGGACTTAGCTCATCAATAAATTACCAGAAGGAATATTTCCTTTCTGTCACTTGGGAGCCACATATGAAATCGGTTCCACTTACTGCTTGTTCATGGTCAGGCCCAGACCAATTGGGGAGCAGGGAAGGCCAGGCACAATGACTCATTCAGGCCCTAGCACAAGGAAGGAAATGCTCAGGTGGCCAAAATGCTATGTGGAGTTCCATTCAGAGCACCACACATTTCCCTGAAACTTGCTTAGGAAAACATTCTAATGCTGTTTTTAGTGTGTTCTATTTGTCATTTTGAAACACAACACATTAGCTGCTTTGAACTCTTGGGCACTAAAAATATTTAAGTTACATAAGCAGATTGAGTGAAAGACTAAATAGAGCTTTTAACTCGACACACTCAAAAGCATCTCCTTACTGCCCTAACGAATAGTGAGGCTCTTGTAAGCCACTATGGAAAGCCTTCCAGCCAGCCAACCAATGTTGGACAGTGCAAAGGGGCAGCACAACCAAGATCAACAGTCGTGCATATTTTCTACTGCTGGAATGAAAAGCAATGTTTTGCAAAAATATATTCTCTTTTTCCTATTCCTATTACAATTCTTGCATGACTTTCATGTTCAATTGTTGGCTCACTGAAATATCCAAAATGTTTGAGGATAGAAGAAAAACAGAAGTAGGAGATATTGCTTTTGCCCTATTTAGTCTTGTACACATTTGAAAGACAGACACTATGTAAATATGAGAGCAAACTATCCAAATTTACTAGACTTTTATTTGTCTTCATTTTTGTTTTCTTTTACATTTCTGGTGATTTGATTCAGACTCTTGAATCTTCTAGTGTGAGTACATTTTTACCTTTGGTACTGCCTTGTATAAAGTATCCACTGGCTGTACTCTTACCGGTGAATCTGAGACTATTTTTAAATGGATATTATATGTATGTGTAACATTATCTGTGCAATATATCACATAAGAATGATGAGAGAATGTTTGTAGAGGCTTTTGATGTAAACAAGCTTTATACACATGTGAAAATAAATAACTCATAAAATATAATTATCTTCACCATGACTGAAAATAAACGTGATACCTACAAATATGCACACACATACATACACACGCAGATATACAAATACACATATCAATAAAAAAGAAATTAGTTACCTGAATAACTCTTTCTTTTTAATACCTATTGTGGCACTTTATTTTTAAAAAGGAAAAATTTGGGGTGTTATTATTTGTCTCATAAAATCTAAAATACAAAAGAAGCAATTTTTTAATTAAACTTTATTCTTTGATTTTTTTTTTTTGATTTGGTATCTTGGGTCAAATGTGTGCAAAATTTGAAAGAAAACTAGAATTGAAATTTGTTTGAAAATAACATTTGTACACAAGTAAAAAAGGATACATGTCTCCTACCTTGTTCTAAATATAAACTCTACTTCATATTAGTTTCCAAAGAAAGATCTCAACATATTCTTACTCTGGGGGAAAAAATCAAGTGGCCAAATTAGTCTGAATAACATAAAAATATAATTGTGTACTAGACATTTTTTGGGAAAATATATTTTAAAGCATCTATATGTGAATAATAAATAATAAGAATAAAAATGGCACTACTTAATGATAAACACAGATTTGAAATAAAATGAGGAGGAACACAGGATATAGGAAACTATTTGAACTAATTCAGCACTTGAAAATGTCAAACAATTTATTGAGGGTTTCTTCACTTGGTTTGGAAGGTTTTAGGGACTGGCTATAAAACCATCTAAGAACTGGTCTATTATAACTGAGTAAAACAGCAAAGCAAGCAAAGAGTCCTCCAGGTTGTTTCATGAGTAAATGAAAGGAACAAATTTATTACTTTTTAAAAAAAATTCTAACTTCACAGGTAGAACACAAATAATTAAGAAGGAAGATAATATTTAAATGAGGAAATAATTCCTTTTGAGGAAAAAAAATCTTCCTCAACCTCAAAGAAAGACCATGCTCCATTTAACCTCTTTCAAATTTCAGCTTTAATTTCAGAGACCTTTAACATTACTTTGTAATCCTTTAGTTTTTATTAAAAGTGACACCTATATCAAAATTCTGGTCCTACTCCACAGGAATAATTTTACAATATATGAGATAATTTATGTGTAACTACTTTTAGATCATAGGAAAAAAAGAGCTACATTAATAAATACAGTGCTAAATTAAATAAATACAGTGATTTATTTAAATTATTATTGATGTATTTAAAACATTATTATTCACATGAATTCATATTATGAATTATTATGACTGTATTGACCTAATTAAATGCATTTACAGCTAACCTCTAAATCCAAACCTTATCATTTATAAAAATATTTCCTCCTTCCAGAAGAAATCAAGCATGCTATAAAGTAATGGATAACTTGCAGCCAGCGTTCACACTTTCTGAATTCACACTTAGTACCGCTTCTTTAACTTCCTTGCCTTATTATCATTGCAGTAGCTCATACACCAGTCAGTTTGAAGAGAGTATATTTTAAAATGAAGCCAACCTTTGCTTCAGAAAGAAATCTTTTCTATGTGAAGTTTGAATTTTCCAGTTCCTTTAACACCATAACCAAGAAGTCATTTCACATTATTGGGCATCAGATGCAACAAGAATCAGCATTTCCCTCATAAAACCCTGCAAGTGTATAAAATTTGTTTTCATTACATAGAACATTGTGGTGTTCTATGTAGACACTGATGCACCACCTCAACCCCATCCAATGATGAGAGGGGAGACTGAGAAGGAGATAAAATCCACATTTTGAAAAACAAAAATATTATTTTAGTCTTTTCTTCCTTGCGAGGTAATCTGGGATTATTATGTGAGGTTCCTTTCATCTTTTTGCTGAATATTGGTGTGTGTTCTGTGTCTAGAAATTGAATTATCTCATGCTCAATGCTTCTCTGTAGCTTAAATTTCAGAAGAGACATTGTACATAGACTTTTCAATGGCGTGTGTGTGTCAAGAATTGTTAAAGAAGTGTTCAAAATTATAAATGCTTTAAGTCTCCTTATTCTTTCTTTTATTCAATGAATGAAATGAATGAAAAATAATAATGTCACGGGTCCTCTTTTAGCTAAAATAATCCCATTCCTTATGAGTCTGTTTCACAGTACATCACAGAGTCTCATACTATGAAGATTTTCCATTCTCTAATCTTATTATTCTGCTTTTGGATTTTTTATTGTTATTTTTATTATTTATTTATTAATTAATTTCTTTATTGATTTTGCTAGAGGGTGATTTAAGGAAAGCTAAAATGCTATAATCAAGGAATTTTATTAGGGTCTCTGGAGAGCTCTGCCTTTCTTCTTTCTTCTCCTCAGTATTCCCACCCACCATGTACACTCTTGAACATGGCTATGAGCATCATTTTCCCCTGTTCTAAAGACATCATAAAAGCAATTGGATAAGTGGTAATGATGGTGTCTTTTCTTTATTTTCCTTTTGGGAAGCAATGCAGTACACAACTCTTCAACTGCAAATTACTGTAGCCTTCCAGGGCAAGGACACAATCAGAAACAATGGTGTCCTTCATGGAAGAAGATGAATGGTTGTGTGAGGTGGACCTATATCTAAATGGATAAAATGCTTTTTTTCAAATTAGTTTTTATGATTAGTTACTATTACCAAGATGTTGGAAAATAACCAGGCAAATCTTTATAAAACAATACACAATTGGGCTTCTTTAGGGCTATATGATAGCCAGCTCTCATCATATCTAGTCAACTGTCCCATAAACCAAATGAATTAAATTTAACCAAATCAAAAGAAGACAAATCTCTTTACCATGAAGGTAAGAAGTATTTCTATTGGCTTCATTATTGTTTTAAAGAGATAATGTTTTCCAACTACCATCAGACAAATAAAATTAATGTAATTTAATTTGGGTAGTTCAATACAACTCCTGCAAACAATTTCAAGAGTTTGTTTACAATGCAAACTCACAGACCTCTGCATATATAAGATTTTCACAGTATAAAATGTTTGGGAACTCTGTTCAAGCTTACCAATGTATTTTAGTACATTTTACCTACACCCACCACTGCATGGAGAAAGCAAATGAAATCTATGTCATTTTACTTTAACCAATATACTGAATCTTAACAGCTAAAAAAAAATACAAATGAGATCTTTGAAGATAAAGGTGGCCATGATGTGATAAGAACAGTAAAGAAACTAAGAATGTAAATGGTGAAGAATGAACACAGATTATAAAGTGATTCTCTTGCTCTGTTTTTTATTTTTAACTTCTCTTAGTCATCCCAAAGGAAAATTTACGAATTACCTTCTGAACTCTATTCTACCTTCCTTTATTTTTATATACCTTTTCCAGACAAGATTAATCTGGACATATATTTGAAGAAATTTCCTCTATTCATGTTCAAATGTTATATATGAACAATGTCACCTAATTGTTCATTTTCAAAACTATCTAGAAATGTTCTATTATAGTATGAGTCCTAAAAGCTGTTACTTTTGTATAATTTCATCTAAAACATGACTTCAGCAATTTGTTTTATAATTTTGATTTTAAGAATTAAAAAAAAAGTGAGCTGAGTCCTTCAAATGACCTGATAGGTCAACAGATCAGGACTAAATCAATAAACGGGGAGTGTAATGGACATCAGTAAACTTCAGAGGTAGTTTTATATCTCATTTTGTGTCAACAGTAGAATGAGTCAAACTGAAAGAAAAATAAGTGGTGAATATTATACTTTCAAGAACTATAAAATAATCTTGGTAGAATTCTGAATGTATACTGCAGGATCCTGGAAGGTCATATACTTTGTTTATCAGAATGAATCATAGTCCCAAGTGTCACATTGTGGTTTCTTCCTGTTCCTGAGGTTTGCTTTAAAAGCTGTCAGAAACAGGAAATTCTTTATTTCCTTTTAAAATGTAACAGACAATTAATAGTGGTTCTCCATGAACACTAACCCTTGAGACACTCAGAATATTTTTAGATGTAGCTAGTTTGTTTAATGTTTGAACTAGAAAACTTGCCAGTGTGACAAATAGTGATCACTATATTATACAACCATCTATTGAGTATAAGTTCTAATACAAATTATATGTTAATTACCCAACTGAATATTTTAAAAGATAAGGTATATGCTATGGATTGGATATGAGGCGATCCTCAATAAGCTCACACGATAGGCAATGCAGGAATATTCAGAGGTAATGATTAGATTATTATAGCTAATCAGTGAACCTAATCAGTGAATTAACCCATTTGATGAATTACTAATTTGAATGGACTATTGAACCAGGTAGTAACTATGGGCAGTTGAGGCATGACTAGAGGAAGTAGGTCACTGAAGGTTGTGTCCTTGGGGATTATATTTTTCCCCCTGGCTCCTCCTGCTCTGGATCTCTCTCTGCTTCCTTGGTTCCATGAGCTGAGCATCTCCCCCTGCCCCACTGACACCCTTTTTCTGCCTCACCATATACCCAGCAGAGCAAAGGAGTTGGCTGATCTGGATTGAGCACTCTGAAATTGTGAGCACAAATAATATTTCTTCCTTTAAGCTGTTCTTATCAGGAGTTTTGTTCATAGTGACGAAAAGTTGACTAACAGAGTATACAATTATCAGTAGGTGTAAACGCCAACTAAAATCATATAGTGCTATTAATACTAATAGTGATGACTGATTATTGAGTAGATTCTTTGTGTGTTCCTGGCACTTCTTTCTCACAGTCACATATTCATTTATGTCGTCAACAGATATAATGATTAATTGTACTTTATGGATGAAGATAGTGATGCTCAGAGACTCCAAGGAATTCTCACAAGTCATACAGGTACTGGCTGTCAGAGTCAGGGATTAAAGCTGTTCTCTTCAATTTTATGCTGTCAAACTGAAAACAAATGCTATTTTTGGAAGATTTGGGAGTACAATTAAATGCACAATCAGGATTGTGAATAATAATCTGAAAATCTGAATAGTCACCTGAATCTGTGTAGATACTTATATTCAAAATTTTTATTCTAGCTTTCCTTCCAATTTCCTATTTTGTTTTACCATAAAATAAATTTTATCAATATTTTTATTTTACTGTCAAACATTTATATATCTATCTTGGAAAGAATAAGACATAAAACATCAAGGGTTTCTGCAACCTGTAAGATTAAAAGGCTGGTAGCAGCTTTCATCCCACTCTGTGCTTGAACCTGTCTGTGGAGGCTGAGCTAGCAGACTGTTTTAAGTTCCTGTGGCTTGGGAAAAAGCCAGACTTTACAGACACAGCTTCATAGGAGAAAGACTTTTTCCCCTTATGACTGGCCAAGTTTTAAATCCTTCAATGGTTGAGTCTGAGTTAGAAGGTAGCACAGGGGGAAGGTGGGCTGGAGTGTGGGGTTTGTTATTCAAGATGTGCTTATTTAAAATAATAATAATAATTAATAATAAAAATAATAAAGCTATCAGCTGCAAAAAAGTGCACAGGCACCAACATTTTTGGTTTGCATTCAGAAGACGAGTTACTCTTAAATCACTAGTTCTCTTTCTGGACTCACAGCTGCCTGTACATAAAAAAGCCACAACTGCCTCACCCCTGTACTGCCATCACTGCTTCCCTTGGCAGGCTCTGAAGGGGTGTTTCATACCATTCACCAGCTTGCTCTTAACTCACTCACTCACTCACGCACTCATGCACTCATGCACTCAGGCACTCACTCACTTACTCACTCACCCACTCCTTAAGTTTCCACTTAAGACTACAATAAACCATGCCATCATTTTGAAATTACAGTGTTAGCTCTATAAGTCCATCTTCCCCTATTCTGTACTCCTTTAATCCCCAAACTACTGAAGTTCCTTTCTGATCCAGTGTAGCAAAGGAAAAAAGAGAGAGAGAGAGAGAGAGAGAGAGAGAGAGAGAGAGAGAGAGCCTTGTAAAGATATTGGACATGACTTTCATTTTGGGTGGAAGAGGAAGGGACAGAGAAATATGTGTGACATTATCTTTAATTCAAAAGTATTGGTATTAATATTCTGTTGTACTAGAATAAATGCAATGACTACTTTTGTTTGATGGGAAGATAAAACAATCACCAGTAAATACAGGGGAATTTCTTAATCAGAGGCTTTCGTATGCCCCCTCAGTTGCATGAGTTTCGAGAGGTTTGTGAAGGCTCTGAAGTTATGTGAAAATTATATATGTGGAAATATATATAACATATATAATACCTAGTAAATACATTTGGTATGTTTACCAGATTCATTAAGTAGTCTGACATACACCTAGAATAAAAGTTTATCACTCATGAAACTTACTCTTATTAAGTTTAATAAGGGTAATTTTATTTAAATAGTTACATGAATTTTAGAGTTTATTGGCAATGATTATGTGCAACAATTCATAAAAATGTTCTCCAAAAAACAACCTTCTAAGTCTTCTTTTTTCTCTCAGAAAATGCTAGTCACAAATCATCAGATGTGATAGTGCATTCTAGTTTATAGAACACAAAGTTTAACAACCAACCACAAATAAACAAACCTTAGAATATTTCACTTGGTGCTATTTTCTTAACCATATTCTAGATTTGCTTTTCTTCTAAGATCAAAATTCCTTAACAAAATTCTATAGTCATATTTATGTCACTCACAAATAATTTAGTATCTGTGATTTGAGTTCTACTCAAATCTGCTAACTACAAAATGTTTGTATTTTTTCATGCATTATTATTAAGTTTCTTCACCATAACAACTCTGAACACTATGGAAGTTTAAAAAATGAAGAATATAAAGGGCAAAAGGGAGTTGGAATGTCTTGCTGAGATCACAGATTATAAATGATTAAACTGGGAATTTAAGTATTATGCATCCAGGTCTTTTTTCTTATTTGTACAATTCATGTTATCTTTTGCTTAAATTATATTTTCTGTATTGTTATAACTTCCTTTTTTTTTACTTTTTTCCAAGTCTTCTTTTCATGTTGTATCTCTCAATGCTATTTAACATCTCTAATGCCCACCACATGTAACCACTAGTCATTCACTCATGCTTCATTCACTTATGCAAGACTTCTAACTTCCTTAAAATTTGTTTAAAAAAAATTTAATGAAGGACTACTTTATTCTCAAATTAACTGATTTTTTCCTGTTTAAATTAACTTAAAATTTAGACATTCAAGACTCAATGTCATTTCCTCAAATCTCTAGTTTTCATCTTAAATTTTTTGGTTTCTCGCAAGCAGTGATTTAAAATATCAATGTATAGAAAGCCATATAAGATGGTTTCACAATTTACTATTGTGAATTGCACTGCTATAAACAATGATGTGGCTGTGTCACTGAAGTATGCTCTTTTTAAGTCCTTTCGGTAATGGGAAGGGAGAGGAAGGGAGTAGGTATGGGTTAGGAAAGATGGTGGAATGATATGGACATCATTACCCAAGGTTCATGTGTGAAAACACAAATGGTGTGACTCTACTTTTTGTACAATCAGAGAAATGAAAAATTGTTTTCCATATGTGTAATATGAATTGAAATACATTCTGTTGTAATGTATAACAACTTAGAATAAATAAATAAATTTTTCAAAAAGATCAATGTATACATATGGAGGAAAAAGAAGTGGAAATCATGTTACTGTTTGAATGTATAAAAGTATATTAACTTTAGTTTATCATTTACCTCTACTTTATAAAATAAATAAGACTTATTTTAAACTATAGTCATATTATTTAATGATATAAAATATAGTACTATTTTATTTCATTATATTTTAAATAGCACATATTATTTGCTAATTCTATCACTTAATATTATATTTCATAATATATTACTTAATGGTATGTAGTTAATTATTATAAAAATATTTTAGCTAGGTTAAACTACATATTGCTTCAAGTATAATTTTTACTGCTTTGAACTTCAAAACTGTTTGGAGAGACAGATCAATATTTTTGTAAAAAGCTATAAAAGCTTTCTCTACTTTTGTAAACCATATTTACTTTATATATGCATTGTTTCCAAACATGCTGAAACCTAAATATTTAATTTTAGACCCTGAATAAAGAAGTCAATGGAGAAAAATTAAAATTATTTATCTGGCCAAGTTTATTACTTTTAAAAGAACCCCAAGTCCAAGAGAACCAACTGGTTCTCAGAGCATTGCCTTTTTCATAGTCTATTTACAAACTGTTCTCCCTAATTTTTGAAACTTCTTGAAATTCTCAGCTTCCAGTGTCCTGTTTTGTCTCTAATCCCTGTCCTAAAAATTTTTCCCTATAGCCTAAAGAGAGCTCCTTCTATTTTCAGTTTTCAATTTTATCATGTTATATATATATATCTCAGATTTAAAAAAAAATAATAAGGTCTATATGATTAGTAGATGCAGAGAGATAAATTAGATATAGATACCTAGGTACTAAGTACTTACACACACACAGACACACACACACAAAATCATTATTTTGGTTGGAGAGTCATATTTTTTTTCTCTTAATGAAAGATTAGGACAAAATGGAAGGAAATTCTTAATTACATCTCTTAAAAATATAGAGCAGGGATTCCAATTGTCTCTACAAGCAGTTGCTAATTTTTATGCTGCTTGCTATCAGATTACCTTAAATAATCCGAACACCAGTACTCTTCAATCTTCCTATCTTTGTCCCACTCAGTATCTCTCTGAAGATGAATTAAGTGGTAGATATAAAATTAAATAAGAACAATAAAATATAATGATAGAATCTAGGTGGTGAACATGTGATCATTCACTATAAAATTCATTAATTTTTGTACCTCTATTATTCTTTAATAAAATGTTGTAAATAAAACTTCCTGAGTCACATGCCAGATTGTGAACTTATTATATTGATCTAAAATTATTCTCTTTGAAAACAACTTTTAAAAAAATATGTAAACCATTAACATGGTCATTTATTATCATCAGTTGTTTGCACTATGTGTAATGCATTGCTATACATTTGTACAGTGGTGACACAGTAGGTTTGTTTACACCAGGTCACCATGACACAGAATGTGTTGTGGTATGAAGGCCATGATATCATGAGTCCACAGCAATTTTCCAGCTCCATTTTAATTTTGTTCAGTTACTGACAGAAGCATTATGTGGAACATAACTATATTTTGAGAATAATTTTTGAGGAAAAGAAATATCTGGGAAAACATCTTTTATGTGTTCTAAGGGGATCAATTTGGAGCAGGAGGATAGAGAGAAATGGAAACAAATCATATTTGTCATGGGTAGTCTGCAACATGGCTTAATCTGCTTACTGGTAGTCAAAAGTATTTATTTAAAAGCAATAACTCATTCCCAAGCAAAATGAAGATATGATAAAGGAGGAAAAGGATTTTAGACATTTGGGCATCTGGTTGAAAATATATTGCTAAAGGGGACATTGAGGTTAAGAAATCTTAATGGAACTATAGACCTATTATGGTTTGGAACTGGAATATCCCCCCAAAGCTCATGTGTTTAAGACTTGGTCTCCACTCCAATGCAGCAACGTTCAGAAGTAAGTCATTGAGAAGCTATTGGATCATGAGGATTCTGACCTCGTCAGTGGATTAAAAATTTGATAGCATTATTGGGAGGGAGGTGGTGGAACCCAGTAGTAGGAGTGGGTCTTTCGTGCATCCACTTGGTGACTACATCTTGTCCCTTTACCCTCTTTTTCTTGCTCTGCTTCCTGGGTGTTGTGAGCTGAATTGCTTTCCTCTGCCATACTCGTCCACCATGATGTTATGTCTCACCTTAGGCCCAAAGCAATGAAGCTAAAATACTAAAATTTACGTGATACAATTAAATCAAAACTGAGAGGGGGATTTATGGTACTAAATAGATATATCTGAAAAGAGAGAAAGGATTAAATCAGCTATCCAGCTTTCAGTTAAGAAGTAACTTGATTGCAGTTAAGAACTTAGTAAAAGAAGAGCAAAATAAAAGCAGAAATCAGTGTAATTGAAACCAGAAAAACATAGAGTACCAATAAATCAAAGAGCTGCCTCTGGAAAAAAAATGTAAGATTTAGAGACTTCTAGCAATATCACCAAAGAAACAAACAAACAAAATAAGACATAAATTAATAATATCAAGAATGAAAATGAGTGTCTCATTAAAACCCACTAGATATCAGAAGGATAATAAGAAATGCTATGAACAATCTTCCATAAATATAACAACTCACAATGATAAATTAGATGGAAGGTACCACTGTTTTAAAATATAAATGTTTATAGTCATCAGATATGAAATAGATTCTTTGAATTGTCCTATAACTTAAGGAAATGAAATTAGAGATTGTAAAACTCCCAAAAGAGAAATATGTGGGTCTTCATCATTTCACTGGAGAATTTCACAAAACCCAGAAAGAAGAATAAACACCAATTCTGTATAATGTGTTCAGGAAAATAGAAGAGTCCACTCTTAATACTTTTTTATGGAGAAAATATTACCCTTCTACAAAAATCAAAGAAAAAGAGTAAAGTAAAAGAAAACAACAGAGCACTATCATATATATATATATATATATATATATATATATATATATATAT
>NW_025999842.1:4221710-4256911 GCF_001458135.2 Marmota marmota marmota | reverse complement strand
TATATATAGAGAGAGAGAGAGAGAGAGAGAGAGAGAGAGAGATATGCAAAGGCTCTTCACAAAATTTTAGGAAAAAGAGTTTTTAAATATATAAAAATAATTATAAACCATGACAAAGTTGGGATTTATTCCTGGGATGTAAGCTAGTACAGTATTTGAAAATCAGTTAATAAAATTCATCATATTAACAGGCTAAGCAAAAAAAAAATTAAATCTTCACTTGAATTGATGCAGTTAGCATTTGATATGATCTGGCACCCATTAATCCTGTTTGGGGTTACTTTCTGAGATTATAGGATATATTCTTTGGTGTCTGCAGTTTTTGGAAAATCCTTGGCCATTACTACTTTAAATATTAATTTTTCTTCATTATGTCTTTCTTCTGTTTCTAGTTTTCTAATAATGAATGATATGCTTCTTGATATTAACTCATAGCCCTTGTATATTGTGACTTTTTTCCCCACTCTTTTTTACTTTGCATTCCAGTTTGTGAAAATTTATATAGACACTGTTTTAAGCACAATTATTATTTCCTTGGCTGTGTCCAGTTTTTTCATAAGCCCATCAAAGCACCCTTCGTTTCTATTACAGTATTCTTTATTTCTAGCATTTGCATTTGTTTTTTTCTTAGAGTTTCCAACTCTTTGCTTATATTATACATTTATTCTTGCAATTTGCCTGCATTTTCATAGGATTTATTTAACATATTAATCATAGTTACCTTTTAGTTACTGATCTGGTAATCTCAACACTTTTGCCATATCTGAATCTGATTCTTGCTTGCTCTGTTTCTTTAAATTGTGTTTCTCTTATCTTAAAAACTTTTATTGAAAACTGTACATGATATACTGAGTAATAGATTTTGACTTAAACAAGCCTTTAATATGAGGGTTTTATTGTTGTTGTTGTTGTGTACTGTAGGTTCCAGAGGCTTCAAATTCCTCTTGATTTTGCCAATAATTTTTAACTTTTCTTAATAATTCCTTCTTAAATAGAGACTTTATAGTCCTTTCAGTTCTAACACACTGTTATTATACTGGAGACCCATTGATGTGATAGGTATGTGGGTGGGAGGAAAAGCATTCTATATTTCTATAATTTAGTCTGTGTTAAGTGAGCCTGTGTCCCTAAGCTGTGCTATTTATAGGGTTTCTAAGCTTTTCTTAACCCCACATGTGATATAGGAGACAGAAGGGAACTGGAGTGGGTAATTTCCTTTCTTCTGTGAAATAAAGCATGGCTAAAGTTATTTCTCTTGGAGTATTAGCACTCTAATGAAGAACACTCTGGACATATTTCAAAATACTTCCTTCTCTATTGACCAGAAACACAGGATTTTTCTTGGCTCTTTACTGTGAGAACCTAGTGGGGCTCCTGGAGGTAAAAACCATGAGTACAGAGCCCCATAAGGCATTTCTCATTCTCATACTAAGATAAACTTGGCTTCCAGCATTTTTCAAATTAACGAGTTAAGTGTAATTTACCAGCCCCAGCCACATTTTCTCCTGATAAGCCTATCTGAGGTTTAAATTTCTACTTTGCCCTTCTGTAGAGATTTGGAGTGGTGGTCTGCTGAGACCTCAATTCATTGATAGGTCTAAGAAAGTAATTGACTTTCAGTTCTTTTAGATTTTTTTTTTATAGGAGTCCTGACTTCCATGCTCTTTATATGTCAGAGCTAAAACTGGAAGTCCTCAATGTTCATTTCTGGTAAAAATGGAGATGGACAGTGGGATCTTCCTGAACTTGATAATAGCACTACTAAAAAAAACCCTATAATTAAGACTATATTAAATGAAGATTGAATATTGCCTCAGATTAGGATAAGGCAAGGAAAACTGTTCTCCCACTCCCCCTCATCCATTCATGTATATAATGCATGCAGTTTTGTAGTTCTCACTGTTGTTGTTTTGGCACTGAGGATGAAAACCAAGACCTTGTACCATTAACATGTGCTCTACCACTGAGCTATACCCAATGTCCGGATGCTAGAAGTTCTAGTTAGTGCAGCAAGGTAATAAAAAAAAGGTCACATATATCTGAAAGGAATAAATAAAACTCCCTGTTTTCAGATGCCATGATAATCTCAACAGCTCTACAAAAAATTCTTAGAAGTAATACGTGACTACAACAAGCGTATAACATATAAAGACTCAATTTTAGTTCTAAAACTAGCAATGAGTTCCTAGACACCAAAATTGAAACACAATTCACAACTGCTAAAATATAAAAAGAAATACCTACATATGTATGACTTTACAAAACATTTGCAAGACTTGTATGTTGAAAACATACAATGCTGACTAGAGAAAGCAAAGATCTAAATAAATATTTAGATCTATCATGTTCATGGAGGAGACTCACAAATAAATATGTCAAAGACCATTATCTAGAATAAATGCATGAGAACTCTTAGATATTGGTAGTAAAAATAAACTAATAACATAAGTAGCTTAAGGAGAATACCAAGTCTGGGCATTTCATAAAAGAGGATATACAGATGACAAACAAACACATTAAAAGACATTAATCATTATCCATTAGGGAAATACAGACTAAACCACAATAAACTACCACTACACACCTATCAAAACGATTAAAATAAAAATAACAAAACACACTGGTGAGGATACAGAGAAACTGGTATAAAATGGTACAAAGACATGCTGGAAAACCACTTGAGAGTTTCTTAAAATATTAAACATACCCCCTCCACCTGCCGAATACTCATTTCAGAGCAATAAAGACATATTTTCCTTTTGTGTTTGAGGAGACACATAAGTTACATTGATCTGAACAGCAAATAATGAGCATACATATTAAAACATCACATGGTGCTAAAGTAGGATAGAAGAAAGAAAAAAAATTAAGTAGAGAGGAGGCATAAAAGAAGAATAAGAAAAACATACGTTAATATGAATTTCCGCCTACCTCTCAAGGTTTGTCATTCTCCAGGTCAGTCTACCTCCCAGGCCTATCACAAATTTCTGGGAAATCTATAAATTTTAAAATTACTATAAATGTATCCACTTAAAATTACCTTGTCCATTGCTAATTAGCTTACAAATAATCAGAGTAAGTAAAGAGAAATATGACATTTTAAGAAACGTAATTTAGGGGACTTTCCAAACTTACCTACAGATCAAATAATGAAGACCACATTAGCATAAGGATCCTGAGTATGACCAAACTGATGTCACCCTCACATACTTTCTCATGCCCACTTCTTCATCAAGTTGTCTTTAAAACAAGAGCTGAGGAACCTCAAAAGCATCTCTCATTCTCTGGATGACCTACATAATCCCTTGAATATATACTCCTTGTTTTACTCCAAGACTTGTCTCTTTTTCTCTTGAAATAGTGGACATTCTTTCTTTAATGTGTTTCTGCTTTCTGAAATAAACTGTCTGTATTTCTGGCATATGCTGAAATTCTTTTCCAGCACACATTTTAGGGACTACACATGTTCTGAGTCGAGGTTGCCCCTCTGGGAACTTTTGACCATTTTTTTGTGACATATTTTCTTTAGTGACATCTCTACATAAACTGTACAATTTTTATGTTTTTATATATCAGTTAAAATGAGTTTAAACAAAGAAGATTTAAAAATACTTACCTTCATGTAAAATCCTGTACACAAATGTTTAGATCATTTTTATTTCTCATCTAAAAATGTGAAACCAACCAAGATATCCCTCAAAAGGGAAATGCTCAACAAACTGTGGAACAGCCATATCACAGAATATTAGTCACCTTACAAATAAAATTGTTGATACATGCAACTGCTGCAGTCTGGCTGGGCACAAAATCAGGAGCCACTCACAGCCTTGTAGATTCAAATAGCAATTCTTTATTCCCGAACTCATACCGGCACTCTACAAACACGTTCTGGGCAAATCCACACCTCCACTGGGCTCTGTATCCCAAAATACTCTCTGAATCCCACAAGAACTCAACGGGAACTCAAGGTGCGGGCATGCCTGAGGCAGCAGGATACTCCCTATTCCCAGCAGGATACACCCTAAACCTGGATCTGCCCTGGTCCTTGAGCAAGGTCACCTTTCATGCAAAGTCACTGCAAATGATCTGGGTCCACAATGGAGAATCCTTCCTCTAAGCAACATGGGGTAGGCTGACGAAGAAATTGCCATGCATCATTCCTACTTGGCAATGGCTCTCAGCATGCAACAACCTGAATGAGACTCCAGAGAGCCATGCTCTGTGAACAAGCCAAACCTCAGAGGTCACATGTATTATTTCATTTACATACCATCCTTGTTCCAGTCAGCTTGTTTGCTGCTGTGACCAAAAGACCTGACAAGAACAATTAGAGCAGGAAAAGTTTGTTTTTGAACCTCATGGGTTCAGAGGTCTCAGTCCATAGGTGGGTTGTCTCTACTCCTCTGGGTCCAAAGTGAAGAAAAACATCATGGTGGAGAAGAGTGGTGGAGGAAAGCAGCTCTGGACATGGCACTAGGAACCAGAGAGAGAGAGAGAGAGAGAGAGAGAGAGAGCTCTTCACTCACCAAAGATAAAATAAACACTCAAAAGGTATATCCCCAATGACCCACCTCCTCCAGCCATACCCTACCACACTGTTTCACACATGAGATTTTGGGTGGGACTCCTAGCATATAAACCATAAACATCCTTTAATAACAAAATTCTGTAAATGTGAACCAGATTGGTGGTTGCCAGGGGATAAAGAAGGAAAGTGATAGTTACTAAAGGAGAACAGGAAGGATCCTTGTCGTGACAGTCAGGTTCTGGGTCTTAACTACCAATGACTATATCCAGGATCACGTTGTTCTGTAATACTGTAAGATATTATGGTTAAGGAGAAATGGGTAAAGGGTACATAATATCTGTCTGTGTTATTTATTGCTATTTCATGTGAACCTATAATTCTCTCAAAATAAAATATTCAATTAAAAAATAATGTAAAAATGCTCCTGACTGGAGAATTATCTGGAGAAAAGGCAAGAGTAATGAAGGAAGATCCATATAAAATTAGCATGGATGGTCTTGATTTAGTATAGTTCAACTGATGATTTTTCAATTTCATGATAGTCTGAAAGTGATACCAATTTTGTAGAAAAGACATTTTGAATTTTGATCTTTTCTCAGGCTGAAAATACACAGAACAATAATCTCTCTTATTGCTGGATGGTGGTGGCAAGGTGCATTTCCCAGTCATCTATGATACCACCAGGGTAAATAACCGTATGCTCTGGTGTGATGTGTTGCTACGTTATGATGTTTAGTAGATTGGGTGTACTAAATGCATTTTCTACTTATAATATTTTCAACTTACAATGGGTTTAAAAAGATCTAATGCCGCTTTTGTTCAATAAGCATCTGTACAGAAACTAACAGGGGGATGGTGGCAAGATGGCATGTGGGTAGTAATGGTACTGAACAGATTCAGGATGTAATTTGGAGCTAGAACTGATAGACTTCCTGCATGTTTGAATTTGAGATGTGAAGAAAAGGGAGGCTTAAAGGATGACTCTGAATTCTAAAAAGAAAGTCAATAAAATAATATCAGAAATATAAGCTGGTGCAAAAGCATTGAAGGGGGCATTATGTCAGGGAAAATGTGGAGGGTTTTTTTATGCATATCTTGAAAATCTGGAAACATATAGAGTAAAAACAATTTATTAATAAAGATTGAAGTTATATCAATTATGTATTTGAATTATTTAATTTAGATGACATGGGAAATGATAGTTACTGAAGATGAGAAAGTCAAGGACTGAGAAGTGAGAGGAAAGCTGTATATCATGTTAGGATCACCTAGAATGGTGGCACAGCGTATGGTGGAAAATGGCATGATATTATTGCAAATACACAGGGTAAGGTGACTGGGATGTAAGAAAATCACATCAAGGAAGAAGGAGCATATTATAGGTAAAGGGATTTTGGAGAGAGGATCCATGGAGATCTGTAAACAGCATTGCTGATCTTCTGGCAGAATAGGGAGGTAAGTTGGATATGGCAGAATGAACAGGTGTTAAGAAGCAGTGGAATCTTTAAGGGAGGATTTGGGGTAGGGCAAAGTTTGATGCTTGGCATAGATGTTCAGGAAGGTACAAAGTATGTTTATCATGGAGAAAGTATTTCATAATGTATATAATCATCCAGGTGTGGTGGCACATTCCTGTAACGCCAGTAGCTTTAGAGGCTGAGACAGGGGGATCACAAGTTTGAAGGCAGCCTCAGCAACTTAGCGAGGTCCTAAGCAACCCAGGATGATTCTGTCTCAAAATAAAAAATAACAGGCTGGGGATGTGGCTTAGTTGTTAAGCCCCGCTGGGTTCAATCCCTGGTACAAAAAAAATAATGTATATAATCGTTTATTAAATAGGGTTATTTGGATTATAAGAGTAAGTATACATGTTTTTATTGTTATGAGAAACAGAAGAGAGATAGATACATTTATATCTGAGCCAAGATGTAAAAATGAATAAGGGAGACAGATATTCTAACCTTAAGGAGCAAAAAGAAATAGCCATTCATTATATAAATGCTCCACAGGGATTCACTTAGAGCCTCATGCATGGAACATTTGTGCATAATGTTCTTATGCTTTCTTCACAATGAGGAGACTCTTTGCTGGTGGGTTATAACTATTTTCCCTGGTCTGTTAGTCGGGTAGAAGAGCCCACATGCTGTCATGGGAATGGGGGCATGTTTTTATTTGACATAGAGGGAGGTCACATTACTAGGGTTGTGCCTTCAGGTTATCCACAATGAACTCTTTCTGAGATGTGAAACTGCCCTTGATACTCAGCCAGAAACCACCCTTGGCAGAGGTACAATGGTGTTCTGAACACTCAACTACCTCAAAGCCTTTTGGAAGTAGTCTGAGTATAAATACTATAAACAAATTAATTGACTGAATAGCGGATAGTTTGTGGTTTCATTGCTCTTATTTCCATTCCCAAGGTTTTTATTTATCCTATTTTTTAAGATCTGCCTCAAAAAGAAATTAGGATGCATTTTGCTATGAGACATCCTATGTAAACCAGGTGTAGATTTGCACTCCTGGTAATAAGCCTTAAGCAGTTAAGTTCAATCAGGACATTTCTGCCAGAGTCTCACTCAGTGGTGTATTCCATTTGCTTACAGCTCAGCTCCTGCTTATCTTAGTGAGGATGAAACAGTTCCTTTGTAATAAGTTTCCAAAGGCTTTGTGTTTGGCAACCTGAAAACTTTAATTTAGGGCAGAATCTTGCATTTTTGGAGAGAAAACAAGGCCAAATATCTTAATCAGATGTCAAACTCTATGGGACGAACATGAGGTCTAGTAAATGAAATAATCTATTCCTGACCAAGGTACTTCTCCCACTATTGATTTTTCTTTTCCTTAAGATGAAGTGGAGGTTGTACTGCAAGCAACTATTCAGAATACAGAAGTATGCAAAGAGGATGTGGTGGTCTTAAGAGGAAGGGCAGGTCATAGGCCAATACAACCAGCAGCAAATACCCCATCAGGACTATGAGTTTAAAATAAAATCTAACAGGTTAATGAGACCCAGTTAAGCTGTGGCTTCACTCATGAACACCAAATTCAGATGGAGTCCTTCATTTATAATTCAGAGCATTTTCCCAAACTAATAACCTAGCAATGCTGAAATTTGATTTGATTCTGGCCAATGGTACACATATTTAATGTGTGTTTCATTTCTAGGAAGTATTCAAGAAGCCTTTTCTCTCTCTCTGGGATACCTGAGGTGAGAGTAGTCATACTAGCCTACAAGTTCCTTGGGGAGACCAAGCATGCTGACACAAAAAGAGACGTATCTGGGCTATTTGATACTGTGGAGGGTTAATTCGTCCATGCTTTACTGATCCTCTAAATACAAACAGAAAGAAACAAATTGTTTAAACTACTGTTATCTATCCAAAGATGAAATTAATTCTAGTATGTATTCTATCAGGAAGTACAACTCATACTTCTGTAATAATCCCAAAGAAAGCTTGGCACCTTCATCTTGCAAAATTCTGAAATACCAGCTGTTTCCAGTGAAATCTTCTCTCAATACTTTTCTGTTGGGGAAGTTCCAGCCATTCTCTTCTTCAGAATCTTTAAAGCAGTAAAGCACCAATCTCTGTGACTCTGAAATTCTAAGAGACTCTGCAGACAGATGTGTGATAAACTTGAGCTCATGGACCACCCCCCACCCATAGTATCACTTGAGGTAATGGAGAGCCCCACTTCTTTAATGAAGAGGCGATCTGAAAGCTGAAGTAATCCCTTCTTGACTGAAAAATGCAAAAAAAGAAAGCTTCCCTGACTACCAATGCCCACACACTAGAGTTGAGAAATAGTTTTCAGAATTAGTATTCCTATCTCTTAAAGTGTTGCATGAAAAGTTGATCATCTCTCTTTATAAGATGTGGTTGTTAACCACCTGTGATTCTCATCCCTGGGCTCTTGGCTTCAATTCTGGGGTGATATGAAGAGCTCGTATGTGCATAATGCCTTCGTGATGCTGGAATGCAATAAAATGGTGTATTTATGGGGTGAATATTTATTATTAAATGTTAATCATCATCTGCCTTGTATATTTAAGTACTTTAGACCCTATTAAGAGATTTTATAATTGCAAATTCTTTTGTCCTTATATCAACACCACGGTTTAGGTAGCACTGTTTTAAAAGCTGAGAAAACTTGGTTTGAGTAAGTAGAAATAATAGGACCTGATAAATCAAGACTTTTTGTTGCCTGGTTTAGACCAGTTTCCACCATGTCCCTGAAGTCAGATGACTGTCATGGAGAAAAACAATAACAAAATGATCTATAGAGAGATTAGTCTGTGAAAGCCCACTTGTGGGAGATTAAGACCATGAAAGGTCACTTAGATATTCAAGATTAATTGAAGCATCTAGGAACAAAGGAAAATATAGAGGCTAGTATTCCCTCTTTAATAAATTTATCTCAAACTGGTATTGCTGTTATCATCAGGCTTTAGGAAGTTAATAATGGAACATTACAACTGTTAATGAAGAAATGGGATGTCTGTTCAGCTACCTTCAGGATAGGCTCTGTGTGGGTGATTTCCTGGGATTCCTTTCTGAATATAATTTCCACTGACATTTCCCCCAAGGTCTACCACAGGACAAGAAACAGCATGAGAACCCCTGGCATGTTCTGACAAACATCCAAAGGAGGCCTTTAACATTGTCAGCGCTTCTATAATGCTCGATGGTATTTTCTCCAACTGAACATTTATGACATAGTGATTAATTTTCTCCATCTATGTATTCAAAATATTCTTAAATTAATTAGTACTAACGTTTCCAATATTTTAGGAAAAAACTTAGAGTTTCAGAAGTAGTTAATCACATCTTGAATCATATAAATTTGACATCAACATAAATATTTTAATAAAAATACATTCAACTATTCCCATTCTATTTTACTTGCTTGAAATAAATTATTTACAATTTTATATGTTGTCGTTTTCTCTGTTATCAGACATATTATGTAAATTAGAATGAATATAAAAGGTTTCAGTCTTAATTTCCACATTGAAGCATAATATACCTATTTTAAAATTAAGCATGTTATTATCTAAATGCAAAGTTGATGTTATAAAGTTTTCAGGATAGTCTTGAGATGAATGTAAGATTTGTAACATGAAAGAGAAAAAACATAAGAATGGATTTAAGTATATGTGACAGTGGAGAAAAGGAGCCATTTCAGAAGTATATCAAATTTTGTCTACTTTATATATGAATTCTCAGAAAACAGTATTATATGAGAGAAAAAGGATCAGCAATCAACTAATATTAAAACATCATTAATGAGTTGGAAATCACACATGCTCATGAAACAAATAAACTTTGTATCATACTGTGGTACAGCAACAGTGGCCCCAGTTGGAGGCCTTGTATATCATTGTAAGAGTAAAGGGAGCTCAGGTGGTCTTCTGGCAACAGATAAAAGACCCAAGCATCCCTGGAAACAGAGGCCCCAGCTGCATTTAGAGAGGCTTATCCAAAAGTGACACCTAAATACAACACTACTAGTATCCATTTGCATTTCAAACCATTCCAAAGAAATCAACAGCTATGCAAATACTAACCCAAACAGACCACTTGCTATTTACAATGAATGCTCATAATCTTCCTTAATTATTTATGATCTGCGATCTCATTCCCAGCTCTGAGCCATGATACCAAACTTCCTTTTACTGTCTGGATTTTCCTCTTAAGATTCTGACCCAATTGGTGTTCCACACTGTCTCCAGTAGGAGTCTTTAATTTATCTATGACCACATGGAACATGAACAGAGCATGGGCCATTTAATTTTGCCTGCCTGGGCCAACTTAGTCCTGCCTTCCCTTTACATTCTCCCACAACATAAAATGCTATGAAGCAACTGTCTCAGGATTTCCCTGAAAACAGTCACTATCAAGGTTCAAAGACCACCAAATCTTCAACTGTTTAACTTATTTGAATATTTTTTGAATATTTGTCTGCAATGTAAATTTTGTCTTGGGCATCTGTCCAGATATTTCTGAGAATAGTACCTACATTTCTATACATGCATTTTAAACATTTACTCCCAAACACATATGGAAATATTTTTTAAGAAGGGGGGGGATTTTTTAATAATTATTTTTTAGTTCTCAGCGGACACAGGACACAACATCTTTGTTTGTATGTGGTGCTGAGGATCGAACCCCGGCCGTACACATGCCAGGCGAGCACGCTACCGCTTGAGCCACATCCCCAGCCCACATATGGAAATATTTTATGCCCCATAAATTCAAAGGAGAAAAAATTAACTTGCAATAATTAAAGATAAATTCTCTGTACTGTTTGTTATATCATAATATGAAACAGTTATTGCTTAGGGTTTATTATCACAAACGATACAATAATAAAATTCTGCTCTAACAGATGACATTTATTAATCTGCACTTGAAAAGTGGCACTAAAATTTTTATTTATCCTTTTATAAAATTTGCGATGTCACTTTTGATGGCAAATGTAACCTTCTTAGACAGGTATTGCTAATTTTCTATTTCTATTTTCTTCCTTCATGTAAGTAGTAGAAAATCTCCTGGTAAGCATGGGTTTGAGAAGGAGAAATAAATTAGCTTCTTTCCCAAAACTTGGAAGTATAACAGAGTATTTAGGGAAAAAGTAACATCAGATCATTACAATACCATTTCTTTCAAGTAATGTTCATAATATAGAAACATTTAATTTTTATCACAAATAGTAGGTTTAACCAAGAAAGGTTTAACTTTCCTAAAGTAGCTTACTATCCAGAAAAGAGAGAGGGAATTACCAGTGCATGAGAACAGGGCAGTGAAGCATTTTGACTGAATTTATCAGTTTGCATCAGCAAACAGATGATGAGCAATGCATTAGTGAATCCCCACAGATGGATATAGGAGAACCTTTAAAGTGGGAAAAAAAAAAAAAGCTTGAAAGTGAGAGAGGAAAATGATGAAGAAATGTCACAGACCATCAAAAAGAGTGAAGTAATGCAAATAAAATAAAGAAATAGTAGGTAGCTCATCACTTTTAAAAGTAAATGAGCATATGCCAGGTGTGGTGGCACACGCCTATAATCCCCAGCAGCTCCAAAGGCTGAGATAGGAGGATCATGAGTTCAAAGGCAGCCTCAGCAAAAGCGAGGTGCCAAGCAACTCAGTGAGACCTTATGCCTAAATAAAACACAAAATAGGACTTGGGATGTGGCTCAGTGCTTGAGTGTTCCTGAGCCCTAAGTACAATTTCTGGTACCACCCCCCCCCCGCCCAAATAAATAAATACATAAATAAGCATAATTCAGTGCTGCAGAAAGAATGAGTTATACTACAGTGGAAGATTCTGGGTTTCAGGTCTATTTTTTTTCTTTTTTTCAATTAACGTTTTAAATTTATATATGACAGCAGAATGCATTACAATTCATATTACACATATAGAACACAATTTTTCATATCTCTGGTTTTATA
Source organism: Marmota marmota marmota (assembly GCF_001458135.2). Lineage (NCBI taxonomy): Eukaryota > Metazoa > Chordata > Mammalia > Rodentia > Sciuridae > Marmota > Marmota marmota. The sequence continues at coordinate 4,244,929 of NW_025999842.1, read as the reverse complement.
CAAAGTATATTCACACCATGCGTGTCTTCATACATGTACCATGTACTTTGGATAATGATGATCATCACATTCCACCATAATTTCTAACCCCATGTCCCCTCTCTTTCCCTCCCACACCTCTTCCCTATCTAGAGTCCCTGTAGTTCTCCCATGCTCCCCCTCCCTACCCGACTATGAATCAGCATCCTTATATCAGAGAAAACATTCGGTATTTGGGTTTTGGGGATTGGCTAACTGCACGTAGCATTATGTCCTCCAACTCCATCCATTTACCTGCAAATGCCATGATTTTATTCTCTTTTATTGTTGAGCAAAATTCCATTGTGTATAAATGCCAACATTTTTTATCCATTCATCTACTGAAGGGCATCTAAGTTGGTTCCACAATTTAGCTATTGTGAATTGTGCTGCTATAAAACATTGATGTGGCTGTGTCCCTATAGTTTGCTGTTTTTAAGTCCTTTGGGTATAGACTAAGGAGAGGGATACCTGGGTCAAATGGTGGTTCCATTCCCAATTTTCCAAGGAATCTCCATACTGCTTTCCATATTGGCTGCATGAATTTGCAGTTCCACCATCTTTGGAGCAAATTTTTACTCCTCACACATTAGAGAGAGCACTAATCTCAAGGGTATATAAAAACTCAAAAGGCTAAACACCAAAAAACAAATAACTAGATCAATAAATGGGCCAAGGACCTGAAGAGACACTTCACAGAACATGATGTACAATCAATCAACAAATATATGAAAAAATGTTCATCATCGCTAGCAATTAGAGAAATGCAAATCAAAACTAAGATTTAATCTCACTCTAGTCAGAATGGCAATAAGTATTGGTGAACATTCAGATCTATATTTTAAATGAATTTTAATTTTTTTATTAGTTATATATGAAAGTAGAATGGATTTTGACCCATTCTTCTGGTCGAACATGATGTGGAATTATACCAGTCGTGTAGTCATATATGCACATTCATTCTATGATCCTTCCTACCACCATACTCCTTTCACTCCCTTTACTCCCCTCTGTGTAATCCAAAGTACCTCTCTTCTTCCCTAGCCCACATACCTTATTGTGAGTTAACATCTGCATATCAGAGAAAACATTCAACCTTTGTTTTGGGGGGACTGGCTTATTTCACTTACCATGATATTCTCCACCTCCATCCATTTGCTTGCAAATGTCATAATTTCATTCTTCCTTAGCGATGAGTAATATTTTATTGTGTTTATACACCACATTTAATTTTTTTATTATTAGTTGTTCAAAACATTACAAAGCTCTTGACATATCATATTTCATACATTTGATTCAAGCAGATTATGAACTCCCATTTTTACCCCGTATACATATTGCAGATTCACATCGGTTACACATCCACTTTTTTACATACTGCCATACTAGTTTCTGTTGTATTCTGCTGCCCTTCCTATCCTCTACTATCCCCCCTCCCCTCCCCTCCCCTCCCATTTTCTCTCTCTACCCCATCTACTGTAATTCATTTCTCTCTCTTGTTTTTTCCCCTTTCCCCTCACTTCCTCTTATATGTAATTTTGTATAACAATGAGGGTCTCCTACCTTTACCATGCAATTTCCCTTCTCTCTCTCTTTCCCTCCCCCCTCTTGTCCCTTTTTAATGGTGATCTTCTTCTCATGCTCTTCTTCCCTATTCTGTTCTTAGTGCTCTCCTTATATCAAAGAAGACATTTGGCATTTGTTTTTTAGGGATTGGCTAGCTTCACTTAGCATAATCTGCTCTAGTGACATCCATTTCCCTGCAAATGCCATGATTTTGTCATTTTTTAGTGCAGAGTAATACTCCATTGTGTATAAATGCCACATTTTTTTTTTTATCCATTCATCTATTGAAGGGCATCTAGGTTGGTTCCACAGTCTAGCTATTGTGAATTGTGCTGCTATGAACATCATTGTAGCAGTATCCCTATAGTATGCTCTTTTAAGGTCTTTAGGGAATAGACCAAGAAGGGGAATAGCTGGGTCAAATGGTGGTTCCATTCCCAGCTTTCCAAGGAATCTCCATACTGCTTACCAAATTGGCCTCACCAATTTGCAGCCCCACCAGCAATGTACAAGTGTATCCTTTTCCCCACATCCTTGCCAGCACTTTTTGTTTGACTTCATAATGGCTGCCAATCTTACTGGAGTGAGATGGTATCTTAGGGTGGTTTTGATTTGCATTTCTCTGACTGCTAGAGATGGTGAGCATTTTTTCATGTACTTGTTGATTGATTGTATGTCCTCCTCTGAGAAGTGTCTGTTCAGGTCCTTGGCCCATTTGTTGATTGGGTTATTTGTTATCTTATTGTTTAATTTTTTGAGTTCTTTGTATACTCTGGATATTAGGGCTCTATCTGAAGTGTGAGGAGTAAACATTTGTTCCCAGGATATAGGCTCCCTATTTACCTCTCTTATTGTTTCTCTTGCTGAGAAAACACCACATTTTCTTTATCCACTCATCTGTTGAAGGGCATCTAGCTTGGTTCCATAGTTTGGCTACAGCAAAATGAGCTGCCATAAACATTGATGTGGCTGTGTCACTGTACTATGCTGATTTCAATTCCTTTGGGTATAAACTGGGGATTGGGATAACTGGGTCAAATGGTGGTTCCATTCTAAGTTTTCTGAGGAATCTCCATACTGCTTTCCATAATTGTTGGACCAATCTGCAATCCCACCAGCAAAGTATGATTATATATTTTTTCCCACATCCTTGTCAACATTTATTGTTGTTTGTAATATTGATAATTGCCATTCAGACTGGAGTGAGATGAAATCTTAGGGCAGTTTTGATTTTCATTTCTCTAATTGCAAGAGATGTTGAAGATGATTTTTTCACATATTGTACATTTTTTTTCATATATTTGTTGGTCAATTGTATTTATTCTTATGTGAAGTGTCGAGTTCCTTAGCCCATTTATTGACTGGGTTATTTTTATTTTTTTTTTACAATTCATATTACACAAATAGAACACAATTTTTATTTATTTATTTATTTTTATTTATTTATTTATTTTGGTGTTGAGATTTTTTAGTTCTTTATATATCCTGGAGATTAATGCTCTGAGGTGCATGTGTTAAAGATTTTCTCCCATTCTATAGGTACTCTCTTCATCTTACTTATTGTTCCTTTCACTAAGAAGATGTTTTTTAGTTTGAATCCATCCCATTTATTGATTCTTGATTTTACTTCTTGGGTTTTGGGAGTCTTGTTAAGGATGCCAGTTTCTAAGCTGACATAATGAAGATTTGGGCCTACTTTTTCTTCTATTAGGTGCAGGATCTCTGTTCTAGTGCCTAAGTCTTTGATCCACTTTGAGTTCGTTTTTGTGCAGGATAAGAGATAAAGGTTTAATTTCATTTTGCTACACATTGATTTCCAGTTTTCCAGCACCTTTTGTTGAAGAGGCTTTCTTTTCTCCAATGAATGTTTTTGGTGCCTTTTTTCTAATATAAGATAACTATAATATGAACATGAATATATAAGTTCTTTCCATTAACAACAGATCATGATTTTACAATGCAATTAATGAGGGTAAAAACTGAGAGAAAAGAAGCTTATTGTTCTAATAGATATTTTTTTAAGAATCTAAATAAAAATAAAAACATACTAGGAAAGAGTGCCAAACCTGGATATGTGTTCTTGGACCATTGCGACCTTAGGTGAGATGAACTCTTTATCTTATAGAGTCTCCTCATCTGTTAAAAGAGAAAATAGTTCTGAGGTAATTAACTGATATTTAAAAAAAAAATCTCTATAGTACATGCGTATAGATAAAAACAGATATTTTTCTCATCTGTTCCTACATATTCCCAAGTGTTTCTATTTTAGTCTTCTCTGCTAGACCTCACAAGCTTACAGACCATAAGCTCTGAATTGTATAAGCTTCTGAAGAGCCTGAGTAATTTCTGGCACATAAGAGTGATCTAATAAATATTAGCTGGATAACAGTGATGAGTATAACACAGAAGCTGAAATTTATTGAAAGATACTATACAACTTATATACAAAATAGCCATGTTTTTCAGTAATAATAGTCTAAAAAATCTTTCTGTAAATTTTTATATATATATATATATATATATGTATATATATATATATATGTATATATATATATATATTTACTAAGTTTAAGAAAATTTGTTTAAGTTATCTAATACAAAACTACAGAATTATAGTCTATTTTTTACATGATGCTTCTAGGAAGGGGTTTTAAAATAGTTCTTTTCATGGTAGACACAAAAAAGTAACAGTTTCTGGGCTATTTTTATTTTTGTATGTGTGTTTTATAATATTGATCTTATAGTAGTAATTTTCTATGTTCCTAATATTGTTCAATGTATGCATATGATTGTAGTACAAATTTTGTTAGACATATCTGTGCTTTACAAATGACTTGAAAATATTGTTTAATTAGATATAGTGTTTGTATAAGACTTAGAAATGTGATGAAAAATATGAAGAAAAACACTTCACCATCCTTGTGATGGAAACAATAGGGTAAGAAAATAAATAGGAATAGATACAAGCAGACATCCTCTTTTCTCGCAACTCCTGAAATTTGGGCTGAGATTTACACCTGTCTGTGACATAGTCTTGTCTGTGTAAGTCTAATATATGAGGCAGATAGTTACAAAAGTGAGTAGATAGAGGATGATCGTGAGGTCTTTTAAGAAAATCTTACTGATCAAGAGAAAACTATTGGGCTGGGGATGTGGCTCAAGCGGTAGCGCGCTCGCCTGGCATGCGTGCGGCCCGGGTTCGATCCTCAGGACCACATACAAACAAAAATGTTGTGTCCGCCGAGAACTAAAAAATAAATATTAAAAATTCTCTCTCTCTCCCTCCCTCCCTCTCTCACTCTATCTTTAAAAAAAAAAAATTACATTTAAAAAAAAAAAAAAAAAAAGAGAAAACTATTTAATATTCAAGTAGACTTATTGCTTATTAAAGTCTATGTAAAGTACTAATTTCTGGACATTCAACAGGGAATGAAATACCTAGGATCCCTCCCACAAAATTTTCCAGAATTCTATAATCCATGGGTTCAAGATCATTGCATAGGACATTCTCCTGGGAGCTGAGTGCTCTGAGAAAAGAGCAAGCCTAGATTTAAAAGCCTGAAGGGAGGAGTATGAATATCTCTGATGAAAAGCAGACCATCTGGATTAAAAGCTTTGGTGGTGAACATGATGATTAGGAATCTAGGGAAATCCAATAAATATAATCTTTCTTCTGTCCCCAAGTTCAAAGCCAAATGAAAGTTAAGACAAGCAAGCAGCTGAAGAATGATAATATTAGCTTTATTACTGATAAAAGCTGATCTAGGAGAACATTGCTTATATCTGCAACTTAGTAACCTTGCGAAAAGTGAAAAAACAGTAAAGTTCAGCCAGAATAATCTACCCAGGGCTTTGCCTGGAACTGAAGGAGCTCCTGGAACACTGGACTTTGAGCATTGTAACCAGCATTCAATTGTGTTGACCTGAACTTTCAGAGGCATGGCAAGCTACGCCTCCACAACCACCTTCCAGCTGGGGTTTGAAAGCTTGAGAGCATATATTCATAACATGGCTTCCCTTTGAAGAGTCACAGCTCTGCACAATCCTCTGAGGCAGGATGCGCTGGAAAAGAATTTATTCTGTGGCCAACATTTCTCATTAGGTAGCCCACACTATATCCACTCTTTGTCTTTGACAACTCTGTGTGTGTGTGTGTGTATGTGTGTGTGTGTGTGTTTCATAGAATAACATTTTCTTCATAGAATATTAACTCTTTAATTTGAAATAAAATATTTACTTTTTTTTAACCCAAGCCTTTTCTGTTTTCCCTCGTCCCCACTAGGTTGGAAGTTCCATGCAAAGAGGGATGATGGCTGGTTGCCATCCTAGACCATGGTATGTAGCATAGCATGTAATAACCATATGTGAATGAAACAAAATCCAAAACTAAATCAGACAAGGGAGGAGAGTGTATCCAACTACATTTCTTGAACAGGCATAAACCCTGTGTCAGCTGGTGTTCTAGTTCTTTCTTATTCTCAGCCAACGCCTGGGACCACCAGAAATGCTCCAACTCTGCTTTGACTTCTGTTTTACTATTCAGAATAAGAAAGATCCAAATCACTACGAGCCTTATTCATCAAGCCATTTTATAAATGGAAGAAATGCAAGGACATATTTGGCATGTAAATTATTCTCTGTATATAAAATGGAAATAATATCTATCTTTCTGGGATCTTGAGGATTTTAAATTAGATAATGCCTATAAAGCAATTAGCTCAATGTTGAAAAAGATAAGTGCTTAAAAAGTAATTGAAATTTTTGGTAAAAACAGCAAATAACTTGAGTGAATGATTTTTTGTTGATGTTTCTACTACAAAACGTGAGTTTAAGTTACTAAGACTGCACTAACATGTTTATTGATGGATTCAGTCATGCATTCAAAAATATTTATTAAATATTTATATGTTTCAATCCCTTTTGTTTATCTTGGCACAACAATGACCAAAGAGAGAATTACTGTTCTCAGAAAATATTGGTTTAATGGGTCCAGAATTAATACAGATTTAGTATATTAAAATAGAAAGAGGATTTCAGGAAAAGCTACAGCATATAAATGTAACTCTTTTCCGTGGGGAAGAAGAGTTAAAGAAAGTTATCAACAGCCCTTAATGAACTGATATTGTAACAGAAATTTGAAATTAAAACATGGATATAAATGATGTAAAGGTGAAGACAATGCTATTAAATGTGAATGCAAAATAAGTCATTATTATAATGTTAATTCTCAAAACATGGCTCAGCTGTGGAGACTACTGACATCACACACTTAGAAAAGGATCATGAAAAGGCTTATTCCTCACAAAAGGGAGATTTTTTTTCTGGAGGGTATGAAAAATGGGGCTGTAGTAGTGAAGGAGACTGGCTAGAATGAGCGTTCCTTTGTGGGCAAACATCCTGAGATTAGGACTTCCCATCCACACCAAAGGAAGACACACCTGGGTTTTCTTATCAATTTTCCCAAATGTAGTGTTGTGGGAATCAAGGAGGTGGTAGTACTTGAGAACTTTCAGCAATGAAAAATTTGTGGTACGTATACACAATAGGATATTACTCAGCCTTGAAAAAGAAGAAAATGATGACATTTGCCAATAAATGGATAAAGCTAGAGAATATTTTGCTAAGAAAAATAAACCAATCCCAAAGAACCAAAGGCTAATTTATAATAAGGTGGGTGAGAGCTAGGGAAGAATAGAGGTACTGTGAATTAGACAGAGGGGAGTTAAGGGAAGAGAGGGGGTAGAGAGTTGGGAAAGACAGTGGAATGAATTGGCTATTATTACCTTATGTGCCTATATGATTACACGACCTGTGTAATTCTATATCATTTACAACCAGAAGAATGAGAAGTTATACTCCATTTGTATAGTATATGTCAAAATGCATTCTACTGTTATGTAGAACTCATTAGAGCAAATAATACAAAGTTGTGGGGGGAAAATGGAATCAGACTCTTGTTAGAAACCCACAGAACAGGAATTTCTCTTCACTAAGGTCCAACCCACTACCTTCTAAGATGGTCTTCTTAAGGTGGTTGGAATTCATTCATGGAGCACTGTGAACCCTTGGGTCCCGTAGGAGCCTGACAATACTTATTGACTTCATGCCTCTTTTTAGAAAATAGCATAGCTAATTCATTCAACTACGTTTTCATGTTTCCTGAACTTGTATTTGTTTTACTTGATGGTTTAAAAATATATAATTTATACACAAATGCTTTCAGATGGGTCAGTTCAACTAAAAAGTCAAAAAACTTTATCAGTGGTGAGTGTTAAAAATATCTGCTTGATAAAACATGCTTCATTTTTTTCAAAATAACTGTATTTTTTTTAATTTAAAAACATGTCTGAGATTATCAAAAAAGAATTCCCTGTGTAGACACAGAAATCAGGCCACTCTGTCCTGACACTCTCCCTGCACGTGGCGTTCCCAGAAGCACATGTTCTGCGGAAAGAGATGATCATAAACATCTGTTTTTGCAGTGGCATTTTTTTTTACTATAATACAAGAACAGACTATTCCATGGATTCCTCTTGATATAGAAATATGAATTTTAACATGGACTTTGGGGACACTAGTTTAACAAAATCTTGGTGAAGTGTGGAAAATATGGAAAATATGTTGATTTACCATCTCCCAGAGCATTACTAAGAAAGCATTCATAAACTTGACCACCTTTAAAAACAAAATGAAATCCTTCTAGGGAGCTATAGTTTGATACATTTCCAAGTGAATCTGCTTTTTTGATGATGCTTTTTTTTCTGGGTAGGGGGGCTCACAACACAGCAGAATCTAACTTACTAAGAGACTTGCTGACAGGAAACTGCAGACATTCTGATATTGGGTTTGTAAAATCTAAAGTCTATGTAGGTTATGAATTTTGACTGTTCACCCACAGAGATGTATTGAGTACCATTCCAGTGGAAGACAGAAAAACAAACCAGAGACGTTCAGAGTCTGTTCATAAGCCACACACACAGCAGAGTTTATCAGTCAAGCTCAGAGGCATTTGGGTCATTGGGTCATGGGATTCTCCCCACGAACATTCACATATTTCAGAAAACACCTTTGTTTTTTGTCACATAATACCAAGAATGGAGTCATCTTTAATGCTCTTGTTATTTATTTTGCTTAATATATTCAGAAAATGACAAATTGTGCTGTATGTTTTCATCTAAACACACAAGGTGTCTTTTTAAAACTGGGAATGATTTCTAACTGGGTTTTGTTGTTATTGTTGGTGGTGGTGGTTTAACTAACTAGTACCCGATTTTCCTCTTTTTTAGAATTTTTGAAAACAGTGGATTATATTCACTATCTCAGGAAAACTGAATGTCTTAAATGGGACTTGAATTATCATGAAGAGTATTGTTAACAGAATTCCTCACTCTGTTATGTACATCAACTGGTTAAGCTAAAGTAATAAAGGACACATTCACAAATTCTTAATATGTTAAAATACTTCATGGAGAAAATATATGAAATAACTACATCAGTGGAGTTGTTGCAATTGGCATTAAATGTAGGTCAGATTTATCCCACAATTGTAATAAAAAAATGAAACAAATACTATTTTACACTATTTTGTTAATTGTTGGATAAAACATATTTCAGCAATCAGGACAGAACAAAATTTACTTGGAAATGAATTTTATAAGAAAACTGTTATATCAGTTTTATAAAGACAACTACTAAATAATTTTTTAAAATGGAAATTTTTGATAAGAACTATTTCTAATTTTAACCTTTAAAAGGGTTATTATAACCAAAAGTTACATGAAAATATGTTTTCCTAAGGCATTTCTGTAAGGATGTGGGGAGAAAAAGGGCTATTGATTAAAGATGCTGACATATTATCTATGCAGGGATCTATAGTAATAAAAGAATATAGATAATAATAGGCAAACTGGAGATGTGCTCTGCTGGCCTACTGGAACACAGTTTTTGTCATGCTTTAAAAACATATTTGACTGAGTCCCAACCTAAACACATTAATTTAGTATTTCTGTATGAAAATCCACAAGACAATATACTTGGGTCATTTTTTAAAAGAATCAAAGTGTAATTTACATGCAGTAATGTTACCTTTTTTAGTGAGTGTTGTCAGACACACAGATGCGTATATCAAGCAAGTACTGTGGGTGATTCTTTGAGATATCAATTAAATTATATCGATGATAAGTTTGAGTGTTATTGTTCATTGGACCCAGCTGGAGAGCTTGGTAAAACACACCCTGTTGTTCTCTATCCCTCCCCACTCTTAAATTTCTGATTTAGCTGCTTTAGATAGGGCCCTAAATTTACATTTCTGACAAGTTCCTAAGAGATGTTGATGTTGCTGGTCTGGGCCCATACCATGAACTAAGGGACTAGAGCAAGGCCCTTAATCCTCTCACAATGAATCACAATCACCTAGGACATTTTACAAAAACAAACAATTCAACAACAACAACAACAAAGCAAAGAAAATAAAAACCCATGATTTAGACCATCCACTCAGGGAGATGCTTGCTTAAAATTGGTCCATAGTGGATCCCAGACAGTTTTCCAAGAACTTCCCGGTGACTCTAATATGCAGCCAAGGTTGAAAATCATGAATTTATGGAAAGAGTTTCTTTTGTTTCTCTTAGTCACTTTCTCCAGAGGATAAATTGGCTGGGTTTTTGATAGGAGGCGAGTAGTCAACTATACTGAGTCCTATTATGAGACATTACACTAGATTTTTTCATTTTATTATAGTTTGTCCTAAAAAAAGTCTTACTATCACCATATTTTAAAGAGGAAATTGACACACAATAATATTAATTAAACTCTAAAGACCATGAAATCAGCAACAGAAGCTGAATCAAAACCATTTCTCTCTGACTCTATAGCCTCTAGTTTGGGGTTCAGAATTTGAATACCATATGACCCTGAGGTAAAAACAAATTGTATTTTCTTCTAAAACATTGGGGAAGTTCTTTTATTCCCCACATCCTAGTTTTATAATGTTGTGGACTGTTGAAATACCTTTGAGTAAAACTTTGGATTTGTGCAATCATGTAATAATTTTCATCCCACAGTTATTCGCCATTGCAAATGGGAGAAATTGTTTGAGCCTGGAAAACGTGGAAAAGTAGATATTTTAATTCAACCATCTGGACCATCATATTACTCCAGTGGGATATCTGATTTTGAATAATATTCCATTCAGATGAACAGGCCAAAGAGTAATGAATCCCTAATAGCTAAGAGCAAAGTCTTAACTTTTTCTCTGGGGGTAGCTTCTGCATTGGAATAATATGCTCTTGAGATCTATTTTATTCCAACATTGTTTTTTTGGTGACAAGTTAAAAACATTAATGCATGAAATATTCATGGACTATCTCCCTTTCCTCATACTAAGTTTTACTTATTGTTCACTCTGATTATATTTATTTGAACACCTACACTTTTAATTCTGTCTTAACTATTTCTCCACTTCAATTATGCAAATCAGAGAAGGTTTGAAAGCAAAATTAATGTAGCCTAAGAGGCTTTCTAGAAGTATGTTGTAAAAAGGGAGAGATTGAAACCAAATAGGAAAAAACTAGACACACAAATACACAAACATGTACATGTATGGAGAGAAAAAGAAGGAGAAAAATAAAACTGGCTTATGTAGATTGTTTTCATTCATAGCTTTAACTCTTCTCACCTACACTGAAGGCCAATGCATTTTACTCTAACTTCCACTCATACTTTAGCTCTACTATGTGAACTGTTTTGACCATGAGATGTCAGCATATGTAATGAAGCAGATACTTGAAATACATGTGAGTAATTAAGTTCATAGTGCTCATGTTTTGCCATCATCATGAGAAAAACATGCCTGGGTAAAATTGAAAAAGGATGAGCCACATGTAAAATACATAAATCACACTAGTCCAGACCAATCTAGATCAATTAATAAGCACTGGTTTCATCCAGCATGTGAAAGACACCAGCCAAGCTCAGCAAGGCCACCTACCCGATTTGTAGTTGACCATACACATATGAGCAAACACAGCCCAAATCTAATGATTCCCTTAGTTTTGTAAATGAAACATATTTGTTGCTCACATGCATGAGGTTTGTGGGTGTTGCTTTGCCACATTATTATAACATTGTTACCGCTGTTGACCGGTGACGAGTTCTTGCTTCCCCAATGTTGAAGAATAACACCAAAGAAGCACGCCGAGGCAAGGTCAGAGTAGAAATTAGAAGTTTATTAAAGGACAGCAGAAAAGACTTCTCCCGGAGGAAGAAGGGGACCCAAGAGGTGGAATCCGTGGAAGTGGGGTTGTCTCTCCATTTTATAGTTTCTTTCAGTGATGGAATGTAGGTGGGAAGGCCCCAGGGGTGGGACACAGGTGGGCCAAAGAGGTAGTCTGAGCAGGAAGGACTTCATTAACACTTCTTTGGGATGGACTTTGGCCTAGGGCCTTTTAGGGACTTCATTAACATTCCATGAGTTGTCCTGTGTTTTCCCTGAGTTATTCTCTGCATGGTCTCCATTTTAGATTTCACTCAATATTAGATTTATCTAACTACACTGACTACCTAACTTTAAATCTGGCTTCAATATGACCAATGTACAGCTTGAGCATGTAAGGGAAAGACAATTTAAGGAGAGAGAATATACAGTTGGAGAAAAAAATTTACAACCAGGTGTCATTAGAGAGCCAATAGATGAAAGAAAATAGTTTCCAACAAGATATCATGTATGTTTTTTTATTTTAATATTTATTTTTTTAGTTGTAGTTGGACATGATACATTTATTTATTTATTTATTTGGTGCTGAGGATTGATCCCAGGGCCTTGCACGTGCTAGGCAAATGCTCTACCACAGAGCCACTACCCCAGCCCATGATGTATGTTTGAATGGAACACCATTTATCATTTAAGAGACTTCCAGTAAATTTTCTATTTCTCTCAAGTTAGTGTGGATTCAGTAAAATTTGTATTTCATTGGAAATAACTTATGCCAAGTCTGGCTTCAAGGATGAAAAAAGCAGACCCAAACTTTTATTGGTTATATTTAATAAAAGAGACCAAAGCTTAAGGCCATAATTAAGATGTTCTTGGATTATCCAAGAACCAGACACAAATATTATCTTTTCGCTTCAAAAGTGGTTATAGATTACTTCAGAAAGATAAGAAGGGAAATATGAAAATACATTTTAGGAAAATCTATTTGTGCTTAATGAATTTAATTATTAGAAATCTAACAAAAAATAATCTAAAATAAGAATAAATCTCCCAAGTCTGCAGATATTTGAGCCAAAGCAATTTTTTTCTAAAGTAGTTAGTTGGGAGTGGGTTGTTCTTAAGAAAGTAGGCATAGCAACTGGTTTTCTTCAAGTATGTGGATAAACTTTTATTTGGATTGGGACTTTTACTAGGTAGCTGGATAAAATTTGTCAAAATGATCCCAATTATTTTGAAGAAATGGAAACAAACTTTTAGGAAAAATGTTTTATGAAATTTTCTTTGAAAAATTAACAAAGGAAAAAGTAATGTTTGCTATTCTTAGTTAACTAAGAGTTTTTAAATAATATGAATTATTCTGAAAGATATAGGTAGCAGAGCTAAACACTGGTGGAAGGGAGGAATTTGATATATTATTTTCTGAGGATCATTTGATAACTCTTAAAATTTAATAGGAGGGTCTGGAGATATAGCTCAGTTGGCAGAGTGCTTGCCTAATATGTAAAATGCCTTGGGTTCAATCCATAGCACCATTGCAGGGGGAAGAAAAAGAAAAGAAAAGTTTAAACTTCAATAGGAGATGATTAAATAAATATAGTATAACCATACTATAGGATAAGTTTTATGGTTTAAAATCATGGTTTAAGTAAATTTAATGACTTAGAAAATTGCCAAAAATATTGAAGTAAGAAGAAAAAACAAAATTAAAAAGTGCACAAAACCTGAATCACATAAATACAAATTTCACATCAATGGCTTCTTATAAATTAAATCTCATTAGCTAGAAGTCCTCACTTCCCTATATAGCAATACCTCCTATAATCATTTGCTTCACATTGTTCCTTTTCTTCTTCAAGGTCATGCTCAAATACCAAACATCATAAAACTTGTAGTAAAATAAAGAAAGACCTACCTGAAATCCAAACTTCTTAACAGTCGTTTTATCTAAATATCAATATTGTCAATTGCTATTTCTGATGATGCTGTGTGGGCAGGGTCACACAGTCATCACTCATCTGAATTCATGTTCACCTTTACAAACCTCAGCATTTCAGTCATGGTTATAGTCTTAGTCAATTTGTACAGACATTTTGGAGACCATCTTCTTAGCTCCTTTGTGCCACAGACACTGAATTACAAAACTACAAAAGGCTTCTTTCTCTCTTCAGTCTGTATAATAGGGACCCATAGAAGGGTGATCATAGCAGTTTTATACATGATACCGTGTGCATATATGGAAAAGTCTTTCCAATTCCAACAAACAAAAAAACCTGGTGTCTCTTAATCTTGAGAAAGTTATTCTCCAACCAATCTCTTTCCCTCTTGAAATTAGATAGCATCAATCTTCCTCTACCTTTAGGAAATGTGAACTAATCCTTTGATGGCCAAAAATCTTTCAGAAGAAAATAATGCTATGAGTCAGTCTCTCTCTCTTTCTCTCTCTCTCTCTCTCTCTCTCTCTCTCTCTGTAGGTACGTGTTGAGGTGGTTGTGTCTAGGACAATCTTTTACTCACTAAAAGACCATTATAAAGTGCTACTGTATTACATCTAAACAAATGTAGATTCAGAATTATAGTCTTTATTGGTTGATTTATTTTTAGGGATTTCAGGGAAATATCTGAATTTTTTCCACCAGAAGAAATATTTATTCTGACAATATAAAAATGGTGCTTTGAAAATATGTATATAAATTCACATTAAGTCAATGATATGATATAATCATCAGCCATACACATACTTATTTAATGTCCAGGGGAAAAAACAAATAACCAAAAGAAAAGGAAAAGGAATACAGGGAAGTCTATATCTGCTCTTTTTTCCCCCTACACATAATAACAATGCAAAACAGAGCAATGATTTTATACATACATAGAAAAGAAAAGATCTGGGAGTCAGAATTATATGTAAACAAAATTAAAAATGACACCAAATTTGTTGTGATTGTAGAATATCTAGTCCATTTCCAGAAATATACTTACACACATGCAGTCAATCAGTTCCTGACAAAGGCACAGAATGGATTGAATGGGGAAATTCTTTTCAGCAAGTATTGCTATAACATAGTGATACATTTATGGAAAAATCATTGTTACTTTCTACATTTCTCCACACACAAAAAAATCTATTTGAAATAGACCATACACTTAAATATAAAAGCTAAAATTATTTTGAAAATCATAAAAAATATCTTTGTGATAATAGAAGGTGAAAACAATTCTTGGAACATAAAGGACACTAATTATTAAAGAAGTAAAAATGATGACGTGTTAAGCAGCATAATGGCCTCCAAACATGTGCATTCATTAATCCTCAGAAACTGAATGTTACCTGATATACCAAATGGTACTTTCCAGATGTGATAAAGGGTGTGGGTCCTGAATGGGGAGATTATCCTGGGGGGCTCAATTGAATCCCATGAATCCTTACAAACAGAACCTTTCCCAGCTTGGTCAGAGAACACTGAGGCAAGAAAAAGGAGAGATTCAAAATGTGAGAGGGCCTCAGCATACCATTAATGACTTTGAAGATGGAGGAACAGGGGTCAGGAGCCAAATAATGCAGGAAACCTTTGGAAGCTGAGAACAATCTTTGGCTGGAAGCCAGCCAGAAAAGAGAATTTCAGTCAGATTCTACAACTGAAAGGAGCTGAATTCTGCCAAAGACTCAAATAAACAAGAAAATAGATTCTCCCCTAAAGCCTCTAGAAAGGAATGTAACCTAATGATACCTTGATTTTAGCCCTTTGAGACTCAAGTAGGAACTGTAGAATTGTAAGAGCATAGATTTGTATTGTTTAAGCCATGATTTGTTATGGTAGTAAGCAAAAATAAATTCAGGAAAATTAGACATCATCAAAAATTTAAATTTCTGCTAATCAAAAGTCACTATTAAGAAGATGAAAAAGCAAGTTATAGACTTGGAGAAAGTATTTACATACGGAAATATTCAATAAATATGTCATATATATGGTATACTTCTATAAACCATTAACAAAAAGAAAAACTGTTTTTTGTTTGTTTGTTTGTTTTTAGGATCAGCAAAAAATTTGAACAGACATTTAATAAAAGAACATATGCAAATGACCAAAAAGAAGAAGTTCATCTTTACTCATTGGGGAAATTAAAATTGAAATCAATACTATATGATTTTATACCCACTTGGATGACTCCCCAGCAATGCCTAGACTCAATATTCACAAAATAAAAATATATTAATAAAAAATTATAAAAATATAAAAGTATATTAACAAAACATGTGCAAAATGTCTACAGCATCTTTTTATGTAAAAGTCTAGAACTTAAAATGACCCAAATATCCATCAACAAGAGAATGGATAAACAAAATGCAATGTAGTCATATAATAAAATATTATTCAGCAGTAAAATGATTAAACAGTATTCACTAAGCACTAACATAAACACATCTCAAAAGTATTATGGTGCACAAAAGAATCCAGACACAAAAAAAGTACTAATTATATGATTCCATTTATATGAAAATCAAGAACAGATAAAATTTATCTGCATTAATAGAAATGAGAGGAAGTATTATCTATGAGGATGAGTAGAGGAAGCATGAAAGAACTTTTGGGGCAAAGGAAATGTTCCCCACCTTGTTTGAGGAGGTACTTGCATAAATTTATATTTATCTAAACTCCCTAATTGTATGCTTAAGAGTTTTGAATTTCACTGTATATAACTTTAACATTTATTTTGTTAAGCAATTCTTAGAAAATTTAATAAAGAGTATTTTTGCATTACAAATATTTCTAGATATTTTGAAGTTAGGAATAGGATAGGGAAAAACATATAAAATAACTTATAAAATTGTTCATCTGTATCGATAAATTGCAATTTGCCTAGAACTGTGTTAGATATAATAAATGCAATGATAGATAACTGGTTTAGAAATTGAATCTGGAATGTTCCCCCAAAGTCTCATCATGTGTTGAAGACTTGGTCCTCAGCTGGTGGAAGAAGTAGAAAGTTTGGGAGGTGGTGCTTAGTTGGAAGAGAGGCTGTGTATTTGAAGGGTATATTTTGTCTGGGTCCTTCCCCTCTCCTTCCTGGTTGCCACTAGATAAACAGCTCTGGCCACCCCTTTCTCTCCACCATAATGCTCTGCCTCATCATCACAAGCCCATAGCAATAGAGCCAGCTGAGGATGAATTGAAACCTCAGAAAGCATAAGCCAAAGTCAATGTTTCCTCCCCACCACCACCAAGATATTTTCTCACAGCATTGAAAACCTGATACAACCACCATGTACATTCCAAATGGTATAGTACAGAAAAAAGTAAACAAAATGTCTCTGTACCCAACTCTATTTTAGATGATAGTCTTAAAGGTACTAGTTATCAGATTAACAACATGAACATAGAAATTTAATTGTCTTTCATTTTATTACCAATTCCTTAGCAAATATCAAGAAATAAAGGGACTAATTTGTTTCACTTTTGGTATATTGCTAGCACATATTAAATGGTCCACATAACACATGCTTAATAGATAAATATATAAACAAAATATTTCAAGTTGTTAAAAACATAGTTGGTGGGAATACAATGAAATTCTCAGGATCTCTGAAGATCTGAAACATATTTCATATATTTGTTTACTTAATTCCATTTATGGAGTTGTATGTTCTATCTCTTGAGAAATATTTCTAAATTCTGATATTGTTAACATCTATATTGTAAAAGTAATATAATTGCATAATTTAAACATTGGGAGCATAAAGAGAAAAGGAAATTCTAAACAGTTCAGAAATAATTTCTGTTAATATTTTATGAATTTTCAAGTTTTAAACTAGGTATAAAATATATTTGCATATAATCTTAGTATATATATTATCATATGTATTATATTTTTATAACTTTCATCATACTGTGAGATTTCATGTTTAAAATATAATAATTAAATAAAATGCTTTTTTTAAGTATTTAAAAATTCTCAAAGACTGCCTAGTGTTCCATTACAGGGAAGGGTCAACATTTTTTTAAATACTCCCATAATAATTTATATAAAGTTGTCTTTTTACCATCCTATTGCTCTAATAGTGTAATGCACAAACTTGATGGATTTTAGAGACCAGGAATAATTAAGAAACATTTTGCTAAGAATATTTAAGGATATGAGAAATTGACCTCAATTGTTAAGCATTTGGGGGGATAATAGTTACATATGAGAGAGTGTGGGGGGGGGTCTTAAGAACAAGTGAAACACCTCCTCTTGTTATAATTTTGCCCTTATTTATGTATCAATGTGACCTGTTAAAAAATCAACACTATAAGACTTCTAGTTTTTGGTTCCCTACATAAGGAGCTTGGAAGTTTCTTCTTTGTCTTAATAGTAAGTAAAATGCTAACCATGCTGAAAAAATTGAGTGATTATTCTAGGATCTATAATAAAGTTGAAAACACAGCAATTCTCAGTACCCAAGATTGTAGAGAGTAGAAGGCAAACATAAAATGTCATAGTTTGTTGGGCAGAGATTCACTAGTTGGTATTGCAACTGTCACTAGGGAGGCCTGATGGCTTGGGGAGGGGGGCAGGGGGCATGAAGTGTAACTGATCAATTGTTGAAGGCTCAGTATGGACAAGCGTGAGGGTTAAAGTTTTTAGGGGACGTAGCCACAAGGGAGATCTCCACATTTTTGTAAGACTTTGTACCTGAACACAAGGGCAGAAGGTTGTGGCAGAGGAAAGTTGCTTAGCTTAGGACGCCCAGAAGGACACAAAGGACAGGGTCAGGGACAAGAAATTGTCCCCAAAGGCACAACTCCAAAGACCATCTCCCTCCAACGAGGGTCCAACTCCTACAGTTTTCACCATCTCCCAATAATCCATTCAGATTGTGAATTGACTACTGGGTTATTGATGAGATCAGAGCCTTCAGAACTAACCAATTCCCCCAAGACCCACCTCTAAACATAGCTACATCAGGAATGAAGACTTTAATACATAAGACTTTGAAGGACATTTCAGATCCAAACAATAACACATCATATCAACAGACTGAAAAAGAAAAAAAAAATGTTTATTTCAAGAGATGCAGAAATAAACATTTGACAAAATTCATCAACCGTTCATAATTTAAAAGAAATAGTGACTAGGAATTGAGAGAAACTTTTGAAATTCCTCATCTTGATAAAGAAGAGTTATAAAACAGACCATCTTACTTTATGATAAGAAAAATCAAAGTTCTTCCATTAAGATTAGGTACAAAGAAAAGATGTCCACTCTTACCACTCTTTCACCATCACACTGGAAGTTTTGGCTAATACAATAAAACATTAAAATAAAAGATTAGAAAGGAAAAAATAAAACTGTCTTTACTTATAAATAGCATGATAATTTATGTAGAAAATCTGAAGGAATCAACAACAAAAACTCCTGTAACTAACAAGTGATGATAGCAAGGTTATCAGACACAATTTTGACACTTAAAACTCAACTACTGTCACATAGACCAAAATAAATAAATAAAAGTGGAATTTAAAATTAAAAGCATATTGTTTATATTAGTATTCCCAAACTAAAATGATTAGGTAATCTCTAACAAAATATGTACACCTGATATATGAGGTACCATAAAACCCTGATGTAGAGAGTTCCATGTTCATAGATAGAAACACTCAATATTGTCAAAAGGTCAATTACTCCCTAATGTATTCTATAGATATCATGAAAGTTCAGTTAAATTTTTAGCAAATAATTCTGTAGACTTTTGACAAGCTAATTCTAAAGTATATATGGAAAGGGAAAAGATCCAGATTGTCAACAAAATATTGCAGGAGAAATTATTTGGAAAACAGACATTGCTTAAATTCAAGACTTACCATAAAGATAGAGTGATTGGGCTGGGGCTGGGGCTCAGTGGCAGAGTGCTTGCCTAACATGCCTGAGGCACTGGGTTTGATCCTCAGCACCACATACAAAAAAACAAATCAAATAAAGGCATTCTGTCCATCTACAACCACAAACAAAATGTAAAAAAAAAATATAGTGATCAAGATAGTGCAGTACTATTAAAGGCACAGATAAATACATGGATGAAAATAATCAATAATTCACATATAGATCCACATGAAGATAGCCAATTGTTCTTTAATGGAGGAGCAAAGATAGTTATTTCAACAAATAGTGCTGCAACAATTGGATATTTATGTACAAAAAATGAATCTAAAAACAGGTTTTATATTCTTTACAAATATGAACTAAATGAATCAGAAAACAACATGTAAATCATAAAATTTAGAATTCCTGAAAGGTAAAATAGGACAAATCTTGGATGATCTTGGGCATGGTGACGATTTTTCAAATCACACTCACAAAGATACAATCCATGAGGAAATAACTATCAAGTTGGACTTAAAACCTTTTTCTCCCTAAAATTTAAGTTCAAGAGAATAAGACAAATCATAGACTAGTAGACAGTACCTTCAAAAGACATCTCTGATGAAACATTTATCTGAAATATACAAAGAATTTCCTAAAACTCAACAATAAGGAAACAACCTAATTATAAATTGAACCAAAAACTTTAACAAACACATTACCATGAAAGACTCATTGATATCAAATAAAAATATGAAAAGATGTTTCACATTATGTATTATCAAGGGAATGTAAATGCAAACAATATGCCATTGCATACATACTTAGCCAAAATTCAGAGCACTGACAATAGTGAAACCATGCAGTATAAGAACATTACTGAATGCTTTATGAGACTGTCAAATGGTACAACACACTGGAGGACAGTTTGATTGCCCATATGAAAATGGCTTACAGGGCTGGGATTGTAGCTCAGTTGTAGAGCACTTGCCTAGAATGTGTGAGGCACTGGGTTTGATCTTCAGCACCACAAAGAAATAAATAAAGTATAAAGACCCATGCCCCTTGGTGTGTGTCTGTAATCCTGGTGGCTCTGGAGGCTGAGGCAGGAAGATCACAAGTTCACAGCCAGCCTCATCAACTTAATGAGGCAACTCAGTGAGATACTGTCTCTAAATAAAATTTTTACAAAGAGCTGGGGATGTGGCTCAGTGGTTAAGTGCCCCTGAGTTTAATTCCCAGCACCAAAGAATCAATCAATTATAGGTATTGTGTCCATCTACAACTAATTTTTCTTAAGTTGCATAGAGATATTTGTTAATTCTTTACTTATAATTGTCAACACTTGGAAGCAATGATAATAGCATTTCTTAGGTGAATGAATAAATGAACCCTGGTAGACCTAGGCTATAGGATATTACTCAACACTAAAAAGCAATAAACTATAAAACCAAGAACTAATGCATAGGAAACTTACATGCATAATTCTAAGTGGAAAAATGCCAACTAAAAAAAATAATCTACAAATCTTTTCATCTAAATGAGATTCTTTAAAAAATTTTTTTTTGAAGATAGTAAAATGTTCAGTGATTTCTAGGGGTTGAAGTGGGATAAATAGGTCGAAGAGGAATTTTACAGCTATGAAAATTTTCTGTATAGTAATGTGATGATGGATATATATCATTATATATTCATCTAAGCCCATAGAATCTACCATATCAAGAATGAACCTTAAGGAAACTGTGCAATTTAGGTGATTATAATATTTCAAATAGGTTCATTGATTACAATTAGTCAAATAGTCTCAGGGGGGATGTTGGAGATCATGCAAGTGTGTGAGTAGAAAGTATATGGATAATAGCTGATCCTTTCTTCTAAGTTTTCTGTAAAACTAAGAAAGCTCTAAAAAAAGGCTTTTAAAAATAACATTAAAGTCCCTCAATACAAAAAAAAATGATTGTTTCAAAGGTAATACTTACAACTTATAAAGCATTTGCTTAGAGCAAAATAATGACTTCACAAGGCTGAAACTGAAGATATATAGATTGAGATCATGAAAACTCAACAGCTACAATTAAGCATAAGTTCATAGATTTTCTTCCCTCCCAATCAAAGACAGACTTCTTTGATCACTGCCCAGCATCAATCTGTGGAGCCATTTCAAAGAGCAAACTCAGTAGGGAAAATTGTTGTGGGTCAGGAGAGAAAGAGTATTAATGTTGGCAAGTTTATGGAGCAATATTCTATGAGGAAGAGTGAGGGGAAATAAAACTTCAAAACATTGTCGCTTTTCTATCCATGGAGACTTTATTTACAGAGAATATAGATCTCGTTCTTATTCTTTGATCCTCAACTGACCAACAGAAAGTAGAAATGAGTGTCTTAGTTGTACCTCTATATTTGACAATAAAATTCCCTCAAAATCAAGATATTCTCTGAAATATTAGGAATGGTATATTGTTTTATTTATTATTTCCATATATTTCATAGCCATCTGTTTGGGGGTAGGTAGATTTGAATATTTTATTTAGTTAATTATTTTTTCATGGTCTAAAGTATGATATACCTTTATTTAAAGTCACATAGAGATATGGAAGCAGAGCTGGAATTAGAACTGGATTTTCCCCAAATTTTCATTCCATATTTTTAATTGGTGCAATATAGTTGTACATAAGGATAGGATTTATTTTTTACATATTCATACATGCACAAAATATAATAATATAATTTAATCCAAATCATTCTTCAGTATTTTACTTTCTTTTCCCTCATCCCTCCACGTGGTCCTTTCCTCTGGTCCACCAATATTCCTTTGATTTTCATAATATTTCCCTTTCTTCTTCCAAATTCCACAAATGAGAGAAAATATGACCCTTGACCTTTGAATTTGTCTTATTTCACCTAGTATAATGTTTTCTAGATTCATCTATTTTTCTGCAAAAGACGTATTGACATTCTTCTTTATGGCTGAATAAAACTATGTTGTGAATATTCACCACATTTTATTTATTCACTCATCCATTTATAGACATCTAGGCTGTTTCCATAGTTTGACTATTGTGAATTGTGCTGCTATAAACATGGGTATGCATGTATCATTATAGTATGATGATTTAATTCTTCAGGATAAATATCAAGGAGTGGCATAGCAGGGTCATAGTGTGGTTCCAGTACCAATCTTTTGAGTAGTCTTCATATTTATTTCCATAGTGGTTGCACTAATTTACAATTCTATCAAAAGTGTCAAAGTGTTCTTTCTTATCCACATCTTTTCCATCATTTATTAGCATTTGTATTCTTGACGGCTGCCATTCTGACTGGTGTGAGATGAAATCTCAGTGTAGTTTCTTGAATTACTAATGATATAGAACATTTTTGTATACATTTTCTGGCCATTTGAATTTCATCTTTTGAAAAGTGTCTGTTTAGTTCATTTGTTCATTTGTTAGTTATTTGGTTTTTCTGGGGTTTAGTTTTTTTTTTGTTTTTTAAAGATTTTTTTTTTTAAGAGAGAGGGAGAGAGGGGGAGAGAGAGAGAGAGAGAGAGAGAGAGAGAGAGAGAGAGAGAGAGAGAGAGAGAGAGAGA
>NW_025999842.1:4180615-4221695 GCF_001458135.2 Marmota marmota marmota | reverse complement strand
GAGAGAGAGAGAGAGAGAGAGAGAGAGAGAGAGAGAGAGAGAGAGAGAATTTTTAATATTTATTTTTTTAGTTTTCAGGGGACACAACATCCTTATTTGTATGTGGTGCTGAGGATGGAACCCAGGCCGCACACATGCCAGGCAAGCGCACTACCACTTGACACTTGAACCACATCTCCAACCGGGGTTTAGTTTTTTTTTTGAGTTTTTTGTATATTTTGGATATTAATCCTCTGTCAGAAGAGTAACTACAAAGATTTTCTCCCATTCTGTAGGTTCTCTCTTCACATTTTTAATTGTTTCCTTTGCTGTGAAGAAGCTTTTTTAATTTTATGCCATCCCATTTATTAACTCAGCATTATTTCCTGAACTTTAGGGATTCCATTAAAAATATTGTTACTTGTACCTATACTTTGGAGTGTTGACCATATATTCTTTTCTAGTAGTTGCCTATTTTCTGGTCTAATTTTTAGGCCTTTGTTCCATTTGAGTTGACTTTTGTATAGGGAAAGAGACACTTCTACATATGAATAACCAGTTTTCCCAGCACGATTTATTAAAAAGATTGGCTTTATTCCAATGTATGTCTTTGGAAACTTTGACAAGGATTAGATAATTGTATCAATGTGGGTTTGTCTCTGTCTTTTTTTAAGTTCCATTAGTCTATGTGCTTCTTTTTATGCTAGTATCATGTAGTTTTCGTTACTATACTCTAGTATAATTTGAAGTTAGGTATTATGATACCTCCAGCATTGCCTTTTTGCTTACAATTTAGCTTTGGCTATTCTGGGTTTTTAATTCTTCCAAATGAATGTTAGGACAGTTTTTTCTAGTTCCTTGAAGAATGTCATTGTTATTTTGATGAGGATTGCATTGCATCTGTATATTGGTTTTGGTGGTATGGCCATTTCAACAATGTCAGTTCTGCCTATCCATGAGCATGGGAGGTCTTTTTTTCATCTTCTGTTTCTTTCAATTTCTGTTTTCAATGTTACATAGTTTTTTGTAGCAGTCTTTCTCCTCCTCCTTGGTTAGATTTATTTTATTTATTTATTTTTGTTGTTGTTTTAAGTATTGTGAGTGGGATTGTTTTCCTGATATTTTTTTCTCAGAAGATTCATTATTGGTATATAGAAAAGCTGTTGATTTTTTTATGCTAACTTTGTAACCTGATAATTTGTCTAATTTGGTTATTAGTTCTAGCAATCTTTTGGTGGAGCTTTTTTATCTTCTAAGTATAGAATCACATCATCTGAAAACAAAGATGATCTAACTTCTATTCCTAAGCTTATTCATCTTATTTCTTTCTCTTGTTTAATTGTTCTGCTAGATATTTTAATAATTTATTAAATAGGAGTGGTGAGAGTGCACATCCTTGGTTCCTTTATGAGGTTGAGGTAGGTTCCTTCTATTCCTACTTCCATCCATGTTTTTATCAAAAATAGGTAATGAATTTTGTAAAAGGTTTTCTCTGTATCTATTAAGATGACTATGTGATTTTTTTCCTTAATCCTATTTATGTGATGAATTACATTTATTAATTTGCAATGTTAAACCACCCTTGCATCCCTGAAATAAAACTCAGTTGGTCATGATGTACAAAAACATCTTCTTAATATGTTTTTGAACACAATTTGCTAATATTTTATTAAGTATATTTTCATCTAAGTTCCTCAGGGATATTGGCCTCTGGTTCTCCTTCCTTGATGTGTCCTTTTTTGGCTTTGGTATGAGTGGGATACCGGCTTCATGGGACAAAGTTGGAAGTGTTTCATCCTTTTCTATCTAATGGAATAATTTGAGGGACACTGTCATTAGTTCTTCTTCAAAAGTCTGATAGTATTCAGCTGATAATTTATTTGGTCTTGGGCCTTCTTTCTTGCTCTTCTCCTTGGGAGATTTGATAATATTAAAAAGTACTATATCTGCATTCATGATTTGGTCAATTATTATCATACTGTTTCCCTTGTACTCCACTAATGCTTTAAAAACACAGAAATAATAAATTTTGAAGACATGTATACATCAATTACCTTTATTGTACACAAATATTGAAATATAATTCTATACTTTCAAAATGTTTTCAAATATTTGTTGTCTTAAAAATATATTTAAAATTCATCTACTGAAGGGTATCTAGGTTGGTTCCAAAGTTTAGTTACTGTGATTGTGCTGCTTTAAACATTGATGTGCCTGTGTGTGTACCTGCAGTATGCTGTTTTTAAGTCCTTTGGGTATAGACTGAGGAGTGGAATAGTTGGGTCAAATGGTATTTCCATTCCCAGATTTCCAAGCAATCTCCATTCTGCTTTCCATATTGGCTGTACTAGTTTTCAGTCCCTCCAGCAATGTATGAGTGTGCCTTGTTCCCCACATCCCCACCAGCAGTTATTGTTGTTTGTGTTCTTATTAGCTGCCATTCTGACTGGAGTGAGATGAAATTTTAGAGTAGTTTTGATTTGCATTTCTCTAATTGCTAGAGACGTTGAACAAGAAAATGTGGTATATATACATAATAGAATATTACTCAGCAATAAAAGAGAATAAAATCATGACATTTGCAGGGAAATGGATGGAGGAGGAGAATATAATGCTGAGTGACGTTAGCCAATACCCCTAAACCAAATGCAAAATGTTTTCTCTGATATAAGGAGGCTGATTTATAGTGGCATTGAAAGGGGGAGCATGGGAGAATTAGATTAACTCTAGATAGAGCAAAGGGGTGGGAGGAAAAGGGAGGAGACATGGGAGTAAAAAAGATGGTGAATTGAGATGTATATCATTACCCTAAGTACATATATGAAGACACAAATAGTGTGAATATACTTTATATATAACCAGAGATATGAAAAATTGTGCTCCATATGTGTAATATGAATTGTAATATATTCTGCTGTCATATATAACAAATTAGAATAAAAATAAATAAATAAATATAGAAAGTAAAAATACATATTTAAATAGATTCAATACAGGACGAAGATATAATTGTAAATATGTGCATACCTTATAACAGATCATCAATATACATGAAGCAAAAACTAACAACTGAAGATAAAAGTAGTAGCTAGAGATACCATTATCCTGCTGTCAGTGGTGGGATTGGACAATCAGACAAAAGATAAGTAAAGTAGAACAACCTTTAAAAACAGTTATATTTAACATACATACACAAAACACTATCAAAAATAATAGAATATATATTTTTCTCAAGTGCATATAGAATATTTTCCAAGATAAACCACGTTTTAGTCCACAAAGTGTTCTCAAAAGACTTAGATAGATATTATCCATAGATAAAATTATGAAGAAAATATTGATAAGTTGGAGGAGATTCAAATAACGGACAAATATGTAATTTTATGCTTAGAAAAGCCAACATTTTAAGAGTTTAATTTTACCAAAATTATTTGAAGAATGAACAAAATTCCAATCAAAATTTTTATTTTACATAAAATTCTAACTTTACAAATACTAGCAACTGTCAGTCTGATTCTCAAATTTACATAGAAATGCAATGACTCAGAATAACCAAAGAAATTTTAAAACATAATACAATTCTACTACCTGAATCAAGTCTTTTTATGAAGCTTCAGTAATTAGTATTCTATAGATGAATGATGGACATATGGTCATTGGAACACATTAAAGGGTCTAGAAAGAGATACAGATAAATCTGATTAATTAATTTTTGGCAAAGAGGCCTAGACCAACATTAAGATTAGAGGTCAAAGTGAAAATAGACAAAAGAAAAAAATAAAGATATATGAATACCCAGTAAGTACATTTTTAAAAGATTAGATGTTATTATGTAACCCCAATGATGTAGGATGTAGAATGGCACAATTGAAAAAATTGACAGAGCAAAGGTTGGAGAGGAGGCAGATCAATTAGAAATTGTTTATAATACTTATTAACCATTCTCCAGAAATGTAAAACAAAGAAACAACAACAACAACAAAAAAAACCCTAGTATTTGGCTCATCCATTTCTCTTTCATCACTTACTTACCGGGACTCTATTTTGATTATTTTTTAGATTCTTAAAATCTTGTTATGTCCATGATATTACATATGACACTTTCAGGATATAGAATGGCTATGGCATAACTTCAAACACTGGAGTGTAATTTTCCTTTGTGTGATTCTTTTTTGTTGATTAAGGTGGGGCATGCAGATATTACTGATTCCATATTTATTTCAATATTTTGTATTCTTTTAGGTTCCAGGAGCAAAGACAATTGTGGCAATGTCTAATTAGAGAGCACAAATATTATCCTTGACTCTAGCTTGCATAAAAATACCAGGTACAATCCAGCATCAGGAGTTCTTGGTAGTGCCTCAGCAACTCTAGTAGCTATTTTCCTTCTGCATTGACTCAAATATTTTCTTACTAAAATTTGTGTTTTTAAGATTGAACCACATAAAACTTTTAATATTTTATTACTATATTTGACCCACAAATTGTTTCACGTATTTCAGCAAAATATTACCCTTATTGCTAGTAACTTCTTTTTCTCTCTGCTTTATAATTTCCTTTTATTCATTAGTCACGCTGTCTTTCAACTTGTATTTCTGTCGCGACCCCTCACCAGCAAGGGAAACACGACACAGGATTCTTCTTTCAACAGTTTATTCAGGCCTTGAGTCATGTACCATCTTCTAGCGCCCCGCCCCCGACACACCCAAGCACAGCTTAATAAAGCCCCCCCCCCGCATCCCAATCCCAAGCCGCCACATGGATCTCTCTCATAGGGTGATAAGGGATTGCGCGCCAACTCTCCATAAAAGGAGTTGTTTATCACAGGCCACAGTGGAAGCTGGCGCCATCTTCTAATGGCGGCCATGGTCTATAAGAATGGCTTACCACAGTTCCCCCTTCTATTTTATATAACAATGCAGGCGAAAGTAGAGGTCCTATCCCACTGTGCAGAAGTGGCTGCTATGTATGGTTCAGTCCTAAGGAGGCGCCTTCCCCAGACCTGATCCCATATCAGCCGACGCCTTTTTTCGTAGGGCAGGGCGTGGACGTCAAACCCGCATGCAATAGGACATGCTTTCATTGAGGTCCGTTGAGGGATCACTCAAGTGCAGTGCCTTGCCTCGCATCCTGCATCGTGACGACGGCGAGAAGTAGGATAACACAGGTAGCCTGGTAATAATGACAAAATTTAAGTTGGCAACACAATCCCTAAGCCCCAGAGGAAGGTAAAGAGTCTGTAGCCGAGAAGAAAGACCAGTCCTGAAACCCATCTGCNATTGGGCTTGAAGAGGTAGCGCCCATAATGTCTCCAAAGATATAATGAAAGTGAAAGTACAAAAATCCCCGCTCTCTCCTTTTCTACAGAGGAGCGTCCCACTACTTACTTGCGGATTCCCACTTACCTGGGAACTTACTGGTGCACCACCCTAACTGCTGAAAGTTCTGGATCCTGGGTTCGAGGAATATGTTCCCCGTCCGGGCCACCAACTGTCGCGACCCCTCACCGGCAAGGGAAACACGACACAGGATTCTTCTTTCAACAGTTTATTCAGGCCTTGAGTCATGTATCATCTTCTAGCGCCCCGCCCCCGACACACCCAAGCACAGCTTAATAAAGCCCCCCCGCATCCCAATCCCAAGCCGCCACATGGATCTCTCTCATAGGGTGATAAGGGATTGCGCGCCAACTCTCCATAAAAGGAGTTGTTTATCACAGGCCACAGTGGAAGCCGGAGCCATCTTCTAATGGCGGCCACGGTCTATAAGAATGGCTTACCACATATTTCCTTAAAGCTTCTACTTGCTAATTTTTGTGTGTCATATGACTTTGGGATGTCAACTGTTTGTCTCTGTTCTCTCATTAATTAGATAAATTGAGATGGGTGTCCGATGGACTGATCAGTCACCACTAAGAGCAGTACACATACTCTTCTCTTCATCCATGTTCCTTCTCCAGTCTAGAGCTGGTGCCTTGTTCCATTCCTGTTTACATGGCACAAAACTTTATCACTCTATGAGGCATAAACAGCTATCATGGGAAACACTGAAAGTAGTAGGCATTAGAGATGATCAATACAGTTATTCCTTCTCCTTTAAGTTCTTTTTGGACTGGGAGAAATATATATACTAACTTCTCAAGTATTCAAAGCACATTTCTCTAGAGTCAGTCTTATTGCTTTGATTTCCCCCATCTATAAATTAATGAGGTACATACTCAAATGACCTTACTAAAACCACGTGCGAAAATGAATCTCTGAAACCCAATAGGATGCACAATTAATTATAATTAATTTATCTCTAAACTCACCAGTGTAATATATTTTGAAAGTGACTTACACAGATCTTTTTTTTATGTTCTTCTTCCAAAAATGGTGTTTCCCTGTGTTTTAAACCCAATCATAAGCAGAGGCCTATATATGATCAATATAAATTTAAAGAAACTTTGAAAGATATATTCAAATAAAGCAGTTTAGAATGCCCGTCAGCTTTTCTTTGCTTTAACACAAACAATAAGGTCAAGCTGTCTACAACTGAACCATGTCTAAGTAAGTCTGGCTCCTTCTTTCATTGTTACTGCTTGGCAGGCCAGAAGGCCTCAAGGTCAGGTCAAGGCCAAGGCTTTCCAAAGTATGATGAAGTCTGAAGTCCAGCCTTCCCTTGCTCCCTTCCAGATTATTAAAGTTTTTTTTTTTTTCAATGTATCCAGATGGACTTTTTTATATCCTGTACACAAGAATAAGTTTGGATTCAATTTTCAAGATGAATCCAAGTTTAACCTCTCAGTGTTACAGAATCTTTCCAAGGAAACATTATTTTATTTTCTAACCGTTCTTATGCATTTGAAATGTCCAAACAATTATATTTTACTTTAAAAATGATTGCTTCATACAAACTTCCTTCTATGACATTAATATTTCACATACAAGGACAGAATTGTGCATGAATTATAGCTCAAACTTATTTAAAATTAAAGCACAAGTCAATTAGAAGAATATATTTTATATGAAAAACATGCAGAGGCAGTTGGGGAAAATTAAAAAAAAAAAAAATCCTAGTACTTTTTCCTTTATGACTAAGCAAGGAGTGAATAGATGTCTTTTTTTTTTTTTTTTCCTGAATCCAGTTTGACAGTGGGGCACTCTTGTGATGTGCTCCATCTGTAAATCAGTACACTGGAACTGTCTCTTGGTTTGATAAGCAGCAAGTACCATGCAGTTTCAAATGCTAATTAAAAGTTGATAATGCTTTGTTTCACTGTGTTCATGACTGAATAATGGAATTAAGATTGGTTCTGTAGGTGAAGAACACCAAAGCTTAAGTGACTATCTAGAGTATCCAGATAAGGGGAGGAGGGCAGCAGATCTGAAATGAGGCTGTCCGGCTCCCTATCTAACTCTCTTGTTCAGTGGGACTTCATCAGCATAAAGAAGAAAACCTCTTTCCAAAGAAACCTCATGAACTGCATCTAATTAGGGTGTACAGGAGATAAAGATTTACTTCTTTCTTGTCTAAATGGCAGATTTGTGCAAAATCCCAGGTTAGAGTTAAAAGGGAAACATCTTGAATATTTAACATCCTGGTTATAGCTGTTATATTCTGTGTCTTTTATTCACTCTTTAAAAATGCAAACTGATACTTTGGGAAAATTCAATGTGAGGAGATATGATGGAGGGATGATAGGTGGGCTGACATACAAATGAACAAAAAAACCCCAAAAAGACTGGAATAAGCTAAGCAGTTCACTTAAAAAGGTAAAATTGGGGGGAAATAGATTTACTTTATTTTTTTTTCACTCCATGTTTGTTAATTTACAATACAGACCAGTCACAGGACCTGGGCTGATGTGTTATTGTTTAAATTGTTTGTTAGAACATATTAATTGTAGAAATGAGAACTGAAGAGGGCATCAACATTGCTTACTTTCAAATTTGTCATGTTATTATGTAAACTCAGTATGCTAATACTTCCACTGAGATTTGGATTTTAGACTTTATTACTAATAGTACATTGAAAGACAGTGTTCTTCAATAAAATAATTTAATAACAGAAACTAGGTAGTAGAAGTATCAGAGGGCAGAGGACTTCCTGCCAAAACACTAAGTCTACAAGGAGATTCACTCTCCAGAATGACAGAGCCCCTCATTTTTGGATTGACACACATTCATTAAAAAATAAATTACAGTTCCCATCTGGTCTGACTCATTTGATGGGAACAAAAAGTTCTTCTGGAAGTAGAAATAGGGAGAAATGGAGCTGAAAATGAAGGGACACATGGATTGGCCTTGTGTAACTTTTCCAGATCTCAGAAACACAAATAAAACTTGATATATAATTTGAATATTCTGAGTATGAAATCAAGTTCACTTGTGCTCTAAGATATTTATGGCCCTGAATTACCGCATAGATCAACTGAATTTTCAGTCAAACAACTACCTCTCAATCAATCTTTTTGAAACTACCTTCAGGTGTTAAATTATTAAAGAAATAAAAGTGTGCTGCATCCACTCTGATTTACTTTTGTCAAAGCTGTGGTGTAATCCACAAAAGTTTAATTAAAATGTGAATTATTTTAGTAGGGCACTTGAAAGTAGTATTGAACTTCTTCTTTTCTGTAAGTCATGTGTAGGTTTAATATTTATGGAACAGAGGAGGTCATGGAGAATTAAAAAATAAATAAATAAATATATATATATATATATTTCGTAATCATAGCCAGCACAAAATACTATAAATCAAGTTTTACCTATTACTCTTTTGGCCAGGAAAAAATTATCTTAATTTTTATAATTCAGACAATCACATTTCTCATTCACTTCTTAAGTTCTTAAATTACTTTCTATTCCCATATTAATCTCTTTGGCCTGTTAGACTGATAAAATATACTTGTCTTAGCAGATTTATATAAATTATTTTCTGCGTTTTTTAAATGCTTCATGTAGAAATTAAGTTTTCAAAAACATATCAAAATATCATGAATTAAATTAATAGATGAGTTTAGTATATAGAAAGTGAATTATAGTAACTATACGTAAAACTACCTTGATTGTTCTTATGGGGAATCTTCAAATGGGATGTTAAAGCAAGGTTTTCCAATGAGTTGATGTTTTTAATTCTCTCTGTTCTCATATTTCAATTGAAAAAGTTCATGAATGATAAGCCAAAGAGGTTTGCCAGATCTGACAATGTATTTTTTCTTTCATAGATGGACTAGGAAAGAAATTATTTATTTGCATTGTTCATTCTTTCAAACCCTTTTTTCCTGAGAAAGACCATATAGGATCAGTGAAAGGAAGTCTGTATGTGGTATACACAGACAAAAGTGGTCAATATACCCAAATTATCTTACAAATGCAATTTTATCTAAATATAGTTTTTTTACTCTGCTCTCAATTTGAAAAACAGACTTCAACTTGTTTTGAATTAGCACTAAATCTTAGGGGGTGTGGTGGTAATCTCAAGATGTCAAATAATCTTTTACTCTGAGAATCAAACATCTTATCACAAGACATAAGAGCCAAGCTATAATCAATCAAGAAAATATCCTTATTTAATTTTGGATCCAGGCTATCCTCACTATAGCAAGCCAATACTTTCTTCCAAGGAACTACTAAGATACAAGAGATCTGATGTTTTATAACATGGCTACAAGTCTATATGTAGAGTTGATGATTCACAAAGCATTACTGTTCTCTTAAGTCAGAGTTTTTGAAACGGACTCAAAGAAGAATGTGCTTACAGATGTTTGGCTGGCTGCTTAGTCAGAGTTTTCTAGGGATAATATTCTTAACTCAGTATTACCAACCAAAGTCCTAGTCCTCTACTCAAGACATTTAGAAACTCAATATGATCAGTACATTCTGAAATAATCAGTCTCTCAGACACTGGTTTATGTGTACCCAACTCGTAAGGATGTTATGATTTATAGTGGGTGTCTGTGTTTCAGGCATTCTGAATTTCATCCTGGCAAACACTGTCTCAACTCACAGCTTTTATATGGTATTCTCCTATCTCTGAAATGCTGTCTTCAGATTTATGCTTCACTCAGACTCAGGTAGAACATCCCTGCCTCAGAGAAGCTTTCCCTGACTACTCTCTTCAGAATAAACTCTCATTGGCTTTCTCTATTCTTTCAACTTACTTTATTTTCCCTTAAATCATTGAATGCTACCTGAAATTCTATTATCTATTATGCTTTTATAGCTAGTTTTCCTCTTTCTGCCAAAAGTATGTAAGCCCCAGGGGGCAGTCTTGGTTTTCTTCATTACTGCTCCCAGCAAAAATCTGGTGCTTAAAATATTTATATGCAGGGAGAATAGGAAAGCAACAGTGGCATAATGTTTGAATTTTCCTGATTCAACCCATAAAACAAGACAGCCACGAAGATAGCAAAACACAAACTTTCACACACTATCTATTATACAAGTAGGACAAAAAGAGATTCCCCTGCAAATTTCATTTCAAAAAAAATATGATCTGCCCTATGGCTGCACAAGACCCATGCAGTACCAGTAGCTGCTTACAGTAGCAGAGGGCAGGAAGGCAAAGGGTCTTCTATCAACCCTGAACACCAGAAAACCCAGTATTTGCCAACAGGTCCTTCCTACCAAAAGGAGGAGGACTCCATTTGCAAAGTATGGTTGAATGATCTGAAACTAGCATTCAAAACTTAGAGAACCACAGATAGCAACATAAAGAGGCCCTAAGCAACTCAGTGAGACCCTGTCTCTAAATAAAATACAGACAAAATAAAAGTGTGTATGGAGGGTGAGATGTTTCTCAGTGGTTAAACATCACTGGGCTCAATCCCTGGTACAAAAAAAAAAAAAAAATCAAGAAAAGCCACTGCATTCTCCAGTGCAAAAAGACCTCAGAAAGATCAAGCCATCTGAGCCAAATGAAGACCAATAAATAATCAGGTTTTGTCAACATGAAGTCCCACTGAGAACAAACTGCTGGAAATAACCAAACTGAACTAGAAAAGAAAACAGAAATAATTGAAAGAAAAAGTTCATATGAAAGTGGGTAAGGAAACCAATAAAGAAAATTTAAGAAGATACTTCAAATAATGGAAAAGTAGCTTTAGAGCCCATGGCTAGAATACTGTTCAGTCTCTTTTCTGAGATTCCAGGAAAACGTGTAAATATGAGCAATGTGGGGTTGCAATTCATTTCACATATGAAGTTATTATAACATACCAGTACAATAAAATATTATCTCTACAAATGATAAAAAGATTGTCAGAAAGACTTGCCTGAAAAACACAGGAAAGCAGTAGTCAAATTTAAAATGATGTAAAGAAATTAAGACAACTAATTACTTCTGTTGTGAAAGAATATAAATAAGAAGTGGAGAGGCAAAGGAGGCTGAGGCAGGAAGTTTGAGATTTCAAAGCCAGCCTCACCAATTTAGCAAGGCCCTAAGCAACTCACTGAGACCCTGTTTCTAAATCAAATACAAAAAAGGGATGTGGATGTGGTTCAGTATGTAAGTGCCCCTGGGTTCAATCCCTGGTAGAAGAAAAAAAAAAGTGGAAAATTAGATATGATATCACTGAATTAAATATTAAATTTAAAAAGAATTTCACAAATTTTAGGAGAAAAGAAAAAATAACCTGTCAATAGAAGAAAAATAAAAGTAAATACATGTCATGAATAACGCTATAAGGTAAGGATAATTCTAAAATAAAGGGGAAGGAAGAAAAGAAAGGGAAAAAGGAAGAGAAACAGGAGAAAATCTATCTAGAAAATAACACACTTGCAAATAGATATCCCCAAATATAAATTTAAGGTCATATAAGTACAAAAAACAATATAATCATAAAAATTACTTGAAATGAAAAAATTCTTTGAAATATGCCAAGAATAAAATACAATTCAATAAATATGTAATATGGGTTGCCATTTATTTACTAAAGACACTGAACCTATATTGAAAACTTTTTCACAAAGAAAGCATTGTGAATTCTAGCAAACATTTGAGAAGAAAATCTTAACAGTTTTATAGAATATTCTCTGGATATTTGAAGAAGAAATAATTTTAAACATTAAATTGGAGTAGGTATATGAAGATGAAGTCAGTAAAAGACATTGTAAGAAAAGAAAATACATACCAACAACCTTTATGAAAAGAAAGATGCAAAAAATTCTAAACAGAACATTAATCAAATCAATCCAGTACATAAAAATTATGACATATCATGATCAACTTAGGTTCATGCCAAGAATGAAAACTCTTCTAAGATTTGAAGATCAATTAGTGCAATTCATCATATTAACACATTCAGAAAGAAAAAAAAAACTATATAAATTCTTAGAAACATTTGATTAAATCCAGTATCTATTTTTGATCAAACTCTCAGCAAGCTGGATTGAATGGAATTTCCTCAACCTGATAAAAGGCATCTATGTAAAACATAGAGTTGCTATCAAATTTAAAGGTTTTTTTAAAAAAATGAGCAGTTTTACTCCTAACAAAAGAATAAGACAAGAATCTCTTTTCGGACAAGTTTTATACAAAATAGTCCTGAAGGGGAGATTAAGAGAAAGACAGTCAAAGAGAAAAATAAATATATTCATGATAGAAAAGAAGTGAAGTGTTTATATTTATAAACTATATGTTCATCTATGTAGGAAATTTGATGCAATCTACAACAACAACAATTTAGTCGCATTGTAGAGGTGTGTGTGTGTATGTGTGCACCTAAAACCCCGCAAATATGCTATATTTTTATTTAACAACAGCAACAAATTGAAATAAATAAGTAAAAGGATGAAATAATTAGAAAATTTTTCACTAAAAAGCCAAGGCATTCACATTGAAAACTACACAACACTGAAACTTTAAGGAAGAGCTACATAAATCTAGAGAGATATCTTGTTTATGAGACTAAAATCTCTATACTATTGAAATGTCAATACTTCCCATACAAGTCTTTAGTTTCAACACAGCTGAGATCACAATTTAAATAGGCTTTTTGTCAGAATTTTTTTTGACAGATTTGGTCTAAAATTATATGGATATGCAAAGTACCAAGATTATGAAAACAATCTTGAGGGAGATTGAAGATAGAAGGCTAGCAATAATTTAGCAATGTGATACTGGCATAAATATGGACAAATAGATCAGTAGTAAGAAGTACAGGATTATACTCTGATATATATGGACAATTTACTTTTTTATTGGTTCTTTTTAGTTATACATGTCAGTAGAATCTATTTTGACATACTTAGGCAAACATGGAATAAACCTTTTGACAGTGATTCAAAGGCAATATGGTAGAGAGGAGACATTCTTTTCAATAAGTGACACTGGAAAAGTTTGATAAATACATGCAGAAAAATGAATTTTTATATGTATACATGTTGTACAACATATAAAACTTAATTCAAGATAAATGATCTAAAATCAAGATAGACCTAAATGTAAAACTTAAGAATCTATTAGTAAAAACATTCTAAAAACAAATGAGATGAAATTTTTATGATATTGGCTTAGGCAAAATTTCTTAAGTATGACACTGAAAACAATCCACAAAAGAAAAAAAATGATTATTTGGACTTGAGCAACATTAAAAATGTATCCTATCTAAATTGCATTGTAAGAATGAAAAGACAAAACATAGGATGTAAGGAGTTTCATGAAACATATGTCTGACAAAAGACATGTATGTATCCAGAATATACATAAAATTCTCAATCACTACAAAATTGAAACAGCCCAATAGAAAATGGGCAAAAGATTTGAAAGGACTCTTTTCCAAAGAAGAAATAAAGATGTCAGTTAAGCTAATGGAAAGATACTCAGTAACATTAGTCATTTAAGAAATGTAAATTGAATCATGGATGGATACCACCACATAGTTGTTAGCTTGGATAATATTAAAAACAATGACCATATGAATGTTGGCAGAATTATGGAAGAATTGGAATTCTCATGCATTGCTGATTAGAATGTAAAATGATACACTTTGGAAATCGTTTAGGCAATTAGAAAGTTTAGCCTACACCTACTATATGATCCAGATTTTCTATTCCAAGTTTGTGTACTCAATACAGAATAATGTGTATGTTCATAACAGGACTATTGCATCCTCTGCTAGCACAGAAATATTCTTTATAATAACTATAAACTAGAAGCAGCCCAAATATCCATCAAGGGGTGATTATTAAAACACACAGTGTCATACCCCCACAATGGACTATTATCAGAAATAAATAGCAATGAATTATGAGGACAGGAAAAACATGGGTAAATCTCAAAATAATTATGCTGGAATAAAATAATAAAAAAATAATGCTCCAGTAGTTGCACGGATGGGGGTTGTGGAGGCTTCGGATGGAGACATCACAAAAGAGCAGAAGACACTTTTGGAATGTATATGTTCACTATTGATCACATTCTTGGTGACCAGTACAACCAAGACCATACTTTTATCTTATTGTGTGGTTGTATAGACTAATGAAGTGTCATTTGATTTTACATTATTTAATAGTAATTTATTTACTATTAAATAAATAGTAAATAAATTACTATTAAATAGTAGATTTATTTACTAATGATTCTGTAAAAAATCATGAAAATTTGACAATCAACTTTGGAAACTTGTCTTGAAACGGTTCCAGCACACTACTGCACCTGATCCTCAAAAAATTACTAGGCCCAGGGGGATCCAAGACTGTGGACTAAAGAAAGGATGCATTTCTTGTCATTCAGTGATTTAGATTCAGTCAGAGGAAATACTGTTTCTCTGAGAAGCTGCTATAACTGTCCAGAGATTCCCTGCTATTTGCAGCCCTCTATTCATCCACCAGGATCAGCTGCCATTTTCCAGAGTATCATCTACCTTTTTGCCTCCAGACTGCCTGTGGTGGGCCTGTGTCCTGCAGCCTGCAGCCCACTGGTGCCTGGAAGTTCATTGTCAGGGTACTCACAGGTTTGGTTTCACATGATCACTGCCATCTTGGGACACTGGCCAGGGCCTGAGAGTCCAGGGCCATGGGGTCTGCAGGTTAGCTACCACTACTGCTTGGCAGCCTGAGTCTGGGGACACAGGCCAGACCCTGGAGATATATTGCCAGAGTACCTGCAGGTCTGGTTGCACCTGAGGCCTTCCTGCTGGGTGTGCTAGTGGCTGCCATATTGCTGCCTCTTTGTAGGGTTGCTCCTTTGTGTAAGTGCATCCCTGGTGATCTCTCTGCAAGTTGAAATGACATTGAGATCTTGAGACTGCAGCAAGGCAGAGCCTGGGGAATCTGAATCCCAGGTCCCTCAGATTGCAGCTGAGACTGTGTGGGCCAGTGTGCCTGGCAAGCCTATGGAAAGCTGGAAACTGGAGACATTTGAAGGGAAATGAGAGGCACAGGTTGGAGAAATTGGATAAAACCAGGTTCTCTCCAGTTCATGAGTCCTGAAGTGGGCAGGGACAGAAGGCGCTGGCTACAATGCATCAGAAGACTAGAAGAGGGTGTGAGGGAATCTTGCTACGGGCTTACCCAGCCAACTGGTTTGGCACCCACCAGACTGGAGCTGCTTTCAAACATCAGACAAACAACCTGGCAGGGAAGGAAGCTAAGGAAATTTTTGAAAGCCAATGGAAGCAATCGCTCAATTTTTCATTGAGACTCTTTTTTTCCCCCTGTCTCTCACATCTGTAACATCTTTGAATGCAAATATGTTTCATGAATCAATTTACTGAAGAGTGGGATGTCTAAATAGTATATTACAGTTTTGTTGTATATTCTTCCATTTTTACTTTAAAAAAAAAACTATAGTTTTTTTTCTGTCACTTAACTGTCTTTCTGGATTATCTTTTTCATTTATCTCATGCTAACAGCCAACCTCTATTAATTCCTTTTTCACTCAACTGGAAAGGAAAGTAAAAAATAAAAAAAAATAAAATAAATAGACAAAATTCATCAGGAATACAAATCACATCTCAAAAATAACCCTGAATGTTAATGGCCTAAACTTATCAATCAAAAGACATAGATTGGCAGATTGAATTTTTAAAAAGACCCTATGATAGGCTGTCTTAAGAGATTCACATCCTAGGAAAAGATATCCACAAACTGATGGTGAAAGGTTGGGGCAAACATATCAGTCACATGGACTGCATAAAGAAGCAGTGGTTTCCATACCCATATCAGATAAAGTAGATTTCAAGCCAAAGTTAGTCAGAAGTGATAAATAAAGACATTTTATACTGCTTAAGGGAAGCATACATCAACAACAACAAGAAAAAAAATCATAAATATATGTGCCCCAAACAATGGAGCATCTATATACATCAAACAAACCCTTCTCATTTTCAAGAATCAAATAGACCACAACACAATAATACTGGGTGACTTTAACACATATCTCTCATCACTGGATAGATCTTCCAAACAAAAACTAAACACATAAACTATAGAACTCAATAATACAATCAATAATTTAGATTTAACAGACATACATAGCATATTCGTTTTTCATCCATTATTAAGGAATACACTTCCTTCTCAGCAGCACACGGATCCTTCTCTAAAATACACAATATATTATGCCACAAAGTAACTCTTAGCAATTACAAAAAAATAGAAATGCTACCCTGTGTTCTATCAGATCATAATTGTTTGAAACTAGAATTAAACAATAAAATAAATATAGAAATAAATCCAACAACTAGAGACTAACTAACATACTATTGAATGATGAATGGATAGCAGAAGAAATCAGGAAATAAATTAAAAAATACTTAGAGACAAATGAAAACACTGATACAACATATAAAAATCTCTGGGTCACTCTGAAGATAGGGCTAAAAGGAAAGTTCATTGCATTGAACTCATTTATTAAAAGGATAAAAAGTCAACAAATA
The DNA here is from genome assembly GCF_001458135.2 of Marmota marmota marmota. Classification (NCBI taxonomy): domain Eukaryota; kingdom Metazoa; phylum Chordata; class Mammalia; order Rodentia; family Sciuridae; genus Marmota; species Marmota marmota. Next base: position 4,204,855 of record NW_025999842.1, on the reverse strand, counting down.
AATGACCTAACATTACATCTCAAAGACCTAGAAAAAAAGAGCAAATCAACACCAAAGGAGTAGAAGACAGGAAATAATTAAAATTAGAGCTGAAATCAATGAAATTGAACAAAAAAATTGACAATACGAAACATTTGTTCTTTGAAAAATATAAATAAAATTGATAAACGCTTAACTATACTAACAAAGAGAAAGAGAGAAAAAACTCTAATTATGAAAATTCATGATGGATAGGGAATATCACGAAGTATACTACTGAACTACAAAACATAATTAAGAACGGTTTTGAAAATTTGTACTCAAATAAAATATAAAATCTTGAAGACATGGACAAATTTTGAGATCTACCCAAACTGAGTCAGGAGGACATTCACAATTTAAACAGATTAATTTCAAGCAATGAAATAAAAGATGCCATCAAAAGCTTCCCAACGAAGAAAATCCCAGGACTAGATGAATTCTCAGCCAAGTTCTACAATAACAGATGCAGAAATTCTCAATAAAATTTGACAAATCATATACAAAACATACAAAAATCATATACAAAAACAAATTCAAAAGATAGTGCACCACAATCAAGTTGGATTCATTCCAGGGATGCAAATTTTGGTTCAACATACAGAAATCAGTAAAAATAATTCATCACATCAACAGACTTAAAAACAAGAATCATATGATCATCTCAACAGATGCAGAAAAATCATTTGATACAGCACTCCTTCATGTTCAAAACACTAGAAAAACTAGAAATAGTAGAAACATACCTCAACATTTAGAAGGCATCTATGCTAAGCCCGAGACCAATATCATTCTAAATGAAGAAAAATTGAAAGCATTCCCCTCTAAAAATTGGAATAATACAGGAATACCCTCTTTCACCACTTCTATTCAACATAGTCCTGGAAACTATAGTCAGAGCAATTAGAGAGATGAAAGAAATTAAGGAGATACGAATAGGAAGAGAAGAATTTAAACTATCACTAATTGCCAACAACATGATTTTATATTTAGAACATCAAAATAATTCTACCAGAAAACTTCTAGAACTAATGTATGAATTCAGCAGAGTAGCAGGATATAAAATTAATACCCATAAATCAAATGCATATCTATACATCAGTGAGGAATCCACGGCAAGTGAAATTAGGACAATTACCCCATTTACAAAAGTCTCAAAAAAAAAAAAACAACAAATCTTGAGAATCAATCAAACAAAAGAGGTGAAAGACCTCTACAATGAAAACTACAGAATGTTAAAGAAAGAAACTGAAGACAACTTTAGAAGATAGAAAGATCTCTCATGCTATTGGATTGGCAGAATTAATATTGTCAAAATGGCATACTACCTACCAAAAGTGTTATACAGACTTAATGCAATTCCTATTAAAATTCTAATGACATTCTTCATAGAACCAGAAAAAGTAATCATGAAATTCATCTGGAGCAGATTATGCTAAGTGAAGTTAGCCAATCCCAAAAAAACAAATGCCAAATGTCTTCTCTGATATAAGGGAGGGTGACTCAAAATGGGGTAGGGAGGAAGAGCATGGGAAAAAGATTACCTCTAGATAGGGAAGAGAGAAGGGAGGGAAAAAGAGGGAGAAGGGGAATTGCATGGATGGTGAAAGGAAACCCTATCGTTATGCAAAATACATGTATGAAGATGTGAGGGGGAAAAAAAGAATAGCGTTATTTAGATTAGGTAGAGAGAAGTGATGGGAAGGGAGGGGATGGGATGGGGGGATAGGAAGAATAGTAGAATGAAACAGACATTATTATTACTGTGTGTATATATGTGAATGCATGACCAATATGATTCTGCAACCTGTACATTCAGAAAAATGAGAAATTATATCCCATCTGATTCAAATTATGATATATCAAAGTCATTGTACTGTCATGTATAACTAATTAAAACAAATTAAAAAAAATTAAAAATAAGAGATCCAGAATAGCCAAAGCAATACTTAGCAAGAAGAATGAAGCAGGAGGCATCACAATACCAGACCTTAAACTATGCTATGGAGTAATAGTAACAAAAATGGCATGGTATTGGCACCAAAATAGACACGTACACCAATGGTACAGAATAGAAGACACAGAGACAAACCCACATAAATACAGTAATCTCATACTAGGCAAAGGCTCCAAAAACATACATTGGAGAAAAGATAACCCATTCTACAAATTGTGCTGGGAAAACTGGAAATCCATATGTAGCAAAATGAAATTAAACCTTTATCTCTCAGCCTGCACAAAAATGAACTCAAAGTAGAACAAGGACTTCAGCACTAGAACAGAGACCCTGCATTTAAAAGAAGAAAAAAATAGGCCCAACTTTTCATCACATTGGATCAGGCCCCGACTTCCTTAACAGGACTCCTCAAGCACCAGAAATAAAATCAAGAATGAATAAACAGGATGGACTCAAATTAAAAAGTTTCTTCTCAGAAAAAGAAACAATCAATGAAGTGAAGAAAGAGCCTATGTTTTGGTAGGAAAATTTTGCCACACATACATCAGATTGAACATTCATCTCCAGGACACATAAAGAACTCAAAATACTTAACACCAAAAAAAACAAACAAACAAACAAACAAAAAAAAAAAAAACAAAGAACCAATCAAAAATGAGCTAAGGAGCTGAACAGACATTTCTCAGAAGAAGATATATATTTGATCAACAAATACATGAAAAAATGTTCAACATCTCTAGTAAGTAGAGAAATGCAAATCAAAACTATTCTAAGATTTCATCTCACACCAGTCAGAATGGCAGTTTTCAAGAATACAGACAACAACAAATTTTGGCGAGGGTGTGAGGGAAAAGGCACACTCATACATTGCTGGTGGAACTGCAAATTGGTACAACCAATCCGGAAAGCAGTATGGGAATTCCTCAGAAAACTTGGAATGGAACCATCATTTGACTCAGCTATCCCACTCATCAGTCTATATCCAAACGACTTCAAATCAGCATACTACAGTAAAGCAGTCACATCAATGTTCATAGCAGCTCAATTCACAATAGCTAAACTGTGGAAGCAACTTACATGCCCCTCAGTAGATGAATGGATAAATAAACTATTGTATATATACACAATGGAATATTATACAAAAGGAAAAGAATAAAATTATGACATTTGCAGGTAAATGAATGGAGTTGGAGAATGTCATGCTAAGTGAAGTAATCCAATTCCAAAAACCAAAGGCCGAATTTCTCTCTGATAAGTGGATGATGATCCATAATGGGGAGGTGAGAAGCATGGGAAAATGGGTGAAGGGGTGGGAGGGTTGAGAGGGTACATGGGGGCAGGAAAGATGGTAGAATAAGATGGACATCATTACCCTAGGTACATGTATGACTGCACGTATGGTGTGATGCTATGTCATGTCCAACCACTGAAATAAAATGTTGTGCTGCAATTGTGTACAGTGAATCAAAATGCATTCTGCTGCCATATATACTTAATTATAATAAATATTTTTTTTAAAAAAGAAACAATACAAAGTCGAGAAACCTCTAGACTATCACAGATAAAGGATGAGCTTTTGGAGACTTAAGGGTCCCTTAAAACTGCAAATCCAAAAACAAAACTGATAGTAAATTAGGCATTAGGCCAGAAAAACAGGGAATTAATTTGAGTCCAACAGCACTGGGTCTGTCCTAAGGGCCTCCCAACCCACACTCTTTGTGGTGACCAACTATAGGGCTGCAGCTGTGGCCTGTGCAGGAAGAGATCGAAATCTACCATGTTCATGAATGACAACAATTTTCATAGAATATAGTGGAATCACTTAGGAAAAATAAATTGACAGACTGAGAAAAAAATTGTGAATGATACGGAAGACTTGAAAAGAGGAAGCTTTTAATTATCTTTCCCAGATAGACTAAAAGCAACCACCATTTCTTTGTTGAGGCAAAAGTGTCATGTAACAATCTGAATTCCATTGCACAGTAAATAAAAGTTGAGGAATGTGTTTATACTTAAATTATTATATAAGTAAAATATATGGATTTCTTAACCAATATTTTTATTTCTTTTAACACTCTGACATGTTTGCAAATCATGGTCTAACAAAATCCTCTATGCATCAACAATGCACATTTGCTTCAGTCCATTTAAATTGATCCAACATGCCTAAGTGGGCAGGCAGGCCTTAGAAACAAATAAATACACTCATGTTTTAGCCTGAGTTTGTTATCTTGTTTCAATCAATTTCAGATGATCTGAACTTTGTAGTATTCATTCTCTCTGCCTTTTTAAAACTTCATGACACTGCTTTCCCAATTTCCTACTACCACCTACTCCTGTCCCTCTTGAATCTGTAGCATATTTTGTGCCCATTTTTCCAACTTCAATTTCAAACTCTTTTTGGAAACAGATTTTAAACTATGTCTTCAACTCAGGCACTACAGTGGCTGTGTGTAAAATATTATTTTCAGTGCAGTGGCTTTTACCTATTATGATGTTCATTCTATATGAAATAACCACAAGAAGAAATTGGGAGGAAATTCAATGGATACCTTGCAAAAGTAATGTGAAAAGAAAAATTCCAGAACTATCATTTCTAAAACATTTATGGATATGTGCTGCATCTTATGAAAAGAAGTATCTTATCATTTTAAAAAGAGAGGTCAGGTCTTCCTCGGTGAAAGTCAGCTGTTGCAGCGTTGGTTTGTTCTCTCACTCCCATCCGAATAAGAGGATAATCCTCTGAGGCTCTCTCTGATCTCAGTACCCAGTGGACTGTAATGACAGACCTTACCATCTAAAGAATAGCGGAAAAGCTACACCTGTTCTATAATTGGTTAACTCTCATCTTTGAAGGATAATTGAGACTCATTACATGGGGATTTGTATTGCGCATCCTTGAACCCCGTGTCTGCTGACAAGGCCAAGTCTGGCCTACTTCTCCACAAAAATCAGTGCTGCCTCTTCTCTGACCATGCTGATAGTGCAGCACTGTGTACCATGTTATCTAAACAGAAGGATTTCTAGTGTGTTTCTTTGGCTAATAGAATGGCTTATGAAAGAACAGAATATTGTGGACTTAAAACTAGTGCTCCATTTCACTTTAAAAGTAACCTAAAAGGAGGATGAATTTTATGGTCCCACTATCTAAAATATAACCTCCCACAGATGAGCATTATCCACTTCATCCTCAAGAAGATAAAACAAAGAGAAAAATAATCAGAGTCCAGCTCCCTGCAAAATCAGCAGTGGGGTGCCAGCTCCTCTAATAATGGAATCTTGATTTCAATATATCTAACAAACAATAAATAAAAAATACTATATAGAAAAAAAAGACTGGGTATATCATAGAGTAATTTAAATATAACCACTTGCTATTAACTAGAATAATTTTTCTTGTAACTAATAAATGGAAATGGGAACCAAGCTGAATTTGCATGATGCTTTCGAAAATTTAAACACAAATACAATTGAAATATGCTTTAAACATAAATACTATTAGTACATTAGAATTAAAATTAACATAATATTCATTTATATTTTTATTCCACTATATTACTCACTGTGGAAAGCAAGAGAAAAAAATCAGAAAAAAATCTATTTAGAGAAAGGTAAATGCATAACATATTAGTATTAGAGAACAACTTTCAGTCTATTTAGAAAAATCTATTTAGAGAAAGGTAAATGCATAACATATTAGTATTAGAGAACAACTTTCAGTCTGAACTAATGTGGCACTTTCTCATTTCTCTGATCCACTGCTTCAAAATGCCAGTAAGCTAAGACTAAGCATTTCTTTTCATTTCAATCAGTGTTAAAATTTTCATACCTCCATTAGTTAAATGAGATTCATATTTGTTGGATCTTTGAAATTTCCATTTACTTTATTCTACCTGAAAATATATTCCTTTCACAGGGTTAATATTCACCCATTTTCAGTTAATTTTGCAGATCAATGCCTTCATGACTAAAAAAAAATAGTTTTGTTTTTAGTTTAGGCAGATATTGCCACCTTGAAGGACATTTAAGAAATCCTTCCAGCTGGTATACAGTAGCGATTTGCACAAAATGTTTAAAATTGGAAAAATACTTTCATGAAAAGGAGAATTTTGTTGTTGAATATAAAAGAAAGATTCAGACAAGGAAAATATTGGAGAATTTAAAAATCAGAATCTCTAATTCCAGTTCCAATCTGCTATGCCAGAGTGATAAAATCTTGGTAAGTCACTCACTACCTAGGGGGAGAGTAAGGAATAAATGTGACAGTATGTTGGAAAGTACTGATGAAGTGCAAAATATGTACATATCTTGACTGTAAAAGCCCATCACTATCATAAGAACATTATAAAGAAAATATAGAGTAAGATGTATATAATAATATGCACATACTTCTGAACAAAAACTAAAAAGAATAAGCCTACATATGATAATCAAAAAAAAGAAAAATAGAAAACTGAGAATTTTTTTTTCAAAATTCCAAAGTAATTTTGGAATTGTAGGGCAGATTGATGTCTATTGATTCGAAGTAACCATGCATTTATGGAAACTGTCGATCCATACTTTCTCGAAAAACAGGAACAATGTTTAGCACAATAATGGCAAAAAAACAATGTAATACCTTACAATGTTCTGAATTGCTTCAAAAATAAGGTCCTAAAGATATTTTCTGCCTAATCATTCTAACATTGAACATTCCTGCAGATTCCTCCATAATCGAACATAGCAGTAACTATAAATTGAGTGAAAAATTGAAAAGGAGAAAAGAATTAAAATGACATCATCAGTATTGAATTTAAAAAAAAAAAAGAAGAAGAAATGAGAATGGTACAATCCCTAGCCATTGGAATAGACCCTTATTTAACTCAGATATAACTACTTAGTATACAATGCTCAACACTTAAGGGAGCAGGCATCTTGCTCTCTGTGGTAGAGGTGGAAAAGAGAAGTCAATGTGGTAACTGGATAAGGTGTAAATCCCTAGGATTTTTTTTTCAAGTAGAAAATATTTTCAAGTGCTAATAAAATCACTTTTTTTTTAAAAGAGAGAGTGAGAGAGGGAGAGAGAGAGAGAATTTCAATATTTTTTTTTTTTTAGTTATCGGCGGACACAACATCTTTGTTTGTATGTGGTGCTGAGGATCGAACCCGGGCCGCACGCATGCCAGGCGAGCGCGCTACGGCTTGAGCCACATCCCCAGCCCAATAAAATCACTTTTAATGTAGTTTACAGAAATTCAAAATGACTCATTTTCAAATAGGCCTGAAGAAATTAATACCAAGTGCAAAATGCTGTGGCTCTCCTTTTGATAAAACAGCTCAAGACTCTGAAAAGAACAGGTCACCTGGAGCACTCAATAAATTTCTAGAAAATGTCAAGGTCTCCATTATTTCCATTTATCACTCTGAACCTTAGAAGTTTGTAGTTGCATATCAAAAAAAAAAACAAAACAAAAAACAAATCAACAAAACAGCATAGCCCTGTACCAAAACTCAAAACTTGATGCGCAACATCAAGCTGCTTTGCAGAAGGGATTTCACCTAAATGGGTGAAATTGATCCTTGTTCTGGAGCTAAGGCTTTGGGTGTCTTAAAAGCCTGCTTGTTTCCTCCAGTCTTGCCTTGCAACACAGATGAGTTTAGTATTTCAGGAGCAGACACTAGGGGAAGTGGTCAGCCTGCCAGTTCAGGAATAGACACCAGCATGTCGTCATGTCTTACAAAGACCACCTTTGTGGGCTGCATTCTTTTCCCATCAGGCCCCACTGCCCTGACCTCTAGTGTGTTTTTAGTTTCCAAAGACTGCTGATCATCTCCAAATAATCTGCTGAAAATTGATTGTTGTAGCACAAATAAAAAATAAAAAGTGCCATTTAGCACGCAACACAATTATTTCGTGCCTTACTGTAGGTTAGCAGAGGTACGTTTCAGCTTGAAGATGCGAAAGCCAGGTCATGCTGTATCATAATAGTGTTTTTTAAATTTTTTGGAAACTGCTTTAAATTCCCCTTTTCCTAGGTTGCTTGCTGCTGAGAAGGAAGGGGTAGAGAATGATATTTTCATGTGGAATAGCTTTTTAAAGACTGTAATAAAACCTTGATTAAAAGTGAACAAACACTGAATTCAATATCTGCAGTGGTCAACCTTTTCAAAAGGAACTAGTTTAACCTCAGGAAATAGTCTAAGCAATCACAGCTATTAAATTCACTTTGTACTAAAATTTAATCCAACCAAGTATACTATTAAAGTCCATACCATGAATAGCCACACAGTGTGGATATGTATGCACATACTCATTTTTAAGACCACATAGACTTAATTTTATACACACTCGATATAGTATGTGCTAAGTGGGAGAAATGGTGAGTTTATGTGCCTTCCAATTCTAGGATTCCTTCAATAAATAAGTCTTTATGATAGCATTTTAGATGCCATACTTCTAAAAACACTTAGGTACTATGAACTAGCATCCCTGGTCCTAATAATTGAGAATGACTCAACATTTAAAAATAAAAAGAGAAAAGATAAAGAGAAATAACATCTTTTACCAGAAAGTTCTAAATGCTTGTAACAAGAGCAAGTCTCTACTCCACAGGTGGCTGTCCATAGCTCCAAAGGAAGATTTTTTTTTTTCTTTTTTTCCTCCCTTTGTCCTTTTCCACCACACATCCCTAAGGCACCAATCAAGGTTTGGGAAAAGATAATTTTCTTCTCTGCCCAGATAGTACCTAACAGAAGAGAAGATAAAATTCTCAACTGTTTTCCTACTTTCAGGAGATTTTTTTTTTTAAAAAATGGATTTCTTAAGGAAACTGTGAAAAAAAAAAAAAGATACTCTTGTTTACCTACCTCTTTGGAACAGCTCCATGAGAATTGGGATGTTTTATTCACTGACCACAGTATAATACCTAATGTCTAGAAACTTCTGAATGTTTTTTGAATGAATAAAGTCTTCAGTGAATTTCTCAATATAAAATAAAAATGAAGTAACTACTATCTTGTGCTCAGAATTTCATTCTACTAAAAATGCATTAGTCTTATTCTTTAGTAACATAAGAGGATATTTGACAATTCATAAAGATCTGAAAATTCTGATGGCCTCTGATTGAAAAGATTGTTTTATGAATTAAATTTCCTTTTACATGCTTTATGAATGAATTATGTCTCTCAGATTTTAATGATACTAATTTTCTGTTTGGCCTTAGTCCTCTGGACCATGTCAGGAGATTTTGAGATTATGAGTACAAAGGGCTCTACTGCTCTTTTACCTGAAAGTGCAATGACACCTGTTTAAATGGATTTAGTTGTTCAAGAAATGTCTCCCAGTAATAGGCATTCTTTTATATCTTGACTTTATCTTTGTTCTCTATTAAAATGCTTAATTCTTCTATGCTATTTTGACCTCCTTCTTTTTACAGGTATTGTGAAATCTTTCTATTTCCACTGTAAATATATTCTTGTATTTTTTTAGTTGTAGGTGGACACAATACCTCTATGATTTTTGTTTATTTATTTTTATGTGGTGCTGAGAATCGAGCCCAGTACCTCACACATGTTATGTGAGTGCTCTATCGCTGAGCCACAACACAAGCCTTGCTCACAGTAATTATTTAAATGGTTTTAATTGTTCTTCTTGGTTTATCAAATATGTATGAATAGAAAATTTTGTGCTGGTACTATTTATGTGTTGGAAATATTAAGGTAAAGTATATTTTTGGATGATTTTAAGGTTGTTTACATTATATATCAATCAATGCAAAAAATCATGGTTTTATATATATATGTATATATAAATTTGGAGAAAAATGATACCTTTATGATATGGAATATTCTTATAAAACATTATGTACAATGATTTGAATAAAATCATATATAAATATTTTTTCTTATCAATTATTTATACACTCAGATTTTGTGGTGTTTGTTTTTAGGTGTCACACTATGATTTTTCCTTGAATTGTTTTTGTTAAGTGACATTTTATAGAAATATAATCTCTGTTTATTGTATAAAATGTACAATTTTTATACATTTCAAATATTTTTAAAACTTATTTAATTTTGATTGCTTAAACTACCTATGATTATAAAAAATGTACTGAAACCTCCATTGCAATGATATTTGCAAATGTTTCTCTAAAATTTATATAAACTTTTGTTTTGTATATTTTGAGACTTTCTTAGTGCATTCCAGTTATCTTTGTGTAAAATAGAATCTTCAATTTTTGATAATGATTTTAATGAATATTAGAGATTGTTTAAAAAAGAGTTAATATTTTCACCAGAGAATATTACATAGTCAATTATACCTGACTAAGTCCTGTTAAATGGGAGAATTAGTGTTTACCTTGGCATAATAGCTTTCTTTTAAATTTTATTAAATTAAATGTCTACTTATAATATCCTTCAAAATGGTCATTTGATCTATTTCCAACTAGAAATACGTATTCAACAATAAGAATGAAAATACATTTTCAGTATATAATCCAAAATTTTAAAAGTAGGTCTTGAATTTGCTCTCCCTTTAATTAAGCTCCCTACTGCACAGGCCCAAATTGATAATGTTCCTCAGCCCAAGTCATATAGCTGCTATTGGCTCCTATGTAAATCTGTATATTTCCTTTCATCTCCATATTCCAGTATCCACCAATAGGCACTAACTTTAAAAATGTAATATATGCCTTCCAATCCACCTTCCAATAATTTATTTTCATATTTATTCATTACAGAACAAATGCATTTTGTGTCTATGCTATTTTACTGGTGTAGCACTTTTTCAAATTTTGACTCAACATTCTTTGTTCTATTTAGTCACATTGCTCTTATTGATGTAGTTCTTTGGCTTTGACTTCTGTTATTAGGGCATTTTGTAGATTCACAACAACTTGTTATATATGTTGGTGACTATCTCCAGGCTATCTCTAACATTTTGCTTTCACCAACAGTGCTCAGATTAGCAAAACCTCATGCATGTCTTTTTGAAGGTCTGTGTAAACAATTTCTGATCTATATTCCCAAAGAAGTATTGTAGAATTGTTGGATCATGAACATTTAATTTTAGTATTTGCTCCCATATTACTTTAAAAAGTGGCTGTATCATGGTTGATTCAGTGGCTCTGTGTGTGTGTGTGTTTGTGTGTGTGTATGAGAGAGAGAGAGAGAGAGAGAGAGAGAGAGAGAGAGAGACAGACAGACAAAGACGAAGATGGAGACAGAAAGAGAGGGAGGAATGAAGAGAGAAAGCGATAGAACTGATAAGTATAAGAGAAGATAAAACATTGCTGGACTTTTGTTTGAAATTACACTGAATTAAAATATAATTTTAAAGAGAATTAACATTATTCCATACATTACCACAATAAAATTTTTCTTATATGCATGTATTTTATCATACTCTTTAGTAACATTTTAAAATGCTCTCCATAATGCTGGTGGCATTGCTTGGTGATTATTAAACATCAAACACTTAATAGACTAATGCTTGGTTATTGTAATAGTTATTTTACTCTTGGTTACTTTTCCAGTTGATTATCACTGGTGGAAATGAAAACTCTTTAATTTATTTTATAAATTTTGATTATGTTTTTGTTAACTTCACTGGCAAATCATGTATTTTAATAGTTAGATGGTTTTCTTGTGGTTTCAATGTAAGTAAATCATCTGTAAAAGAAAACTTTATAAATATATAAAATAGATACAAATAATTCAATTTAGCTTTTTAGATGGCTTATCACAGTGAATTGTCAGTTATCATTATTAGGAAAGAATTAGAGCAAAAAATAGAGGAAAACAACAATAAAAGGAACAAATACTGGGGTTGTCTTGAGGGCTTGAAATTTCACGATGTCAAGGTTATTACAGTACATCACTCTACATTTTCCTTGGTGTATTCTTTATTTATTCATATCACTGCAAAAATAAATATGACTATCCCAACAGAGAATATGACACTTGTTGACTACCAGTCTATGAAGGCCTTGATTACAAATGCATTACTTCTCCATGATGACGTAAATGCTCTGTGGTGAAAACATTTCACATATGTGCAAAAATTAAATTATGAAAAATTGTCATTTTATCACCCAGACAAATGTTTCTAAAATCTAATCTCATTTGAAAAGTTCACATGAAAAATTCCATGGTCGCATTGTCTTCCTGGAACTTATTTTATGGGTACTGAATAGTCATGTTTTAAGGTAGAATTGGACATGGACATGTTCTCCTTAGAAACATCTCCTCCAATAAAGATTTTCTGTAAAAGGGAAAAAAATTAACATAGGTACTATCTGTTTGAATCTTCCTGTACAACATAAAGTTACTGGAAGAAAACTTTTTTTATAGATAAAATACATACTAACAAAAGTGCAGCCTCAAAATGGAATAATTGGTGTTTCATGGAAAATAACCAAATGGGTGACTTTCTTATTTGCATATGATGGCATTAATGACTGTCCTATCCAAATCTGATATGAAAAGAATAGTCATGTTTGGAACAAGTGTTTGGGACTTAGAAATACACCTCCTTTTTTTAAAAAGGAAAATATGTCACTATATTGAGCTAATTTTCTATTATAGCTATAAGTGGATACAATGTCAGACTTACAACCATCCAATTTAGGATTTTTTAAAATGTTATGATGGTGTGAAAGCAGACACATGTAACCATTCTGGTGTTTACTTTAAGTACAGTGATTGATGAATAATATGAAATACTCAGTTCTTTACTATAAAATAGGCTTTATGTTAGATGGTTTTTCACATCTCTAGGCTAATATAAGTTTTCTGAACAAGTTTAAGCTATGCTGGGTTAATTAGCAATGATATTCAGAAGGCTAGATACATTAAACACATCTTCAATTTATGATATTTTTTATTTTATGATGGGTTTATTGTTATATATACCCCATTGTAAGACAAGAAACATCTGTAATCTTACTAGGAAGACTTGGAAAGAGATCTGTTAGCATCTGTGTAATAAGTTTTCAGCTAAGCCCCAGATTTTTATTTCTACTCATAATATCTATTTATGATATATTAAAAAGTGATATTTCTGAATCAAATTTAAGTCATCAGACTTTGTTTATAATATATCAATAATTATCAGAATACATAATTTCTAGTAAAACTGTTTAATGTAATATTAAGCTGAAATTTGTTATTTCTATCCATATTCAATAAATACTCACTAAGCACCTATATGTGGTTATTGTCCTCAGTAAAATAAATAAAATAGTAAGAAAATTTTGATGTAGTTTGTGAATGGTGACTAAAATCTAGTGGGAGACATACAATAAAATAGCAAATGTTAAGTATTTAAAGTAGCCTTTTTAATGAAATATGATGAGTTATATGAGAAGCAAATATGATGTGCAATGGGAGCACACTGGAGGGACTTCTTCAATTAGGAAGAGAGGCTTCAGGGGAGTCGCAGGAAGCCTTTCAGGGAACTGAGACAGATGTTGGGCTTGGAATTAGGACAGTGAATGGGAAAAAGAGAAAGGGGAAGGCAAACAATATCCTGAAATACATGGGGACTGCCTGTAGTAAGACATGGCAGAGAGACAGCCTGGCATACTGAAATGAGTTCCCTATGGCTGTAGCTTGGCAAAAGCAAGGGAACAGCCTAAAGAGCAGTATGAAGAGGCAGCTACTAGGCAGGTGCTGAAAGTCCCATAAATCCTCCAAGTACACTTGCAATTTTGGCAGCTTAGGGCATTTGAAAAAGGAAAGAAGATGATCATGCTGGTAGCACACAAGCAGTGGATTAGTGCATGCCCAAATAGTAGGTAGAAAATCTGAAAAGAAAAAAAAAAACTTTAATAATTAGGAGCTACAGCCAAAGGATTCCATAATCAATGAGATATAGGGGAGTGAAGTAGAAAGAAAAGTCAAAAATAGCCCTCAGCCTTATGGTCATAGAACTGGATGAAGTAGGATACTCTGCACTGAAGCAGGAATAAAGGAAGAAAAGTGAGCAGGTTTAATTTTTGATAGCCAAGAATTATATATCGAGTAGGCATCCATGTGAAGAGTCTCATTGGAAAGTTGCAACCTAAAAGATAGGAGAGAGAGCTGAACAAAAACTAGAACAGTGTGTCATCCATATGTTTTTGATAACTGAAGATGCTTAGGAAGTTGAGATATTCCAGGGTCTGGGATGAGAAATAGGACTAGAGAAGTCCCAACAATATTGCAAAGAATTTAAAAACTGGGTCAATATACTTGGAACCCCAATTCATATCAAATGTTAATATTTCCTATGAAATAGTGGGATTTTTAAAAAATAAATTATCAGGGATATAGCTCATTTGGTAAAGTGCTTGCCTCACATGAACAAGGCCCTGGGTTCAATCCCCAGCACCACAAAAAGTAAAATAAAATAAATACATTATTATATAAGAAAAAAAGAATAATGAATGGGCATGGTACCCAAATATAATTTTCTTTGAAAATTCAATTTTCAAAGTTTGTTTGTAATGAAAAGAAGTCCAATATACTTTGCAAACTATTCACAAGAGGACTTCTGATTCAAAATCTTTTTTAAAAAAATCATTGAAAACACAGGCTTCCAACTATGTATTTTCATTTTCAAGCAAAACAGTTTACCATGCAGAGTAATTTCTTCCAGATTAATGGTAAATGCATTTGCTGTAATTTCACCCAAGTTTTCCACATAAAACAGAGTTGCTAAATACACAAAACCACATTAAGATGAGAGGTTGATTTTCTTATATTTAGATAGTTTATCTTTTATAGTTGTTTATTAAAATAAACTATTCAATAATCATTATCAATTGGTAAAAACCTAGTTTAAAAGCAATACTGAGACAAACTCCAAAGTTTATAGTAAGAAATAATTCAGGCATATAATTTGGCAAAAAAAAAAAACAAAAAACTTAGTCATAAAATTTGCCCTGTGAGATACGATTTAAGACACATCCACATTTCTGAGAAGGAAGCAATTGCCTAAGAAACAGAACATTCCCAGTAAACATCCATTCTGAAAAATCACTGAGGGATCAGCTAATGGTGAGGATACTAGAGATCCCTTTGTGGCTCGAGAATGGAGTCAATGTAGGTTGTAATCAATAAAAATCTATAAATTAAATAAATTAATGTAATTATATGTTTTCTGAAATCTAATGGAAATGAAGATGCTACACATATGTGGAGCAGGTGTGAAGAAACAGACATATGCAGTGGCAAAACAGGGGAGGTTCAAGAATTACAATAACTGACTATGTGCCTAGTAAAACAATAACTTTTTAAATTATTAAATGTTTTAAAGACATAGTACTGTTTTGTACAATTTCGTTATTTCATATATATTTCCTGCACCAATTATTTTTCTATTCTACCCTTTACACATTGGTTTAGGGTGAATTATAATTAATTTTCTAATCTTCTAATCTTCTCCTGAAGAACTTTCTCCACAAATTTAAACACTTAACATTTTCTCAACAAATGTTAATTTACTTAGTTCTCTCCTATCGGTTTAATTATGCAAATAGGTACAAAATGCCTAACAAACAAACCTCAGAGTTCATGGGATTTGATTGCTTGTTTTAATTAAGAGGCTGTGATACTAAAAGATAAGCTGGCTTCATTCATTTGGGCATATACCTAAGAGTGGTAAAGCTAAATCATATAGTAGTTTCATTTTTAGTTTTTTACTCTTTTCCACAATGGCTGTACTAATTTACATTCTCTCCAAAAATAATTAGGATTTCCTTTCCCTACATTATCTTTTTGTTTGTTTGTTTTGTTTTTTGATAATATCCATCCTGACTGATGTGAGATAGAATCTCAATGTAGTTTCCATCAGAGTTTTCTTATTAGCTAAAAACAGTGAACATTTTTTAAATATATTTATTGGTTGTTTGTACTTTTGAAAATGTCTTTTCATCATTTGCACGTTCATTTATTATAGCACTAATTACAATCAGCCTAGGTCTCCATCAAATGATGAATGGATAAAGAAAATAGGGTATATATTCACAATGGAATATTATTCAGCCATAAGGAAGAATGAGATCTTGTCATTTGCAGAAATTATCAGAAGTCACCATGTTACACAAAACAAGTCATACACAGAAAGACAAGTATGATATATTTTCTCTCTAATGTTGGGATCTAGGATAAAAAATAAGTAAATTAAATACGACATGAAAATAGTAGAGTAACTACTAGGGAACAGTAACAGAACCAACGGTCATAGGGAGGGTTCCAGAAATGTGAGTTTTGATGTGAAACAGGACAGAATGTAGCTGGGATTTTATAATCCCAGAGAGCTAAATTTCCATTATCATAGGAGAGAGAGACAAGACATATTCACATTCCTAATTATACCTTTCATATTTTCCTCTTGGCTTGTAAACCTTCCAGGATCACTTTTCTCCTTGGCAGAAAAGTAGTCTCAGGGAAGTCACTTTGGGCATAACCTCGAAGGTAACAAAAGTTCGAACTTTACAGGGAGCACATTGCCAATTCATTCAAAGACTTCAAGAGAACCTCCCCCACTGAACTTGACTCTGACTATGCTTTCTACTACCCTTGTCTCCATGAGCACAGTGATTCTCCACAGAATCTTCTCTGTTGACCTCATTCATCAACCAATAAATTTCCACCCAAGAGCGAGGGGATATAGCTCCTACTGATGTGAACTTGAACAATTTACAAAACATGTTATCTTCTCCCTACTCAGAAAGAAATGATCAAGAAGTGGTATGTATTCTATGTTTAGTAAATATAAAGATGTGATCAACCTGAAGTTTGAATTGTATTCTCTGGATAGTATGATTAGTGGACTCCTTGGTTGTTTCAGGATATATAGAAAAGATAAAAGTTAATACTATACGTTAACACAGTTAAAAGGCTTCTGTGATATTTATAAATATATCAGTAAGCTAAAAGAAGTGTTTTGTCACTACAATTTGGCCATTATAACTTGTTTTGGAGGAACATGACCATATGCCCTATACTATATCACACACTATTACAACTTCTAAACCTAAGTACTAACTGTTTTTTTTTTTTTCCCTACTGCTGGAAAGAACAGAAGTTGTTTTCTGTTGTATTATAAAAATTTTGAGCATTCCATATAAAAACAAACTAAAAAAGCAAAGAAAATTCCTGAGTGGCGCGTGTAAGTAGATCTAACAGATGCTCCCTCTTCAGCCTTTGCACTGCTCCCATGTATCTGCAGTGACTCAAAGTCTTGTTCATGGTCTGGGGCTTAGAGGCAGGTTATTACCTCTTATCAAACTCCCAGAGGGATAATGGTGCTAAAGCAGACATTTCATGTATGTGATGTTTCTGTAACTTTCTTCAGAGATGTTCAATGCTCGGACAGAAGATAAAAATGATCTCAGAGAAAATGTCTCTCTGAAACTACAAGATCTGACATTTTCACATCCAAGGTTTTCTTTGATTTTTGAGCTTTTTGCAGTTAAGAAAGGGTTTTACAGAGGAATGGAAGTTTATTTTTATCACCTAAGATTTTATGCTTACCTAGTATGAAAGGCTTAGAGGAAACAATAAGTGAAAGCACTCAGATTTATAAACGAGCTTAATGGTTGCATGACATCAGAAAAGCTTCACTTAACCATCTTTAGAATTAAGTATTTTTAGGACCTTTATTGAGCATAAAACTTCTATCTACATTTATAAAAATTCACAGACACTAACAGAAACATACACAAAACATACATTTAGGATAATAATAAATTGGAGTTAATAGATTTTGAATTAAGCATATATATGAAAACTCACAAGTTAGTGATTATAATTTTTAAAATGCCTTGTTAATTTCAGTTTATTAAATGTTTGATTCTGTCTATGCTTTGGATGCTTTGCTTTATATTTTTAAAATATTTTATGCAACAGAGCATTTTTTCTTACAAAAATTTTTAGAATTTGGAAAATATAGAATTTTAAACTGAAAATTGAAGATTTAGTTCTGACCTCTTTATTTAATAGCTAACTGCCATCAAAAAATGTTCCTGCCCTGTGTAGGCCTCAGTTTCCCCATATATACCAGGTTGATTTTAGAGAGCAAAGGATTAATCCTAGATATAAATGCTGTCTTTCCACTATGAATTTTGCTGTGCACTGAGAATTTCCAGCCATGCCCTTGGAAAAGATACTGACTCAGTCACCAGTTTGAAGGATGGTAATTCTGTTTTGCTTTCAGAGTTACTGCCTTTGATAACTTTATCCTAACCTAATTTGCATACGACTCTCTTCTGAACACAAAAACGCATTCAGGTGAACCAATTCAGTCCAAATAGACACAAGGGGCAATTTTCTGGAAACTCTTCCCCCCCCCACACACACACACACAAGTGTGTCAGGACCAGATTTCTTTCTGCATTCTTCTCTTCCTTTACTGTGGTATGAGACTGAAAGTGTTGGAAACACTGTCACTATGAAGTGGCAGCCTTATATTAACAGATACCATAGCAGTTCTTTTGTCTGGAGTCATCACTGAGCCACAGGATCAAACCAACTCCAAAGACTGCCTAACTCAGAACTTTCTTGACACATATGTCAATAAATTCCCAACATTTAAAAATTGTGTTTGAGTTGTTTCTTCTGTTGTCATTGTTTTTCTACTTTTAACAGGAAGAGAAAAGAACTGGTAAAAAGTGGAAAAAAAATCATGTACTTTATCTGTTTTCTAAAATTTATATCTGCAACAGGTTTTAGTTTGTAGTCTGAAAAAAATGTTCTTTAAAAAATAATATTTTCATATATCCCCCTTAAAGATTATCTTTCTACCCTTCTCCCCTCTTATTCTCTTCCTTCTCTTTTTCTGGGGTTATATCAAAAGGCCTCCCACGTGCACTGGCTCCTATGGGGTTGGCACAAATCAGCAGGAGACTGAAGGAAGGGAGAAGGATGAAGTCTGGGTACTTTTGTCTTTGGCATCCTGCCTAAGCACTTACCTTGAGTTGAATATGCCCCTCCACCAATGGCCACCGTGTCCCCCAAGGCTGCTCGGTTTATCTGATTGTCTTCTCCAGGGTCCCAGCAAATTCACCCTCACTGTTATCCTTTCTCTTAGGAGTAGTAAGGAGCCTAGACTATATTGCACTTGCTTAATGCTCTTCTGGTAAAGTTGGTAAAGCTTTCAGAACATATAAACTAGGGTGAAAATGTATTTAGGTCCTTCAAATAGAGTTTTAGGTACTTATTACTAAAAGAGGCATTTCAAAACATTTTGTGAACTGTTAATGAAGTTTGACAATATGCTTTGTATACTAATAAAGTTGTCTTTCATTAATGGCATAAGTTATTAGGATGCATAGTGAGCTACCATCAGATTAGATATATTTTGTCTTTTTATTAAGTTTGATGGTCCTACTCAGCTGTCTTCATGCCTACTATAGAACAAAATTGACCATTTTACGTACTTACAAAGCGTCCAATAACAATGAAACATATTTTCTGGGATGTACATTAAGTGAATAACTATGTCATAGTTGGAAGTCCTTGGATATAAGTTAGTTTATACTAAGCCTCTCAAAGATGCAAAAGGAGTTATGTCATGGTATAAAAATTCAATAATGCCTTTAAGTTGTAGCAGGTTGGCACAACCCTTATACATTAGGGATGGAAGATCTAAACCACATCGACCTTCTAAATGGAGACATTATTTTCAGTTTTCTTAGATTCTTGAAACATTGAGTTCTAATATAATCTGATTTTGCATCTACATGACTTAGTGTAGCATTCCAGATGTAATCAAAATGCCTAAATACGCTATGATTTATGAGGGTATGAGTTGACAGAGAATATTACTTTTAATTCTTGTTGCTTTTAGCTTAAAATGACCACTAACCAATCACTGATATGAACAGACAGCAACCCGTTGAATATATATTACTTTTATTTACATATAAATCTCCTCAGAAAAACATTTTGAGAATCACAGATTGAGTATGCTTATAGACACTGATTTCATGTTATTAGAACTATAATTATCAATTTTCCAAAATTTTCTAACTTTAGATGATTGATAAGGCACTTGAGATGTGGTTTTCATTTAGATTTTAGTAAGCATAAAAGTTTTTACATTGATTCTCACACGAAGTATTTTTCCTTCTTAAATTATAAGGCAAAATAACAAACATTACTAGAATAGTATGTAATGATGAAGGTATGATGAATGGAAGAGGAAGAAGAAAGAAAATTTGAAAAAAGTTTTTCAGTCTGAACTACTAGAGAAAATTTGTAGAGGAAAAAGTATTACAAAACATAGACATTTATCCATAACTGAGACATATTCACTCATAGCCTTGTGATAATAATTTCATTTCCCCCCACCATTACTAAACCTCCTGAGAGTTGTCCAAGGATTCTAAAACTAGGCAGGAAGGTATAATGGTAATCATTTCTGTAGAGAAGTCAAAAACAGAGCTGAATGGCCAACCCTTCCTTATGTTTGCACAGTCAAGGTGTTTTTAGTGTAATTAAATTCTTCTCAAATATTAATTAGCAACTGAATCAGGAGTATAAAATTACTTAATGAAAGGTTTGATATAACATAAAAGCTCAATAAATATTAGTTTCATTAGTTCTCAATATCTAAAATCATTAAGCTCAATTAGCTTATTCTTACAAAGCAAATGGAGATTGGATGTTAAAAAGTTTGATGGTTTACCTAAAATTCTGCATATAGTATATGTCAATCCAATTTTTAAATTAAGATTTCTGATATTTAATAACAGTTCTTTAATCATTAATAATATGATTTATGTATGTCAATTATATACATGAATTAAATTGCCATGTTTATAGCCTACATAAAAACTAATCATGTAAAAGTCTTAATTACTTAATATATGCCGCCAAAAGGAAATTTTAAATGGTGCATGTATTATGTAATAATTTAGGTATAGGTATGAATATTCTCACTTTCATTTGATGGAAGCAAACCATAAGTACAGATATCATTTTTAAGAACTTACCAAGTGAACTTTTTTTTTTACTTGTATAGAGATGACATTTAGGCCCAAGAAAATATCAGTAATTAACATTACTCATAACTTAGATTAAAATGACCTATATTAAATACTGAAAATGATTAAAATCAATGTGTATGAAATTCGATTTTATAAACTTTTTAAAATCTCTTATTAAATCTCTTTAAATGCATCTGGAGATTAAACACAGATTACATAAAATGATATTTTATTGAATAATAGTTCTTTTCTAAAAAGCTCAAGGAAGGATTATAGGAGTCTAATCACAGTAGTTAAAATTAATGTGTATATAAAAATTAAAATGTTCCAATAATCAATAGAGCAATATGTTAAAATCAATCTTAATGCTTGATATAAACTACCTGAATGTCACTTGTCCTTTTAGTGAAGCTGTACAAAGTAGAAAACCAATGATTATAAAAATATTACAAATAAAAATAATCTATCACTGTGTAAGCCATAACATATTCTAACCCTGGGATATTGGCCACATGTTTATTTCTTTGGGGAGGACTGAAGAAATGGTTTTACCTTCCTTTTTCTTGATGTTTATTTATGGTGGCTTATAGCCAACTTGAAGTCAGGAGACACTTTATATACATTTATTATCAGAAACAAACAAATAAATATTATTAGCTGATACAAGTGAAAGAAAGGACAATTTGTGAAATAGTGAATGAATCATAGAAAACACTTAAAGTGAACTTGAAGGTGGGATATCTGAAGTCAAGACTTAAATGATCAGATATTGGCACCTATGATGTATGAAACAACGCACTTGACAATTTGCAGAAGGAATGATTTTGCAGTTTTGCCATGTAGGATGTAATAGAACATCTTCCTAAAAGGCCTTTGAAAAATTCATACTATTGCCTTTACCCACTTTCCCAAAGTTGTCTGCTGAAAATAGATATTCCTTCTATTACATTTCAACATGCACTAAAACCAATCTATAGATGTAAAGCTCTATACTGCATGAGGCTTCCATTCTTGAACACTATCTAATTTGGAATATTCCTTTTTGTCTTTGCCTTCTGTAGTTGTGATTCATTACCTATCTCTGAGCTCTAGAAATTAGATGAAACAAGACAAATCACGCTGTCTCCATATTTTTTTTTCAGCCTAACAATTTTTCAGCTTTCTTCAACCTATTGCAAATGTTACTTTCCTGAGTTCCTGGAACTTCTGGGTTACCTGTTTCTAGAAAAGATAACTCATGTCAAATTTTATATTAAAATAAATCTGTACTTCAAACCATACAGAGGTAAAACAGGAGTGAAATTATCACTTTGTTCTGGAAAATATTCTGTTGTATTCAGTAAACATTATTGCAGGCTGAGAAGTGGCAAGAGCTAAGAGAAATCAATTTTTCAAATTATTAATCATTTTTAAAAACAGATTAATATATATTAATTACTGAAAAAAACTGATAAGAATGGTAAAGAGGCACAGAGAACATGTACTCTTTAGAGAGGAGAGAACTAGAGTTTGAGTTAGGCCTTGAAAAAATGAGAAATGTTATAAAGAATGGGGAAAGTTTACCTTCTGGGTGAAAGACTAGCAACTTGAAAAATAAAAAAATAAAAAAAAAAGGCCGAGCCTGTTGGGAGAGTGGTGGTATCAATTGGGAGTTGGCAGAGTGGTGGTATTAATTCAGAATGGCTGATATTATACTGTACAGAAAACAAGGAGGCCATACAGACAACTGGAGTCCAATTGTGAAGAGCCCTGAGTGCCAGAATGAAAAGGGTATATGTTTAAACATTGTGAAGCAGAATTTTGAGGAGAGCAATAATCCTGGTTTTGTTTGGTGACACATGGTTTAATGATATTAAATTTAATTTTAACACAATTTGTTACCAAATATTGTATTCCTAATTCCTCATTTGTATGGTGTCCTATAACACTTAGATGAAGAAAGCAACACAATCACGATGAGCTTCATCTTTTTAAGGAAATCCATTATTACAACCTGGCAAGTACTGTGAGTAACCTAACATCATTTTCCCAGCTCTCCTCCTTAGATTGGAGGCAGTCATTGACTTGGTAAATCACTGTCCTAAAATATGTACCAATGTATTTTCTTCATCTTTTATCTAAAATAAATGGAAAACAATAGCACTACACTTTTTTTTGCAGGTTACATATCAGAAGAATGTACTGCTACCATTGGCAGAAGGAAATGATGACATGAGATTGAAGTCAGGCCCTGCTCCCGAGGAACTGTGAGGGTGGGCAAACTCTTTCTACTCTGTGAAAATTCAGCCTTCATTTGTAGATGGGAGGAGGTCTGCAGACCAAATTGACATCATTATTGAGAATCTCTAACTTTACTCCAATCAGCCTTCCATGTTCATGGAGTTGGCATCCTCAGATGCATGACCACAGATAAAAAAAATATTCAAAAAATTCCGTCTTTACTGAACATATACAGACGTTTTCTTGTCATTATTCCCTGAAGTATATAGTATAAAAACTATTTTTCATAGCATTCACATTGTATAGGTATTATAATTAATCTAGAAAAGATTTAAACTGTACAAGAGTATGTGCATGGGTTATATGCAAATATTGTGCCTTGTGCCTTCATATATAAAGAACTTAAGCATTCATAAACTTTTGTTAAAGATCTGGAATCCTAAAAACAGTCTTCCAGAGATATCAAACACCTGATACTGTATGTGTTTTCTTAGCTGATATTGGCATAAGACAGGCACTTAAGTAAAAATAGCTTTTATGTTTATATATTTTGTCTATTAGAGTTATTAGCAATAATTAGGTTTCCTTTTTAAAATATTTTGTGGCTATGTTAACCTACACTTGAAAAAAATAGCTGAAATATTACTGTCATTTTAAATAATGAATTAGATCCTTTGCTCTCAACACACTGTTGGGGAGGTATGATATTAGCTGAAGAGGAAAATCTTGTTAATGAGCAAGAAACATGGTAATAATCATTTTCAAACATGGAAATATTTATTTTAATTAATATTGCCTTCAGAGAGAGGACAATAACTACAGAGAAATAATTTCTCTTGGAGGCTTGGTTTATTAGAAATAGAAACAATATCACCCCAATTCCACACCACATATTTACCCTGGTATTTTCCTCTTAGGGTTTCTTTCCACTTGCAGTTGCTAGGTCATCACAGTTGCACTCCCTGGCCTTATAGTTTAAGCCCATACCTATTAGGCATCATCATCTTCCCTATTCTTGTTTTTCTTTTCTTTTCTTTCTTTCTTTTTTCTTTTCTTTTCTTTTTTTTTTTTTTTTTTTTTTTTTTT
>NW_025999842.1:4167545-4180590 GCF_001458135.2 Marmota marmota marmota | reverse complement strand
TTTTTTTTTTTTTTTTTTTTTTTTTTTTTTTTTTTTTTTTTTTTTTTTTTTTTTTTTTTTTTTTTTTGGTACTGGGTATTGAACTCAGGGGTACTAAGCCACTGAGCCACATCCCCAGCCCTATTTTGTATTTTATTTAGAGACAGGGTCTCACTGAGTTGCTTAGAGCCTTGCTAAGTTTCAGAGGCTGGTTGAACTTGTGATCCTCCTGCCTCCCGAGCTACTGGGATTACAGGCGTGCATCACTGCACCTGGCTCATCTTCCCAACTCTTTAGAAAAAAAGTTTAATGTTTTTTTTTTTGTTTGTTTTTGATTTTGTTGTTGTTGTTTAAGAAAGTAAGAAATGTGTTCAAATGAAAACTTGAATGAAAGTGAAATTGATTTGTTCGATTCTGTTTTTAAAGATATGAATCATTTATCAATATTCAAAAGTCAAAGTTTTGTTTTGTTTTGTTTTGTTTTTTTTAATCCCTACCAGAACAGACAATGTCCTCTACTGGAAAAGGAAAAAAAGAACATTTGGAAAGGTCTCTGTATATCTTTGTTTATAGGCATCAGGTTTCCTTAGAAACTCATCAGTTAGGCTTTGCCGTTAGAGTTCCAATACTGGAAAAAAAAACAACAACACGTTTGTGTTAAATATTAGGGTTAATCTTACATCTATACTAAGCTGAAAATCAAAACTATTTTCTATCACCAACATACATTTTTATTTTATCATATTTTTCAGAGTGTCTCTATACCTAGTATTCCAAATATGGAAAGTTGAATAAAATGGCCCATATCATTTCATTTGGGGACAATGATTTTGGTACAAATTTATTCAGTACTTTAACCTTACAAAAATAATTGACAGCCTTGAGCCTCTTACACTAGCCCCCTCTACATTATGTAGTGCTCCTTTCACATTTACCTTCAATAAATCTGTGCTTTGCATATTAAAAACTAAACTAAACTAAGCTAACAACAAACAAAATTAAAAAATTGATATAGATAAAATATAAGCTTTCTCCTTGATTTTTTTTTTTGGGGGGGAGTTAATAGTTATGGTATTTATTCCATTTGTTTAGAAAATTTAACTCAAACTTTTAGCATAATGTTAATGATTCTAATTTAATTAGGTAATCTAAACAATTTTATTTTTTCTTTTTTTAATTATTTTTTAAAAATTTATGTATGACAGCAGAATGCATTACAATTTTTATTACACATATAGAGCACAATTTTTTATATCTCTAATTATATACAAAGTATATTCACACCAATTCAGGCCTTCATACATGTACTTTGGATAATAATGTCCATCACATTTCACCACCCTATGCCCCATTCCAACCCCTCTGCCCTATCTAGAGTTTGTCTATTTTTCCCATGCTCCCCCTTCCTACCCCACTATGAATCAGACTCCTTATATCAGAGAAAACATTCAGCATTTGGTTTATTGGGATTGGCTAACTTCACTTAGCATTATCTTCTCCAACACCAGCCATTTACCTGCAAATGCCATTATTTTATTCTCTTTTATTGCTGAGTAAAATTCCATTGTGTATATATGCCACATCTTTTTTATCCATTAATCTATTGAAGGGCATCAGGTTGGTTTCACAGTTCAGCTATTGTGAATTGTGCTGCTATAAATATTGATGTGACTGTGCCCCTATAGTATGCTGTTTTTAAGTCCTTTGGTATAGACTGAGGAGTGGGATAGCTGGGTCAAATGGTGGTTCCATTCCAAGTTTTCTAAGAAATCTCCATACTGCTTTCCATATTAGCTGCACCAATTTGCAGTCCTACCATCAATGTATGAGTGTACCTTTTACCACATATCCTCTCTAACACTTATTGTTGTTTGTAATTTTGATAGCTGCCATTCCAACTGGAGTGAGATGAAATCCTAGAGTAGTTTAGATTTGCATTTCTCAAATTGCTAGAGATGATGAACATTTTTTTCATATATTTGTTGATTGATTGTATATCATCTTCTGAGAAGTGTTTGTTCAGGTCCTTGGCCCATTTATTGATTGAGTTATTTGCTTTTTTGGTGTTTATCAGAGAAAGTAGGCCCTAATCTCCATCATGTGGGATTAGGCCCCAATTTACTTAATAAGATTTCTTTTGGTGCAAGAATTAAAATCAAGAATCAATAAATGGGATGGACTCAGACTAAAAAGTTTCTTCTCAGCCAAACAAACAATCTGTGCAGTAAATAGAGCCTACATCCTGGGAGCAAATTTTTACATATCAGGTACAGCACTATTTTCCTTGATCTTTCATGTTCATTCAAGTAGATCTGATCTTCTCAGAGAGCCCTACTGTGTTCAGAGTAACTTTTGCACTCGATTCA
This sequence comes from Marmota marmota marmota, assembly GCF_001458135.2. Lineage (NCBI taxonomy): Eukaryota > Metazoa > Chordata > Mammalia > Rodentia > Sciuridae > Marmota > Marmota marmota. Next base: position 4,178,245 of record NW_025999842.1, on the reverse strand, counting down.
AAAATCTTCATTGACTTTGTATGTTCCCCCAAATAAACCTGAAACTCCTTTTTTTCATAATCAAGGCTTCAATTATCATCAAAAGAAGCTGTTTTTCCATTTTTATTTCCGACAATAAAACCTACTTTTTGGACACATTAAATTGTATTCCATTTTCCAAAGCATTTTTTACTTTCCAATAGCTGAGCTTTTCTTTGGGTTATTTCTCCTAATGGGCATGGAATTCCTCCCTTTGCTCTTCCAGTTACTATCCTATCTTGACCTTGCTTGGAATGTTACCACTGCTTTTGAAGCATGTGGTGATGTTTGAAATTTTGGGAAGCACATCATTGGAGAAATTCTGAGTTATTTAGTTCTTGTGTTTCTGGTTGGCAACAAACTTACATTTTCTAAATTGCCAGCAAGATATTTCAGAGGGAGTTTTCTCATTTTTAAAATGACACATTTCCACCTGAGAGAAGGGCTTAATAGAAGTAAGAGCCGATGGAAAAATACTGCTTTCTTTTATGCAGGATTTGTCATCCTCCCATCATCTATCTCTAATATCTTGCTGGATTGGTCAGCAGGTGAAATCTTTCAAAATTTCTGCTGATTATTCCACTTTTTCTTCTGGGAAATCTAACACTGCACATGGTTCCAGCAAGTATTTACAATACTCATTCAGATCTGGAGAAAATCCTTGCTTAATCTTCCCACTCAAATCATCAGCTCTGTATTTATCAACAGGATTCCTACCAAGCATTTCACTTCATTTTCATTTTAGTTTAATTCAGCAGATTGAGCTTCACAAATAGAGTATGTTAAGGCATCTACTGAACAGTGAATTGAAGAACAGATGCCTGGAGACCCTAATGTTGGAACACAGTTGTGTTTCATAGGGTGCATATTGACTGTATCTTTCAATTCACTACTGGAATCAACTAATTTTGTCTGGTTTCATTGAATGTTCCTAAGATAGTAATTGATCGAGAAATGAGAGGATAAAATATGAAAATATAAGTGTGTGATCAGTAATACCATCATAGCCCCAAAATGTATCAATGGTGCTACAATGACAACTCTTTAATCTTCAACACCTGCAAAAATTTATCAGTACAATTGATATCTCACACTATCCTAAATGTCACACTAGGGCCAAGTACTTATATTATAACATACAATGTTATAGTCTTATAGTAAGAAGTCAAGTTAGAGAATTTGCTTGGGATTTGGTTTAGCAATATTAAATTATTATTATCTTAATAATAAATGATGATTTAGTATTTTAAATTTCCTTGATTTTATGAGTATTTTATAAACCATGTGTTTCGTAGAATAGTCAATCAGATATTTAGAAATATAAAGTCAAAATTAATTTATAAATTATGTACAGAGTGAACTAGTTTTGTAATACAGTAAAAATGTATTCTAGGACCATCAATGTTCTGTTTGTACAGTACATTTATAAGTGTATTTCTTGGGGTCAAAGAAATTCACAATGTTTTGTAAACTTTCAGAAACCACTTACATTGTATGTTGATATACAAAAAAGATTGTATGTTTCAGCATTGTGTGAATTCAAAAAGGATAAAAATGACTCATAAAAATGAGTCAAGAAGCCTTTTCTTTTTTGCTTAAAATATTTATCATGTGTCAGAACCTACCTCTTTAATGTTTAACTAGAAACACAAATTTGTTTCTACAAGGCCTAACAAATTCTTATGACTCAATGATAATAAGCTTCAGTGTTATCAGCCATTCTTTAATTGTTTTTGTCAATTCATTGTAATTGTGTCTTCATGAGCACTTTTTTAATCTTGTGTGTTCTAATAGTTACGTGAGCAGGAGTGATATATAAAACATTTAATACGTGCAAAGGCATGAGAAATAACCAATGGCCATGTTTTCCTTGACTTGTGCCTGGGATGTCCAATCAATCAGAAGCATCATTGTCATAAAAAGCCAATGTGTTTGACTAGTTGTGTCCAGCCCTGCTCTGAAGTGGATATTCTATATTGCAATTTGGGTGATTAGAAGCACAATGACAATAAACTAAGTTCCCTAATGTCTCCCAAAGAATACAAATTATTATTTTTGGACCCTAATTGTAAAAGGATAATTTTGTGACTTGTTGTTTATTTCTGGTTCTTTCATTAATCCTGGCTCTATTCGGGGTGGGGGGGACTGTTGACTAATTTAAGGCTTTTTTGAATTATAAGTTTATTACGTATAATTTGGGAGACGCTACTTTCCATCAGCTGTGTCATACATATGATTTGGCTGTTCTGAAGATAGTCTCATCAGGAAAGTTTTAGTCACAGGCTGAATACCTGTAGTTTTATTAATAGCAAACTTATACTCATCATATTCTGTGATCACTGGAGATTATCATGCCTTACATTTTTCTTACTCTTAAGATGTTAACTTTTAAATTTGATCAGACAGTAAGAAATGGTACAATAATCAGAAATTCAACAGTTATAAACAGAAGCATTCACGTGTCTCACTACAATCTTCTCTTCTAACTTGTGACAATTTCTCTTGTGCTGATTTAAATTTTATTTTGTATCATCATGTAGGATGTAATCATTGAAGTATTTTAATGACATTAATAGGACTGCAGGAGACAATTGTGAGGAACTAAACATTTGACAATAATCTAGTAATCCAACCAGACAATTATCTGATTGGATGAAAATATTAGAAATTGCAAAAGAGTCTTATCTGATCATTTGGTTGCACTTGCTCTTTTAAGTAGGCTTGGGAAAAGTAATGAAGCATTTGAGGCAGTGGTTCTCAAACCCACCTTCCAAAAACTAGAGGAATTTGAGGAACTTTGAAAAAATTTTGATATCCAAGCCATGCCTCAAAACAAAAAAAAACTTATTCAGGATTTTTTGAGACATAAATTTAGAGTAACAGTATATCCCTACTATGAATTAAATTGCATTTGTTCAAATTATAACATGATTAGAAACATTAAGGCAGTGTCCTCAAACTTTCCTACACGTTAGAGTCAAAAGAGGAATCTTTAGAAGCTACTAGTACCTGAGTCTCCTCTCAGGTACTCTGATTTAATTAGAAGATGTATGACAGGAATGTTGTTTTTGTTAAACCTTCCTAGATGATACCAATGTAAAACAAACTCTGAAAAATACTATTAAGGTGCCTCTTCTTTATCAATATGTATTGTTATTTTATAATAATTGCATATTAAAATAAAAAGTCTAAACAATAGCCATAGAGATCTCTAAAAAAAAAACAGAAAAAGGAAATGTTTAGAATGATATATTTCAGATCTATCAAATTTGAGTATTGCTTCAGGTATGGTGCACAAAGCACTGCTTTTTCAGAAATCTATTTTGTCCACATATATGGGGTTGTTTTTTAAAAATATTGTTTTAGCACATTTGTGATATAAATTATGTAGAAAATTGGAAATATTGAGAGGTGCCAATGTTAAAAACAGACACAGTGCCTAATTTTTATTGCCAGTTGTTCTGGATTATTATTTTCACTTTCTTGATTTGAAACTTTAAAAGTAGATTCATGTTTGCTAATGCCAGTGGGTGTTCCTTTTCAAAAAATGTTTTGGCTTATTTTTTTAAAAGCCCCATCAACTCCAATGTCATTCAGTAATGGAAAAAAAAAAAAAACAGAATTTTTTCAATTGTTCTCTGTTGGCAATTTGGACATGTGGATAAGCATTAAAGCTTGCCATGCATTTTTTTAGTTGTTTTTGAAGCCCTCATATTTTCAGAGGTTACATTTTATTTTATTTTGTTTTGGTAAAGCAATATTGAGCATGCAAAAGAAAGGAGTGATTTGCCTGAACTCTACTACTCTTGGTCAAAATAGATTTACATTCTTGACATAAAATCTGATCCTCCCAGTGAATAAGCAGGGTGAAAGAAATCAATAAATTTGCGATCACTGGATGATCATTGAAGATTTAGAATGTATAATTATTTGAGCAGCAAAGAGGAACTGCAATGCTTTTTGGCAATGAGCAAGCTGAGAATACATAGCAACAAAATGTGAGAATGTCAGCAGCATCACAGGTATGTAAGAGGGCCGGGATCTTTAAAACCATTAATACTTTCAAAATAATAATAATTCCTTTTAATTTTTGGTAAGACTATCAGTGTCATTTCCAAAGTCTTAAGAGACCTTCAAGATCCATTTTCAGTATGGTCTCAAAATTTGGTTGACTTATACATTTGGAAGACATGGAAAGATGGCAGCCTTAAGTAGAGGAGGATACCCTGTCACTTACTATTCCTGGTGACTTAGCTAATCATGGCTGGTTGTTGAAAGTTGAAGGAGAACTTGCATATAGCTGAGAACTTTTAAGTAGAAGTGCCATAGTTGAAGGTCTTGGTGGATAAAGCCTGGAAAAATCCTGAGAGTTAAGAAAAAGTCAGTTAGTGCTAGGGGAATCTGAAGCAAAGTTTACAGATGCAGCTATCATATTGAGGTTGGGTAAGGAAAAAAGAGTGAGTTATTCTGTGTAAAGTTTTACTGGGCACATGGATGGGGTGATACTCTTTAACTTTGTGAAAACTATCCCTAAGCAGAAATAGAAGCACTGGTGGGAAATTAAAATACCCACCTGAGAACAACAGACACATCTTGCAACTTGAGAATAGTGTGGTCTCAATACAGCTTCTTAAATTTCTTCCCAATTTCTCCCATTTCTCAGTCCACCTCTAAATGTACAACAGCTGAACATCTGTATTGAGAAGTTCCACACAAATTAACCTGAGCTGGTAGAGACATCTAAGTTCTGTGCAAGCCATTCTTAGTTCATATTAACTCCTGTGAAATATTTTGTTGAATAAAGTAGAATAAACACTACAGACGGTCCCCAACTTAACAATAATTTGACTTTGGATTTCTCAACTTAAAATGGTGCAAAGCAATATATATTCAGTAGAAACTGTATTTTAAATTCTGAATTGTTATCCTTTCTTGGGTTAGTGATATTGTGATGCTGGACAGCAGCAATGATCCACAGTTCCCAGACAGCTATTTGATCCCAAGGATAAACAATCAATGCTCTATAGTGTACTGTATTGCTAAGCTAATCTATGATGTCAAGTAGGTTGGGAGAATTTAATGCATTTTCAACTTAAAATTCTTTCAAATTGTGATAGGTTTATCAGGGCATAACTCCCTTTTCAGCTGAAGCACATTTATACATATTCTTTCTTTTTTGCACACTTAACTGTGAACTTATGTTTCTATTACAAAGAGTGTTGCTATTATCATACTCACAGTTATCCTCACAGAATGTCTTTAAGGCAAATACCTAAGAATAAAATAAGTAGACTGTATATAATGCCTACCTTCATCTGTACTAGATATTTCTAAATTGCTTTTCAAGTGGTTGTACTAATTTGAACTTCAATTAGCAGTTTATTATAGTTTAAATTGTTTCATATCACTTCAAACATTTTATTGCCAGACTTTTGAATGTTTGCTGTTATGTGGTTGTGGTTTTCGTTTTAATTTCTGTGATTACTAGAGAAAAATGAGCTTTTATAAATTTGTGCATCACAAGTTTGATTGTCTCTTATGTGATTTTTTTGTCTCTTTATTTTCCTAAAAGACTTGTTTCTTCCTGACAACATTTTTGTATATTTTATCTAAAACAAGGTTAAAATCATATAGATTTCCTATAACTATCTCTTCTTATTGCCTTTTGATGTCCACTTTACTGAATTCTTTAATAAGAAAACTCTATATTTCACTTTATGTTTGAGTGAATTGTCACCTACATGTATTATTCTGTTCCAGCCTCTTTTGAAAGTAAGTTAACCATGAGTTTAAGTTTTGTCTAATGACATATAAGCAAATATGCTGAATGAAAATTATAGATCTCTCTCTTAGCTTCTAGTTAATATGGAAATAGAGAAGCAGTATCAAAAATAAAACAAAACAGAACCTAAAACTGAATTCATAAAATAACAAAGTAATTGTTTTCTGTTTTGAGACATTTAGACATCAGACAAAAGAATTATGACCTCAAAGAGAATAGAAATAAAAAAGTATAAGAGGTAAGCAAAATAATTTTCCTAGGTTTTTATCTGGGAGCACATTTTAGACTTTGGTGTAGGGGAGGAAAATTCAGACAAAAATCAGCTATCTCACTGAACTGAAAAAAAAATGGAGGTTGGTGGACCCCTGGAATTTATATGAAATAGTTCTAACAAGAAAATGATATATGAAGAAAAAAATTCTAGAACTCTTGCATGGGTGTTCCTCAAATCATCAATTGAATATTAAACTTCACATGCAAGGGTAATACATTAATAGGCAAAGAACGATTATTGGGAACACTAACTAGAACAACTTCAAAACAAAATGTTCAGCAATAAAATGTCACAAACTACTGATACACACAAAATACTAATAAGCCTCAGAAATGTTAAGTGAAAAAGAAACAAACACAAAAGAATGCATGCAATATTATCTTATTTATATGGAATTCTGGAATGGACAGTATTAATCAATAGTATTGATAAATCAGATTGGTATTTACTTAGAAGTGAGGGATGAAGTTATTGACTAGGAGGAGGCATAAGACACTTTTTGGAATGAGGAAAATTCTCTAAAATTGAGTGTGGTTGTGATTACATAAATATATACATATGTCAACATTTATTGACTTGAAAATAATAAGTGCATTTTACTATATGGAATTTATACTAATATAAGTAACTTTAAAAACAAGAAAAGTATAATTTATGTCTCCTTATTTTTCCATTTTACTTGGAATTAGAATGTGATAACTGGAACTTTTAATTCTTTTAATTCTAGCTATAAGGACAAAATCTATTTCCTAAGGATTGCTGAAAATGGGCATGTGGACTCTTAGTTCCTGACAGTGATGTGGATTCCCCAAGAAATACTGCATTCTTCATTTCTAAACTTTTATGTGTGAGAAAATGAATTTATACTTTAAACAAGCTCCTATGTTCAATGTTTTGCTTCTTGAAGCTGAATGCAACAGATGTATATCACTTCAAGGCAGAAAGAGTTTATTATTTAAGGAAATTAAATATGTGTTGTAATTTATTACCTAGAATATTAGAATTTAAAAGAACAAAATTTATAGATTTTAATTAAGATAAATAGTGCAATCCAAGTAATATGCACCCAGAGTAGTCTAAAGTAAAGACTAAAGAAAGATATTTTTCAACATACAAGTTTTCAGAGTAATCTCTATAAGGAGATTATTAATTAAAATAGAACAAATTTTCAAGATACGGGAAGAAAAATATCATTATAAATAATGGTGAAAATATATATTGTGTTAATAATATATGAATATGCATGAATATTTAATGATAATACCATTGGGCATTGGGAAAATGTGTTAAATGAATATTATATACACATATAAGAGAAGAAATAAAAGCTTAGATCAAAAGTTACACTTTTATTATTAACTTCATTTGGAAAATTTAAAAAATGATATGAAGTTTTCATCTGAATAGTGAAGAGAAACTAGATAAACAAAGCATAATTCATGGGTAATTGTTTAAATTTAATGTTAATAGTAGGGAAATATAGGCCTAATATTCCTTCAAAGTTAGAATGATAACAATAGACAAATGGAGATACATGATAGAACTTCCAAATCAATGTGGATGTGAGTGATGAAAAGAAGTTTTTCAGTTGATCAAAGTAAAGTATAAAACAAGAAGTTTATAATATAATAAACGAAGTTAAATGAAATAATTATAAGGAATATGAGTGAGTTAATTTTCTTAATAAGCTACAAGTACAGTTAATTCTTGAGCAGCATAGATTTGAATTGTGCAAGTCCATTCATATGCAGGTGTTTTTTTTTTGGGGGGGGGTGATAATTTGAAAAAACTCAGACTCTTATATTCTAGATATATCTAAAATTTTAAGAAAAATTTAGATATGCTATAAATTCATAATATACATATAATCATCTACTTTATTATATTGTACCATAAAATATCCACCAATGTATCATGAAAAGCTAAAATTTATCAAAAATTTGGCACATACTTTTGGAATATTCAAGGTATCATTTACAGTCCAGAGAAATGTAAACAACATAAAGATGCAATATTGTCACTACATAAAATTAAGTGTATCACATACTGTACTACTGAAATAATTTCAGAGATACCTCCTGTTGCTACTGTGGAAACTCAAGTGTTGAAAGTAGCCAATTAAAATGTATGAAAAATTGAAATATTGTGCTCCATTTGTAGACAATTAATTGAAATGCACTCTGCTGTCATGTATAACTAAGTAGAACAAATAAAAAAATAACAGTAATTAAAAAATGAAAAAGCCTAGTGAAGGTCAGGGGAGAGGAGGTGATCCCCGGAGACAAAAAGAAAGCCTGCTTATAAGCTCTGCATAGAACAGCCTCCAGAGGTTTGGATGTTGCTCCACCCAACTATCCAAGGAAGGAGGTGCTTTTAATTCTAAGAGCAGAATAAGTTCTGGAACTTGCAGTGGAACCTAGACATAGAAAGAGGGGTGGTCTGTGCAGGCAGAGAGCCATTTTGTCATTAAAATTTTGAGTTCAGATTGTCTGTCTTCTAATATTTTTCCCAAATCAATCTCAAACTCTCAAACACTAAAAAATGCATATATGCATAGGAATACACTTCCCCAAGCAACCATAAAAATAAATTAATTGATTAATTAAATAAGATGTATGGGACACTAATCATCTCTGTGAGAAGTTTTTTTGTTTGTTTTTTTTTTTTCCCAATAAATTACAGACCACAGCACAAAGTGGTCTTTCTTGGTTCTAATGTGTTATTTAACATATGTAATACACATAACATATATGTGTGAATCAAATTTACATCATCAGTGAGGCTATTGATTGACCCCAGGCTGTTAATAAGCTTTTGGGGAGTCAAGAGTTACACACAGATTTTCCACTGCACTGAGATTGGCACCCCCAAGCCCTCCATTGTTCAAGGGTCAGTTTTGATTTAAAATAGTCTAAGGTTGTCAAAAAGAAAGTGGCTAAGTTCTGATCTTCAGTGTTGAGACATACACAGGTAGAAAGAGATGTCACTCAATTTCTCAGCTAATCCCCGTAAATTAAATTAACGTCATCCTAAAACATCTAGTTTCTAAAGGCTTATTTCCACTCTTATCTCTCTTCCCATACTAATAGCACATTACGTCTATTATAATATTCCTCTACTGTGGGTGTGACAAGTATGAATTTAGATTGTGACCTCCTGAATGACAGTCTTATACATATTAATAGTTCAATAGAGGTCTATTGTATAGAAAACCTATCCCTCTCTTTACAATTCCTTTGTGTGATTACTTTTGTCATATTTCTATCATTTATAGAAACAAATATAGTATTTTGTCAAAGAAGTATTTGACCTAAGAAGATTGTTGAATAAAATTCATTTATAAATATGTCATTTCAAGTACAGGAAATACTGTTATAAATGTCAACCTAAAAATGAAGCATCAGAGGTGATGAGGAAAATAGCATTCATGTCAAGCTCTAATTATTGCTTACTTCGTTCATAGACACCTCTTTTGTTATAATCCATGTATAAGAGGCTCTTTTGTTTGACCAAAATTCTAGCTAAACTAGCTATCTCCTTTTCCAGCTCACAGAATATTTGAAGATGAATATTTTTTAAAAAGTTGTAATGTAATAGGATTTAAAAAGTAAATAGCAGGTACACATGTACCAATGAGAAAAGATTTTTAATTGTATGAATGTGAAAAAAATAGAGAAACAGTTATATATATATATATATATATATATATATATATATATATATGTATATATATATATAAAACAGTTTTAGGAATTATAGTGGCAAAATGTCCTAGAAACTTAATTACCCCCTTGGATATCTCCTTATTGCTGTACAAATAATACAAACATTTTTAAATGATGACATTAATACTTAAAAATGTCCAAAGTGTTCCACAATCCATTTATTGTGGAGATAATGCAATGCATTTAAAAATGTTCCTATTAAAATTAGAAAAATATGAAAGTTCATTTATTTTAATATTCACTTAGACCAACACTTCATTTTATGGCAATGACCAAATAATGTTTCCTTTTAAATTATTTTATGCTGCTCTGAATATGGTATAAACAATGTACATTTCCTTTAATCCCTTGAACATCACTGAAATACAACTAAAGTACAGGAATGATTTATATTTAATAGATGAAAATATTATAGGTTTGCAGACAATATAAATTCCTACAAACATATTTTGGATAAAAACAATTTTGAAAAAAAGATATTCTTGAAGTTTCCACCTCATCCATTGAAAAAGTTTTTTCTTGCTTTTCATTTCATAATTTAGACTACTCTTTTAAGGATATAATTGCATGTTTGCTTCTATTCTTTTTTTTTTTTTAATTTTTTATTGTTGGCTGTTCAAAACATTACATAATTCTTGATATATCATATTTCACACTTTGATTCAAGTGGGTTATGAGCTCCCATTTTTACCCCAAATACAGATTGCAGAATCACATCAGTTACACATCCATTGATTTACATATTGCCATACTAGTGTCTGTTGTGTTCTGCTGCCTTTCCTATCCTCTACTATCCCCCCTCCCCTCCCCTCCCCTCGCCTCTTCTCTCTCTGCCCCCTCTACTGACATTCATTTGTCCCCCTTGTATTATTTTTCCCTTTCCCCTCACTTCCTCTTGTAT
>NW_025999842.1:4160064-4164662 GCF_001458135.2 Marmota marmota marmota | reverse complement strand
CTTTTTTTTTTTTTTTGTACTAGGGATTGAACTCAGGGGCACTCGGCCACTGAGCCACATCGCCAGCCCTTTTTGTATTTTATTTAGATATAGGTCTCACTGAGTTGCTTAGTGCCTTTTTGCTGAGCCTGTCTTTGAACTCCCAGACCTCCTTCTTCAGCCTCCCAAGCTACTGGGATAAAAGGTGTGCGCCACCATACCCACACTTTTTATTTTCATGAGGACAACTTCTATTAGATGAAGACTTGACTTAATGGCATCATTTGACTTCAGTTAACATCATAAAGGCTCCTCTCCAAGTACAATTACATTTAAGGGCTTAGACTTCAATCTATGAACTTTCAGGGAACATAACTCAGTACATAACAGAGGATTGTTCATTCAAGTGTATAAAGAGTGATAAGGTGATAGATCTATGAATTATAAATCTGTGATCAATAGAAGAAAATTATATTAATTAATTAAAGGAGTTTTAAAATAAATTTTATATGAAATGTCTAGCCATTATTCAGTTTATACCAGATCTTACTCCCTGCTGTTATTATTTTGCTAGTATTATTATTATGATAACCTACTATAATGTTGGTGATAATATGATACATACCTTGAAAGAATAGATTCTCTTGTTTAAAAATAAAAAGAAAATGCAGGGTATATTTTTTCTAAGTTAAGAGAAAAAGGAAGATAACTTTTAAGTTCATTAAAACTTGCACATATTTCAAAGGTATCTGGCATGACTCACCTAGAGTAAACACACAATAATTGTCAACTGTAAATGTCTTATTTATTTTTCTTGTTGTCAGCATTTGCTACATTACAGGTACTTTGGCTAGACAATTAGCATACTGATTCTAATAATAAGCAAATTATGATCAATATAATTTCCCTCTTCTTTTAGGAAGGATTAGAAAAATTTAATAACTTCCCATAATTAATGTTCATATTATAAAACATGAAAATTAAGTAATTATTTTCAAAAGAAACATAAGTAAACCCATAAGCTTTACTCCTAACAGGTATGCAATGATGTTTTCTTCTTTTTACTAGTTAGGAACTCATCAGTGCTCTGAACCTGCCCTTCTGTTAATTGCTTGTTGAGATTCCCAACTCATATGATTGCTCAGACATACATCTTAAGGACATATTATTTTACCAGATTTCTTTTCAATCTTTCTTCAGAAGATGTATTTTGCCTTACTTCAGAAAGATTAATGTAACTTAATCTTCCACTTGGTAATCACAAAGCAAAATCCATAACAGCCAAGCCAAAAATAATAAGGAAGACATCAAAACACACTAATAAAATAAAATACTTAACCCCAAAGGAATAATTTAAGAAAGTGAGAAAAGAGCTCTAATAAAACTGGAAAACAAGTTGCAAAATGGATGTAGTAAGACCTTATTGATCAATAAGTACTTTAAATGTAAGTGAATTAAGTTCTCAAATTAAAAGACACAGAGAGACTGAATAGATTTAAAAACTATAGACTCATGAGAAATTCAATTAACCTCTTAAGAATATGTCTAGACTGAAAGTGAAAGAAAGAAATGAGATATTCCATGCAAATGAAAAAAAAAAACAGGAGTAGACATACTTATATCAGAAAAACCAACTTTATATTAGAGATAGTAAAAAGAGACAAAGGATGTCCGTAAATAATGTCTAACTTGTTACTTCAAGAAGAGGAATGACAATTCTAAATAACACCAATATCCAAGAACCTAAATATATAAAGAAAATATTAACAAAACTGAAGGGAGATACAGTCTTCAATACAAAACAATATTTGTGAATTTCAGCACTCCACTTTCAGCAATGGACAAATCATTTTGACAGAAAGTCAACAAAGATACAACAGAGTTAAATTGTACCCTAGGCTGAATGGACCTTACATACCTACAGAACATGGCATCTAAATAAAAATATGCATTCTTCTTATCAGTATAAGAAATATTCTCCAGGTTAAATCATATGACAGATCACAAAACACGTTCCACGAAATTTTTAAAAAGTTGAAATCATGTCAAGTATCTTCTGATCACAATGCAATAAAACTAGATATCTGTAACAAGAAAAATACTGGAAACTATGCAAATACATAAGTATTAAACAACTTACTCTCGAAAATGAATAGATCAAGGTAGACAGAAATCATAAAGGAAACTTTAAAAGAATTTAAAACCATTGAAAATGGAAACACAACTAACAAGAAACCTGTAGGACACATCAAAGAAGCAGAAAGTTCCCAAATAACCTATCATTGCATCTAGAGGATCAAGAAAAACAATAACGAACCAGATTCAAAATATTAGTAGAAGGAAAAAATAATAATAAAGACCAGAGTAGAAATAATTGAAATAGAGACTAAAAAAAGCTATAGAAAAGATATACAAATTGAATAACTGGTTCTTTAACAAATTTGATAACCTAGAAAAAATGGACAAATTGTTGGATACATACATCTTACCAAGATCGAATCACAAAGAAGAGAAAGCTTGAACAGACAACTATAGCTCACAAAATTGAATCAGAAATAAAGGTCTCCCATCCAACCCTCCCCCTCCCCCAAACAAACAAACAAGCTCAGTGTCACATGGATCTGCTGGTAATGAAAATTCATCTTAAAATATTCCATAAATCTTAAATCTTTCAGAAAAATAACTTGAAGAGGAGAGAATCCATTCTAACACAGTCCATGAGGTCACCATTACTCTGATGCTAAAACCAAAGGTACAATTTTAAAAAAGAAAATCACAAAACATTTTCTTTCCTGAAAAATAAATGCAAAATTACTTAGCAAATTATCAAAGAGAACCTAATAGCACATTAAAAAGATTATTCACTATGATCAAATGGGATCCATCTCAAGGTTCCAAAAAGCGTTCAACATATGCAAAGCAATAAGCATTATACAGCATATCAACAAAATGAAGTACATCTCGGTAGATGCAGAAAATGCGTTTGAAGACATTTCAACATTCTTTGTAACAAAGATACTGACAAATCAGGTATGGTAGGAATATACCTAAACATAATAAAATGTATATAAAATAAGCCAATAGCTAACATTACATCAAAAATGTATAAAAAGAAAACCTGAAAACTTTCTCTAAGATCTGGAGCAAAGCAAGTTGTCCAATTTCACCACTTTTTTTCCCCAACCTAATGCTGGAGTTCTAAGCCCAAGCAATCAGGAAAGAGATAAAATAAACAAATAAGGGCATTCAAGTGAGAAAGAAGTAAGTCACTGTTTACAAATGACATGATCTTATATAGAGAAAAAAAAGAAGACTCCACCAAAAAAAAAGAAAGAAAACTATTAGAACTAATAAATTCACCAAAGTTGCAGAATAAAAAAATCAATGTACAATAAAAACTATAAAACATTGTTGAAAGAAATTGAAGAAAACATACAAAAAATGGAAAGATATTCTATATCCATTAATCAGAAGATTAAAAATTGTTAAATGTCCATGCTATCCAAAGCCATCTAGAGATTTATTACAATTCCTACCAAAATGCCAATGACCTTCACAGATCAAGAAAAAGCAATCCTAAGATTTGTATGGAACCACAAAAGCAAAAACAAATACCCAGAGCCATCTGGAGTGACAAAAATAAAGCAGAAGGCATAATAGTACATGACTTAAGAAAATAGACTAAAAGTTGTAGTCATCAAAACACTGTGGTACAAATGTAAAAACAAATACAGACAACCATGCAACAGAGTAGAGAGCCTATACACCTACTCAGCTGATTGTCAATAAAGATACAAAGAACATAAGTTGGAAAAAGGACAGTATTTTAAATAAATGGTATTGGGAAAATTGGATGTCCACCTGCAGATAAACGAAACTAGAACCCTATTTCTCACTAGTTACAAAAATGAACTCAAAATGAATTAAAGGTTTAAATGTAAAATGTAAAATAATGAAACTGCTAGGAAAAAAAAAAAAAACATAGGGAGATGTTTCAGAACATCAGAATGGGCAAGGACTGTTTTGGACAAGATCCTGAAAGCACATGAAACAAAAGTAAATGTAGGCAGAAGTTATGCACAGCAAAGCAAACAATAATTAGAATGAAGAGATGATCTACAGAATAGGAGAAAATATTTGTAATCTATGCATCCGACAAGGGGCTAATATTCAGAATATCTATTATTGTGTACAACTAAAAAGAACAAAAAAAAATTTAAAAAAAAAGAGTTAACAGGACAGTATGCCCATTATTTATCCAAAAGACCATCTAATAAATAAAATCACCTCCACAAAAGTTTCCTTATTCAACTTTTGTTTGGAAGATCTGTCCAGTGGTGAGAGAGGTGTGTTGAAGTTTCCCATGATTATTTTATGGTGGTCTATTAGACTCTTGAACTTGAGAAGAGTTTGTTTGATGAACATAGCTGCACCATTGTTTGGGGCATATATATTTATGATTGTTATGTCTTGTTGGTGTATGGTTCCCTTGAGCAGTATGTAGTGTCCCTCTTTATCCCTTTTGATTAACTTTGGCTTGAAATCTATTTTATTTGATATGAGTATGGACACTCCTGCTTGTTTCCGAAGTCCATATGAGTGATATGATTTTTCCCAAC
>NW_025999842.1:4150216-4159619 GCF_001458135.2 Marmota marmota marmota | reverse complement strand
AATTTGTATTTGGGGTAAAATGGGAGTTCATAACCCAACTTGAATACAAAGATGTGAAATATGATAATAATCAAGAAACTAATGTAAATGTTTGAAACAACCAACAATAAAAATGAAAAAAAATTATCAAAAAAATAAAAAAATCATTTTATAAAAAAAAAATCACCTCCACTAAAAAAAAAAAAAACAAAAACTGAAGGTAACCTGATTGAAAACTGTGCACTAGAACTAACTAGACATTTTTTCAAAAGAAGATATACAAATGCCCAATAAATATACAATATAATGCTTAATATCACTAATGATCAAAGAAATTCAAATCAAAACCATAAACTGGGCATGCTGGTACATTATCTATAATTGCAGCAACTTTGGATGCTAAGGCAGGGGGATTGCAACCTCAGTACCAAAAAAAAAAAAAATGGAAATCACAATGAAATATCACCTCACTCCAGTAAGAATGGCTATTATGTGAAAGTCAAAAGAAAATGAATGCTGGCAAAGATGTAGAGAAAAGGGAACCTAGGAACTTTTTTGGTGAAAATGCAAATTAGTACAAAAATTATGGAAAAGCAAATGGAAGTTTCTAAAAGAAAAAAAAAGAGAATGAAATTATCATGTGATACAACAATTCTATTACTGGGATTGTAGTAATCAAAACAGACAACCCAGACTAATGTGAGAATATCTGGGCATGTATCCAAAGGGAATGAAATCAGTATGTTGGGAGATGTCTAGACTCCCACCTTTGCTGCACGACAATTCATAATAGTCAATAAATGGAAACAACCTAAGTGCCCACTAATTAATAAATGGATAAAGAAATTGTGGTACATACACACACCAGAATACTATTCATCCATAAAAAAGAATCAAATCCCATTATTTGCATCATGTATGAAACTAGAAATCATTTTGTTAAATGAATAAGCCAAGCACAGGAAAAATAGTATTGCATGGTCTTACTGATATTTAGAACATGAAAATACTGATATCAACAAAATTAATAGAATGGTGTTTGCCAGAGGCTGGGCAGAATACGGAGAAAAAAATATGAGGGAAGATTGACCAATGGATACTAAGAGTCAGGTAGAAATATGCACAATGTCTTTGTCTTTATGTATCAGTTTAAAATTTAGTAAAAATTAGTCTCCCACCAAATTTTGGTGTTATAAAAAAACTCATTTAAATGGACAAAGGTCTTGATTATTAAAACTTTTGCATCAAAGGTCAAAAGCCTTTTATAAAAAATAAGTAATTCCTATACAAAGTGCTTTGTTTTGTTTAGTAGATGATGTCCAGGAAACCTCATTTTAAAAAATGCAAACCGGGTAAAAATACTGCATAGGACCTTCATTCTTAACACGAAAGATAAATATGATTTCCTTTGCTTGGCTCAGTTTTATTTAAAACCCATTCAAATACATGAATCACAGATGTTCCCATGGCAAGTCCTTAGAGATGTGTATGCAGGGTAAAAACAAATATTAAAAAATAACTTGAGTAACACACAGAAAAATAAATGTGAAAACTGTTATTACAGTTTTAAGATTAACAGTAACCCTTAGGGAAGTAGAATGTGCATCTCATTGAAATCATACACCCCAGAGTGTAGGAGCGTGGAAGGTCACAATATGTCACTTCTGAATGTGGGAGAAGAGAAGCTGTAAGGACGTCACTTGGCAGATGACAAATGTCCTCCAGGCTTTCCTACAGGAAAGCCTGCCAAACATGAGATTTCTACATAAAGCTGTCAACTGATCTGTGACACTATTGTATCGCTACAGATTTCAAGAGAGATAGCCAAAAGTATCAAGCTAAACCACATGCAGGAAGATTAAAAACAGTTTTGAATGTTTGGGAGCAAAAGAGGACAGGGACGTACAAATAAAACTTCAAATATGCCGAGGAAGAGGATCAGAAATTTTATATCAAACAAAAGACTTTACTCCAAGTGACAAAACAAAATTTATCTCTACTTACTCTCTCTTGTTAGTGTAAATTCAAAAGTTCCTAGGTTTGCCAGTGATTTTTGGTAAGCCAGTGGGAGGGCAGAGCAAGGCTAGAAGTTGGACTCTGGTTAGACACATCTAAGTGTGAATCTAGCTGTGCCTTGTACTAAACTAGTACTCAGTCTTGGTAAATTTACCTATAATTGCTCTCCATGTTAATAGCATCTTCTGGAAAATGGGGATTACATTATTTACATAGCTTTGTGATAAGTTCTAAATTACGTATTGAAGGTAAAGAACCTAAATTAGTTACAATCCCTGGCACAGAGTAAACGCAAATAAAATGACTATTATGTAATTTCCTACTTACTTAATGTAAAAATGTAGAAATTAGGCTCCATAAAGGTAAATGACTTTTTCCAAGATCATAAAAGGAAATTTCCTGTTAATTTCAAGTAACCTTTTATTTTAAGCAGTCTCACGTTCTTGGTGTGATACAGTAGAGAGAAAGTGAAATGCAGACTTGTTCTTTTTTATTACTTGTAAGTTGATTTTATTGATTTTAGTTGACAAGCCTTCCGGAATCCTAAATAGTTTAAACCAAACTAATCATATGCACACTGTATAAATAATTGACCTGAAACCATACCCTATTAACATATAGTGATAAATGAGAGCTGTTTTCTATTGAGAGTGGTTTTACTATTATTAACAAACTTTAGCCCTTTTTCTCTTATAAAATATGATGATTTGAAACTATAAAGACAAGAGGCAGATTCACAACTATTAAAGACTAATTAAATGGTTTAATTGCTTTACATTTAAATATAGATGTAACTTATATCAAGTATTTTCACATTAATGTTGTTCTACCAAAGTTTCTCACTAGGGTCAGGAAGTCCTTTACATTTTATGATTTATCTCCTGCATTTAGAAAAGACCAGCTTAACCACCCTCAGTAATGGCGAGGTTCTTAGCAACTCAGTGAGAACCTGTCTCTAAAATAAAATATAAAAAAGGGCTAGGGATGTGGCTCAGTGGTTGAGTGCCCCTGAGTTCAATCCCCACTACCAAAAAAAAAAAAAAAGTAAGGAACAAAAAGAAAAAAGAAAGAAAGAAAAGATCAGTTTAAATTGTTAGTAATATACCCAGAATCTTGATGGAAAACATTTCACAATTTGGCAATCAGCCTTGAAGATCATGAAGAAAATGTTGGAATACTCACTTTGGACAAATACATAGCATGATCTGCACCTATTCTTTTGTATAAAACTTTTTGTCACCAGTATTCCAATCCTGTTCTTTCCAACCACCCATCCACAGCCCATTAATAACTGACCATGAATCTCTGCAGATTCATACTTCTATCTTTCTCTTCAGACAAAGTAGGCAATCAACAGTTATGTTTGAAATTATGCCCATTGGTAGTATTTTCCTTCATCAGTGTCTTCAGGTCATCCTCATTTATGAACCAGACTCACACTTTTTTGAAGGAGACTCAGCATTGACTTTAATCAAGGGTCCCCAGTCAACTGATTATGAGGAACACTGTAAGAGACCCCAGACATAGACTGAGGGGGAGAAGGTGACTTCAGATTGTTGTCAAAGCAATCTGAATATCCTACTGCTACTGATCTTTTGAGACTCACCAGAGCTCAATTTCTTAGACACTATTTCCATTTGGTGATAGACTGCAGCAATCTATGGCTTAATGGGTCAGAAAACACTCAATTTTGAATGGTAATCTCAGATTCCATAATCACTTGAGTCTTTACCAAGACCTAATTCCAATTCAGAAGCTGTTTTCCAAAAGGTTATTGAACTTCAGGGAAAAGTATTAATTTGCTACACAGACTTGCTCTGTTATTATTCTTTTGTTAATCAACAGAGATGCAGCATCCTTACTTTCATTATGGATATCGTTTGGTTAATCCTCTGTCTACTCAAGGTATGTAATTCAGAAACACTTGGGACCACTGTGAATTGACTTGAGCTAAGACTCCATTTTTGACCTGACCAAGTTAATCCCCTGCTTTGATTGATGGTCACAATGGTATTTTTGGTCTTCAGATTTTAGTATCAATTCAGTAGGTACTAGAGCTTGTATCTAGTGATATCTAAAAGGCTGGCTATAGCCAAGTACCATGGCACATGCTTGTGATCTCAGTGACTCCAGAGGCTGATGAAGGAGAATTGCCAGTTTGAGGTCAGCCTCAACAACTTAGCAAGACCCTGTCTCAAAATAAAAATAAAATAATAATAATAATAATAATAATAATAATAATAATTTAAAAAGCTGTGGATAGCTAAGTGGTAAAGTGCCCCTAGTGCACCAAGTACTGCAATTTTTTTTTTAAGTTTATTTCCTTTCCCTCAGTAAACAGTCACTTTAGTATACAACCCCAGGTCTTATTGGAAAAGGCTTGGAATATTCGGTGTATATAATGGCAGCAATGGTATACTATCCTTTCTCAAAGGGACCTAGCATCCCCTTCAATCAAGAGTTCATAGATGTAAATCACATGTGGTTGTTAGTGTCCACTGTGGAAACTCAATTCAGTACATGACTACCTGATAGAAAGCTGTTTTTTTTTTTCCACTCTATAAATCATACAATGCTTTAGTAGAATGATTATTTGTTTCCAGTGACAGCAGGAGCAAATAGCCATTGTCAAATATTTCTTCATACCAAGAATTCTTATTACTGATATGTTCCTTTTACCCTTCATGGCAAAGGTGTGTCAGCCTTGTCTTTGGCAATTATCTTCAGTATCTGATGCTTTTGGACCCTGTCAGTGGTTTGTTGGTAAACATGATTACCAAGGAAAGAACAAAAGGACAAAGAAAAGAAGAAACCAAAAGAGAATAAGATTGCAGACTAGCTCTTATTTGACTCATCTTTGTGGTGTGAATACTACCATGAAGACTGATTTTGCAATATAGATGTTATGTCAGTTGAACACTGAGTTGGGAAGGGATGAATATTAGTGTCCTATACTAGACTATTATATAGTATTTCATACTCTCACACACATTTTTTCAGCATTTTTGTTACATAAAATAAATGTAAACTGTTTATGCAGCACTTCTTCAAACTTAAGTAAAATCAGATACAAATCTGTCTGGATGATGCTCCCAACACACAATCAGTCATGACTTTCTTATAGATCTGATAATTAGGAATAAATGAATATAGGATACAGTATCGTGTTCTCCTACACATTGGAATATTGTCTGCCTAATAGGATCATCTCATACTGTTTGTTCTTGCTATTTACCTTTGAAATCTTGCCCATTACTTAAGACATTACTCTGAACTTAGTGACTCTAAATGAAAAGATTTTAAAAGATAGTTCATAATTTAGTTTGTTTTAATATTGTTTCATAATGAAACATCCATTTTCCTCACCACCAAAACCAGTACATTAAACACAGTAGTTTTCACTTGAGATCTTGATGTAAAGCATATTTCTTAATGTCTTACAAGTAACTATACAATTTATACAATAAGTTTTTGTGCTGACACATCCTAGAATTTTTCTATTACCTATTTTATGCTCTTGCGAAATGAAGCAGTCTTTCGCTCCTTGTCAAAACCATTTCAGCGAAATAATACTGGGTTTAAAAAGTGATAACAAGGGGAACAGCTAGTCGATGTGAACACTTCAATGAAGTTGTCCACTAACCCAAAAAATGTGGCAAGAATTTTGGACTGAAGAGAATGAGCACATGAGCAGCTGGCTTAAGCAGGGTCATTTCAGCAGTGCGCTTTGACATATATAGACTATTTTCAGCACTGGCAATTTGATTTACAGTGATCCACTATTATATGGCTCTTTCTATTGTGTCCACATATTTGGAGCTATGATTAATCCTTCCAGCTCATATCAGATTATTACTTTACTGCTTTTGACACATAATTCAATTCTAAACCTTCAGTGTTGGGCAATAACTCCAGTTTTTTTTTTTTTCTCTGGAATTATTAGTTTCTGGTCTCTGACACTATCAGTCTTCTAAGTTGGAATATTGTTCTGCTTTATTATTTAACATTTCACAGTTTATAATCTGGTCTATGAGGCCCACTTTCAGAAGAGCTTTTAAACAAATCCCATTACACTTTTGTATTGCACTATTTAATGTGTTGTATATGTTTGGTGTAACATTTAAATGTTTACTATTGTCCTCATTAAATGTAATATGTAGGAGGCAGGATTGATGGCAGCAGCAGCAGCACAGTCCTTGAATTTTCCTAACATTTTCTTAATAAGAGATAGAATTAGGATAGAAATCATGTCTTCCAAAAAGTTTTCCCCATGAG
Source organism: Marmota marmota marmota (assembly GCF_001458135.2). NCBI lineage: Eukaryota > Metazoa > Chordata > Mammalia > Rodentia > Sciuridae > Marmota > Marmota marmota. Next base: position 4,153,349 of record NW_025999842.1, on the reverse strand, counting down.
ACTCAAAGTATGAACCAATAAGTCCAACCCAAATATAGCAGGAAGAACTTTTTGGGAAAGAAGCTATGTGTGACCGGAGGAGGAAAGACAAAGGGAGCTTCTAATAGGTCTAAGCTCTAGAAAACATTTTCCTAGCAAGCATTTATGTCTGCAGAGAAGATTCTCTACTCCAAGTTCAAGTCAGATGGCAAGTTAAGGAGGAGTGAAAAGAGGACTGTGGACCATGAAGGATTGCTGGAAATATTGGCATATTGCGTCTGCAGGGTTCCCTGAAGTATTTACTAAGGAAAGAGAATTGTGAAGAGATGCACCTTGGAATAGAACACATATTTATTTGGTCAACCACTGGGATAAAAAAAAGGATAATATTTCAGGAGGTAGAGGAATTGAGAAGGAAAAAAAATATATATCTCTAGAAAATTGGAGATAGGTGTTTTTTTTTGTTTGTTTTGTTTTGTTTTTGGTACTGTGGATTTAATCCAGGGGTACTTACCCACTAAGCCACATTCCCAGCCCTTTTATATTTTATTTTGAGACAGGGTCTCACTAAGTTGCTTAGGGCATTGCTAAGTTTCTTTCTTTCTTTCTTTTAAAATATTTTTAGTTGTAGATGCACACAATATCTCTATTCTGTTTTGTTTTGTTTTCTTAATATGGAGGAGGGGATCAAACCCAGTGCCTCCCGTGTGTTAGGCAAGTACTCTACCACTCTATCACTGAGCCATGACCCAGCCTATGCCTTGCTAAGTTTCCAAAGCTGGATTTTGAACTTGTGATCTTCCTTCCTCAACAGCCCCTGCCCCTGAACTGCTGGGATTATAGGTATGCACCACCATTCCTGGCTAGAGATAGCTTTTGATGGAGTATTTTTCATATTTACTATAAAATATGGAGGAAATTCTAGAATTACTAATGTCTGTCCAGTCCATATATCTATCTATACATACACAATCATGCCTGGCTTAACAATCGGTATACTTTCTTAAAAATTGGTCTTTAGTGATTTTGTTGTGGTGTAAACATCCAACAGTACTTAAACAAACTAAAATCCCTACCATATCATTAGACAATATAATTTTATGAGACCACTATTGTATGTGTGGACCTTCATTGACCAATTTTAATTATGTAGCTCATGACTGTATACTGATATGCCTTTATCATTTACTCAAGAAATGTAAGCTAAAGTACAAGACAATCAACTCAAGAAAATAGTAAATATTAACCATAAAAGAAAACTATACAAAATTGTGTTGGTTTTCTGGGCTGGTTATTCTTTCATATGATTTTAGGACTATTTTTAAAATTCTTTAAAGAATGTCATTGATATTTTGGTAGGAATTCCATTGAATCTGTAGGTCACTTTTGGAAAGATGGCCATTTAGACAAAGCAATTCTGATAAATAAGAAAAAGGCTGGAGGTAGCACAATACCTGACCTCAAATTATACTATGGGCATGTAGAGCCAAAACAATATAGTATTGGCATAAAACCAATATGAAAACAAATGGAATATAACAGAAGACACAAAGACAAACCCACACAGATACAGTCATCTGATCCTTGACAAAGGTACCCAAAACACACTTTGAGAAAAAAGCCTTTTTATCAAATGGTGCTGGGAAAATGGATATCTATATGTAGAAATATGAAACCAAATTCTTATCGCTCTGCACAAAAGTCAAGCCAAAGTGAGAACTAGAAATTAAACCAGAAACACTGCAACTGTAAAAGAAAACATAGGAGTCATCCACCAATATATAGGCACAGGCATCAGCTTTATTATAATAAAGTCCCTAAAGTTCAATAAATAAAGGAATCAATAAGTAAAATGGCATCAAATTAAAAGTCTTTTGTGCAGCAAAGGAAACAGAGCATGAAGAAAGAGCCCATAGAATAGGAGAGAATCTTTGCTCACTTCTTTTCTGGCATAAGACACAAAACTTAACACCAAAGTATAAAAAGTACCTAATCAATAAATGGGCAAATGAACTAAATGCACATTTCTCAAGAGAAAAAAATGAAAAAGGACAACAAATATATTTAAAATATTCAACATCATTAGTAATAAGGGAAATGAAAATCAAAACTACACTGAGATTTTATCCCAGTTAAAATTTCAATCATCAGTAATATAAATAATGATAAATGCTGACAAGAATGTGAGAAGAAAGAAACAATTATACATTGTTAGTGGGACTACAAATTAGTATAACCACTATGGAAATCAGTATAGAGATTCCTCAAAAGACTAGAAATGGAATGACCAAATAATCCAGCTACTCTACTCCTTGACATTTATCCAAAAGAACTGAAGTTAATATAGTATAGCAATACATGTCATTTGCTCATAAATGGAAGAAACTAGAGAACATCATGCTAAATAAGCCAGATTTAGAAAATCAATGACCTAATATTTTTGTTTATATGCTGAAGCTAGAGAGAAAAAGGAATGAAAAGGGGATCTCATGAAAATAGAAGGGAGAAAATAGAGGAAGGAGACTGAGGATGGAGGAGTGGAAGAAAAGAAGAGGAACTGGGTCATAAAATTGATCAAATTACAGTATGTGTATATATGTATATATCAAAATGAACCCCACTTTTAAGGATAATCATAATACCTCAATTAAATATAAATAAATAGAAGGAAGGCAAGTAGAGGAAGAAGATTAGAGAGAGGGACGAGGAGATGGAAAGGGGTAGTACTGTGGTGTGAAATGGGGCAAATTATGTTTTATATATGTATATATATATATGTTTTATATGTATATGTATAATTATGTTTTATATGTATATATATATATATGATTATGTCATAATGAACCACACTATTATGTATAATTATAGGACAATTAAAATAATATAAAAATGATTATAATCTTACAATATCAAACTATCAAATATTTTAAAATAAGAAAGGTAAAACAAGACATTTTTAGATGAAGAACTAGAATTTGTTGTGAACCTATTCTAAATAATGGTTAAAGTTCATACTTTAAACATAAACTAAATGATAAAAGAAGGAATGCTGAAACAGCATCACAGAAAAAAGACTAGAGTAAAAAAAATATATATATATTATATATATATATATATATATATATATATATATATATATATATATATATATATA
>NW_025999842.1:4085500-4150098 GCF_001458135.2 Marmota marmota marmota | reverse complement strand
TATATATATATATACAAGGAAAGTAGACTTTTTACTTCTTCCCCTGAATTGTCTAAATTTTAATTGATGGTGGAGGCAAAATTATAACAATGTCTGGTGTTTTTCTATCTAAACATATATAGAAGAAAAAGTTTAGAAAATTAAAATGGAGAAGACTAAAGAGATCCAAAGACAGTTAAGTGTCCTCCACTTCACATGAAATGACAAAATGATTATATCAGTAGATTATTATAAAATTTGGGCTGTGGCTCAGTGCAAGAATGCTACCCTAGCGTGGGGAAGGCCCTGGGTTTGATCCTCAGAACCACATAAAAACAAATAAATGGATTACAGATATTGTGTCCAAGTACAACTAAAAAATAAATATGTAAAAAAATTGTATATATAATGCTATAACTAGAGCAATCACTAAAAAATTATTTAAAAAAATACACACAATACTATGGGTCAATCAAAATAGGATTCAAAAACTATGCACCCATTGGAAGGCAGAAAAATAAAGCAAAAGCAAGGAGAACAAACAGAATATATATTAAAAAATACAATGGCAAACTTCTTCTCTAACATATTAATAATTACATTAAACATAAATAGTATGTGGACCCCAATCAGAAGCCACAATGGCCAAGTGAATTTTAAAAATATGATACAACAATGTGGTATTTATGAGAAACACACTTTAAATATAATGATATCAGTAGGTTGAGACTAAAATTATAGAAATATTGTACCATGAAAACATTAATTTTAAAAAAAGACTGAACATATTTTATCAAATAAATGCTAAAAATATCACATAATAATATCAATTGATTAAAAAAGAATTTGACAAAGCTTGATATTCAAGATAAGACTCTCAGAACAAATAATAGATTAGAGGATCCCATTATGATACAAAATCTCTTGTCACTCCAGAGATTCCAGAGATCATATGTCAGGAGCCCAGGGAAGAAGACTGAATATTATAACAAAAAAATGTTCCTACTATCCCTATCACTCAGGAAATTACAAAATTTTTATGAGTGCTATATGTTAAGAACCAGAGGCAGACAACAATTATGTCATAGAAGGGAAGTTTCTTAATTGAGAAAGAGCACCACCAAATATCTATAGATAACCTTTTACTTAATAGTAAAAGAATCTAATTTTCTCCATAATATGGGAATAATAACAAGGATGTCTACCTCTGACACTATTACTCAATGTAATTTTAGCAAGTGCAATAAGGCTAGAAAAGGAAATAAAGACATCTAAATCAAAATGGAATAAATAAAATTGTCTTTATTTGCAGATGATATGATTAGCTGCATAAAACTTCCAAGGAGGGCTGGTGCTGTAGATCAGCAGCAGAGCGCTTTCACATGTGGGGCACTGGGTTCGATCCTTAGCATCACATAAAAATAAGCAAATAAAGCATGCTGTTCATCTACAATTACAAAAAAAAATTAATCTCCAAAGAAGCTAAAAGTTAATAAATAACTTTTAGGAAGATCACAAGATATAAGATAAGGAAACAAAAATGATATTTTTAATATATTAGTAATGAATGAATGTATGGGAACCAGAATTAAAACTACAATGCCATTTATAATTGCTCAGGAAATATTTGTGGGCAAATATAACAAACTATGTATAGAATTTTTGTTTTCTTTTCAATTTTTAAATTAAGTTTATTTTAACCAATATATAAAAGATAAAATTTTACACATTTATAGGGTATTTGTATGATATTTTAATGCATGTATAAATTTTGTAATGTGTAAATAAAGTTGTCATTAACATTTGTCATCATGATAATATACTTGAGGAAAACTACTGAAAGGAGAAAAAATTTATTTTATCTCAAGAATTCAGAGGTTTCAGTTCATGATAACTTGGCCTCGTTGATTTGTGTCTTTGTAGCACTAACACCTAACAGCAGAGAGAAGGTGGTGGACCAGAGCTCCTCACCTCATGGTGGCCAGGAAGCAAGGGGAGAGAAAGGGGTACCAAAATTTTCTTCAGGTGCAACTATCCAGTGACTTACCCTCTTCAACTAGGCTTCACCTCCTAAATTTTCACCACCTCCCAGTAACCTGTGAATGAGCTTTCTACACATGAAATTTGTTTATGATACAGTAAATCATATCTATTTCCCCAAACAACTGTTATTTCTTTTTTGGAGAAAACATTCAAAATTTTCTTCTGGATTTTATAAAATTGAAGCCACATACTGAAGCAATTCATGTTGAACCAACCATGTTTATAGCAGTGCAATTCACAATATCCAAGTTATGGAACAGGCCTGTGTGTTGATGAGTAGATGAATGGATAAAGATAAAATTGTGTGTGTGTGAGTGTATGTATGTGGATGTGCACATGTGTGTATGTGCGAGTTCTTTTCAGTTCTGAAGAAGAATAAAATTATGTCATTTGAAGGAAAATATGTGAAACTGGAGAGGATCATGTTGAGGAAAACAAGGTGATTCAGAAAGTCAAAGGTCATATGTTCTTGGTCATATGTAAAGACTGGAGCAAAACTTTGCCAAAAGGGAACATCATAAAAATAGAAACAAGACCAGCAAAGTTAAAGTGGATCAGGAGAGGGGGGGAGGAAGGGGGGGATTACTGGAGAATAAAATTGATCAAATTATGTTATGTGCATGTACAAATATGTCAACAAAATGAATCCTACTATTACCTCTTGCCATAATGCACCAAAAAATTTAAAATACAATATATTGTTATCTATAGTCACTATGCATTAGCGCACACAGACTTCTTACTCCTATCTATGCTGAAAGCTACCAAAGAAATAAAATAAAATCAATGAAGTTCTAAATGAGTACAGAAATGTTCTGTATTTATGAATGGAAAGATACACAAAAGATATCAATTGCCTCCAAAATCACATACAAAATTAATGTGATTTCTATCAAAATCCCAGGAAGCTTATTTGATAGATGTAAACACTATTTTAAAATTTATATGTGAAAAGAAAGTTAAAATAATTTTGAAAAAGAAGCTATTATACTCTTGCAGTATTCAAAACTGTGGTATCAGTAGAAAGATATGAACACAGATTCATGGAACACAGTTCATAACTCAGAAACACAAGCACACACATGCTCATCTGATTTTTCACCAAACTGTAAGAAGATATCTTTTAAAAAATTGGTGCAGAAATAATTATATTTAATTAACCAAAAAGTATATTAACCTAAATTTCATACATGATAAGAATTTAATTGAAAATGCATCTTGAACTTAAGAATAAACCTTAAAAAGAATAAACATTTTAGAAAAATGAACACAGGACAAAATTCTGTAGACTGAAAACAATTCTCTAACTTGACTCCAAAAGCATGATCTAAAAAGGAAATTTTGAGAAACTAGATTTCCTCAAAATTAAAAAAAAAAAAAATAGCCAGGATGGTGTCGCACATCTGTAAACCCAGCAGTTTGGGAGTCTGAGGCAAGAGGATCACAAATTGGAGGACAGCCTCAGCAATTAAGTGAGACCCTGTCTTAACATTAAAAGGACTGGATACTGGATGTATCTTAATGATAAAATGCTCCTGGGTTTGATCCTCAGTGCAAAAATAAATAAATTTTTAAAAATAGTTTCTTTGTGATAGCAGTTTAAGATGAAAAGATGTTACAGACTGAAATGCAATGTTTTCCAATCATATATGCATTGTATTTTATGATATAAGAAGAAATCAAAACATAATTGTTAAAAATATAAAAGGAAACAGTTCAATTAGAAACTAAGACCAAAGACATAAAGAGACATTTCACCAAAGAGAATGTACAGACAGAAAATTCAATGACAAAAAGAGGTTAAACATCACCAGGGAAGTATAAACTAAATTCATAATCTCTAAGATAAATCAAAATGTAGTGACAACACAAATTCTGGCAATGACATGGAGAAATTGAATCAATCATAATTATTAGTGAGAATAATATAGTCTTTCTGAAAATAGTTTGACAATTTTTTTTTGTTCTTTTAAACTAAGCATGCAACTGCCATTCAACCCAGAAAATACACTCCTGGATTTTTCATCACAGGAGAATGAAAGTATGTTCACAAAACAAATGGCACATGAATATTCATAGTCATTTTGTTCATAATAACCCCAAACTGGTAACAATCCAGGTGTCCTTCAAAGTTCCAATGCATAAATAAACTGTGGTAGATCCACACAATATGCTAGTACACAGCAATGAGAAATAAAGTACTGACACACAGGGAAATTAAATAGATCTCCAGAGAAGTACACTGAGTGAAACGTAAAGCAACATAAAAGGTTACACATTGTGTTACACCACTTACATGACATTATAGAAATGAACAAATTACAGAAGTGGAGGGAAGATTAGAATTTGTAGAGGAAATAGAAATGAATATTGCTATAAAAGGAAGACAAGAGGGATTTTGTGGTAATAGAAATGTTGTGTCTCTTGACTGTATCAATGTTAAAATTCTAGTTGTGATATTGTTCTCATTACAGCAGATGTTGCAATTGGGAAAAACTGGGTAAAGACTATATGGAATTTCCCTGCATTATTAATTTTATAACTGCATGTGAATTTATAATTACTTAAAAAATAAAGTTCAGCTTTGGTAACAATAGCCATTATCTTTCTGAGATGAATAACACTGAATATTTTTAGCCAAACTTTTAACAATTTATAGTTCTGAGTGATCAGCTAGCATTTTGTGCAAAAGAATCCTCCTCATTCAAAGGAAATGATAAATGCTTCTCCAATCACTGTATTAATCAGCAATGCTCACTTTTTAAAAATAGCATAGTGTCTTGTTTTAGTATTTTTTAAAAAAAATATTATTCTATAACCCAATAGGACAAATTTCTAGAAATAGACTTTCATAGTTAAAAATACAGATGTGCAAAGTAGGTGAATGGGTTAACATATTTCAGAAATACTCTCAGTAGTATGATACAGCTGATTCATGCCAGCATTTAAAAACAGACTGAAATTTTCATAATTTTTTCTCGATTGGTTGTTAAAAACAGGCACAATTAAATTTAAGTTATATTAAACTTATAACCAAAAGTGTTTGATTTAGACAAAAGTAATAAATATTCAAACCTCATCACTTCTTAGTTATTTTATGGCCCTTTATTATTATCCAAACTTTTCATAATGAATAATATACACTATTTATGACTATGGTAGCTACACAGTGGGGATCCTTTGCAATGTGTGCTACTTCACATATTTGCCCAACTCTGTTTAGTGATAACACAAAGATGTGTTGTGTTAATATCAGCCTTGCTACACATATTTATCCCACAGAAATGGCTAACACTAAAATCTTAACGTTTTTATTTCTGGAAAGCTGATTGTTAACATTTACCAACAAACCACTGGATAATATTGCCCATGGTTTCCTGCAATATGTACATGAACTAGTGAGAACTAAAGCTTACACTCACTAATTAATCCCTTAAGCTTCATACCCTGCCTGGCCACTAGTGAGTAGAGCCCCTACTCCAAAGACACCTAAAGAGACAGTTAGGACTGAGCTTAATCCATACATCATATAAACCAATTTGTGCTTACTTACTAATGAATAAACTGATTAACTATTAATCAATGTCTTTATGTTTACTAGAAAAAAAATAAAATATCTATTGATTTTAGAAAAAGGTACAAATTACAGGAGCAAATTAAAAATACTTGCCATTTCATTTCCTAAAAAGAATATTTAATTTTTAAAAATTTTATTTAACTTTTGTGATTATTTAAAATACACATTTTTTTCAAATGTACTTATCATAATTGTCAGTACTGTATACCAGTGATGCACCAAGAGCTTAAGTATAGTTTATTGTCCAATGTTTCCCAGTTAGTTAATATGTAAAAATGAATTTTAAACATGCACAATCAGGTTTTAAAGTCTTTTTTTCCTACTTTCTGTCTATTCTGTGTTTCTTTAAAGAGATTTGGGCCTTTATTTTTTAATCTTTGTTCTGCATACCTTTTATCCATTTTTCCATATTTTATTCTTGCACTAGAATTATATATAATAGTGGGATTTGTTGTTACTATTCATAAATACACATGATATAACAATATAATTTGGTCAATATCATTACCAATATCTCCCCTTTTCCTCCTCCCCTCTTCCCTTCCCTTGGTCTCTTTACTCTACTTTGATTTTCATAATAAATGGGTAAAAGAACTGAATAGACACCCCTCAAAAAAAGAAATGTAATTGCCCAATAAATTTATGAAAAAAATGTTCAACATCTTTATCCATTTGGTCAATGCAAATCAAAACTGCATTGATTTCATCTCACTACAGTCAGAATGGCAATTATCAAGTATATAAGTGATAATAAATGTTGGCAAAAATGTGAGGAAAAAGATGAATTCATATATTGTTGGCAGGACCGCTAATTATTGCAACCACTCTGGAAAATAGTGTGGTGATTTACATTTTAAACTGCTTCTTTTGCTGTGCCATTCCATTTATTAATTCTTGCTATTATTTCTTGAGCTTTGGGAGTCCTATTGAAGAAGTCATTGCTTGAATCTGTGTGTTAGAGTATTGATCCTATGTTTTCTCTTAGGAGTTGCAAAGTTTCCAATCTAATTTCTAGGTCTTTCCATTTTGAGTTGACTTCTCTGCACTTTGGGAGAAAGGAATCTACTCTCATTCTTCTACATATGGATAATCAGTTTTCCCAGCATCATTTGTTTAAAAGATTGTCTTTTCTCCAGGGTACCTTTGTGCATCTTTGTCAAGGATTAGATGACTATACCTGTGTGGGTTTGTCTCTATATCTTCTATTCTGTTCCACTGTTCTGTGTGATTTTTTTTATGCCAGTACCATGCAGTTTTTGTTGTAATATCATTTGAAGTCAGATATTTTGATGCCTCCAACATTGCTTTTTTGACTTAGAATTGCATTAGTTATTCTGGGTCTTTTCTTATTCAAAATTAATATTTGGGCTGTTTTTTCCCTAGTCCTATGAAGAATGTCATTGTTATTTTGGTGGGGATTGCATTGGATGTATATATTGATTTTGGTAGTATGACCATTTCAACAATATTAATTCTGCCAATCCATGAACATGGGAGATCTTTCCACATTCTAATGTCATCTTCAACTTCTTTCTTCAGTGTTCTACAGTTTTCACTGTAAAAGTTTTTCAGCTACTTTGTTAGGTTTATTTGTAGATTTTTTTTGAGATTATTGGGAATAGGGATTTTTTGTCTGATTTTTTTTCAAAGGTCATTATTGGTATAGGAAAGTTATTGATTTTCTATGTTAATTTTTTATCCTTGATTTGTTCTTCTTAATATTCTTGAGGAATGCTACTTTCAAGTATTATGCTACTTCATAAAATAGAAATGGCAGGGTTTATATGTATTTTGGAAAATATTGTAATAAATAGTGGGTGATATTTTTTCAGAATGGATTAAATATAAAATGTCTGATTTTTAAAATTTTTGTTTAAGTGTCCGTTGACAAAAATACAATCTTCAATTATGACATTAACATTATGGGAAGAACTAGGTCAATTTATGCCATTTTAACTTTTTAAAATGTACTTTAAAAAAATCTATTCATGGAAAGTTCAACAAGTACTTATTTTTTAAAATGTGTAAAGGTATTAACATCAAGATAAAATATGAGGGCTGGTGTTGTGGCTCAGTGGTAGAGCACTTGCCTAGTGTATGTGAGGCACTGGGTTCAATTCTCAGCACCACATATAAGTAAATAAAATAAAGGCCCATTGACAATTAAAACTATAATAAAAGATAAAATATGAATGTGGACATGAAAATGTTTGAACACCGAATTAATTTTCCCCAAAATTTATGTAAAATGGAATGAATTATTTTTATTTATATTTCATATTGTTAAGTAACCTTGGAGTTGAGTATTCAACTTGATAGATTTTGTTCTGTAGACTGATGTATATTTATAGGATCACTTAATGACTCCTATTTACAAAGTGCTAATGGATTCAATTGGATAATTTTCTCATAAATAACATGGCATTGAACATTCTATGACATGCTCCAGAGTTATATAGAATAAAATAAGTATCTTTCTAAAAGATGAAGTAGTGTATATAAATTAAATAAGTATGTTTACATACAAGGCTACTAAGTCATCCCTAGAAAATTTGCAAATTAGCCTGACAAATCTTCACTACTTTATCATTAATGCTTCTTTTCAAAGCGATAGAATTAAAAGACTTCATCCAATTAATAGATAAATGAAGATATATATCTCTCATTAATCTTCATTGGGACAAACTGCTCATTGGTCCACATATATGGAAATAAAATAGTGAATCTTGCCATATTTGTCTTATTTGATCACTGGGCTCATGAAATAACATGAATTTATGAATTTTAAGTTGCTATTTAGTCAGGTAGGGGAAAGTTATCTCTCAACTTGGTTGACACTTGTCTGAAAATAAGAAATTCTATGATTTCAATAATTCTATAATTACCACACAGAGAACAATGACAATCATCTCAAATGAAGCAAATAGACAACCACATTGAACTGCCTTATTACTGCCATTGCATATTCACTGCAATAACCAAATTAGGAACAGTGAAATTGATACCTATGAAATTACACCTAATGTGTACAGTCGTGCATGCCTGTAATTCCAGAGACTCAGGAGACTGAGGCAGGAGGATCACAGGTTCAAGACCAGTCTCAGTAAATCAGCAACACCCTGTTTCAAAATAAAATATAAAAGGACTGGGGATATAGATCAGCAGTAAATTGCCCCTGAGGTCAATCCCCACCCCCCACCCCCGCCAAAACGGTGGACCTATAACAGGCTCATATTAACTTGTTTGCCCTGAAAAAAAGCCTTTCCTTTGAAATCTGCCAGACTTTGCCACAAATACTGACTCCATTGTGAAAAGGTTTTAAAACTCATGGCAGTACACAAACTTTGGGAACTTCTGTTTTGTTGTATGTAAATGTGGATTAAAGAGGCATACTTCATTGAGCTGTGTGACTATTAAAGAAACTAAAACATATAAAGGGCCTAGAAGTAATTGGCACATAGTGAACACTGAAACAGAAATTCTCATTTCCATCTACCTCAAAACTTATAAAGAGTAGAAGGCCAGGAAGTCAAAGATACAGTCACACCAGCGAACTCAGGTATTGAATAAATGAACACCAAAATACAAAGAATCAGCAAGAATTACAGAATGAAGATATCAACAATAGAAACTGGAAACAACAAAGGAAGAGGTAATCCCTGAAGCCAAACCTGGAAAAACTTTATTTTTTCCTAATGAAAAATGTTTGGGACAAGACCTATCATGAATATTAAACGTGCAACAAATTTCGTTTGAGGTTTGTTGGCTTTTATTTGTCAATGAGTTAGCAAGATAGACTAAATATGTCCTTGGTTTATAGGATTGGCACTCAACAGATAGATCCATATAGAGTATATCAGACTAAAATCTACCTCACACTACTTATCAAATATAATTCTAGGTAGATAAAAACTTTTAAAAATGTAATTTTATTAATATCAATCAGAATAATCCTTAATAAGAACTTTATAAACTAAGAATGCAGATATATTTCTGAAACAAGGCTAAAAAGCACAAACTAAAAGTAAGAAAATTGATAATTTAAAATTTAAAACATCAATATAGCAAAGGGCAAATAAAAAGATATTTGAAAGTTGTTTAATATGAAGAATTGGCAGATACAATACTTAACAACCCCTAGTACTCAATTTTTAAAACAATAAAAAATTCACAGGAGAGGAAATAAAGACAAGTAATAAACATGAAAAGCTACTCAACCTCACTAGTAATGAGAAAAATGCACATAGAAACTACAGGAGATACAGTTTTATACCTATAGCAGTAGCAACAATTTAAGTCTCACAGCAGTATTGTAAATGCAGTAATAGAACAATGAAAATTCCTCCACATTGTTGTGGGCTTGTAATTTCACACAACCATTTTGGAAAGCAATTTAATACCAACTAGTAAAGTTGAATGTAACCTTTCAGTACAAATTATATACCCTAGAGAAATTCCTTGTGTGGGTTCTTAGAAACATTTCCAATAATTATAGTAGCTTTAATGTCAATGGGAAAACCATTGGAAACACCAAAATTTGCTTAATGAGAGGACAGAAATCAACCATTGTACATTCACTCTATACAGCAATTATAAAGAATGAACTAAAGCAATTTGTTTCAATAAGCATAAGACTAAAGGTCATTACATTATGAGAAAATGCAAGTTATAAAAATGTATGCAGTATTATATATTTAAAGTGTTAAAAGTTACCGTATAATATTAAACATTGATATATATGAACATATACACATATAGAAAAGTTTAAGAAGCAGATGGTAATTATGTGACTAAATGCTGATGGTAGTTGCTTCTAGGGAGTATGATATTAATTGCTGAGGAGAACTGCCTTGGGGAAAGGAACATAAGCATTTTATTTGCACAATTATTTTAAAATGGATGTTGATTATTCTTGATATTTTGAATTCATAGTCTCATAGATAATATTTTTTTAATTAAGAGGAAGAAGATAAGGGTTTTAAGATACACACCTTTTAAAAATACTGCTATAAATAATAAATCCAGGAATACTTAACAAAGATGCTCTGGGGGAGAACTCACTGCTCCTCCCCTCTTGCAGTTTCTGGTGGCTATCTTGTCTTCTGTCTGTATCACTGCAGAGCCTGCCTTCATGTTACATTGTCTTATCTTCTGCATTAAATTCTTCCCTGCCTCTGCCTCCTTTTTTATAAAGACACTAGCAATGACATGTAGGGCTCACTTGGATTATTTAGAATAACCTCTTTATCTCAAGATTCATACCTTGAATCATAACCACAAAGTGTCCTTTACAGCCACTTCCTCATCACATATGTGGGCAAGATAAGATTGTATAGTGTAATATATTCCATGCATTTATGACCTGTTAATTCTTATGTAAGTTGGTTTTCCTCAAAGTGTTAATTATAAACTTTGGTTTCTAGATTCAAGTTGCCTGGTTCAAAATTTTGTTCCTTTATGTACTATGGTTCTCCTGGCCAGAGCTTCCTTACTTGCAAATAAAAATAATAAATATTTTATAACTTTGATGTAGGGATTAAAATAAGTCACATATGTAATGTGCATGCAACAGTACTTAGTACATTAATAAAAGAGATATTGTTATATTATTGCTGTCACTATTGTTATTACAGTTGCATCTGACTCACATTTTTAATAAGACAAAATGGTCATGACATTCAGTAGGGAATCTGATCTAACTTCTTGCTCACGCTAGACTAAAGAGAGAAAGACACAGACTGAAATAAAAGACAGTCATGTGGCAGTCCCCTGTGGTTCCATCTTTTATATTTAATTCTGCAGCAGATGGAATACTTACTTGAAATTTAGATGTTAACATTTTAAGAACAAGTCAAGTATTGTTCACAAGCTCATAAAAAGGATTTATGTGATGTATCAAAAGTATTAACAGTCACTTTTGGGACAATATAATCAGTAGCAGTGGAATTTATTAGTACAAAATTGTATTGAAAGAAAACATTGAATTTTTCATCTCCATATACTACATTAATAATATAACAGAAGGTGTTATTTCTTCTTATATCTCTTACATGTATTTATGTTTATGCTATATATGTATAATTTCAATCAAACCTAGTTTTCTACAAATCCTTTCCAAGGTATTTATTGAGTGAATACTTGTTGAATGCTGTAGGATGTAATTCATTAAAAGCATTCTTATCCTGAGAAGTCTCAATTCAATGTCAATATTTCAATATCAAATAATTACACTACATGTTAGTTTATAGAAATCCATGTACCAATATTATTATAACCAGTAATTTCACATTACCTATGGATTGTCACATACACTCAGATGTTTGAGCCTCAAAAACATCAAACGGTTTACCTGAGATTTCATTGCTAGGTCTTAAAAGAGAGAAATGAATCTTTAAGTTCCCAACAAACTCGTTCCTTTGTTTCTTTCAAAGGTTCAGAAAACAAGAGGTATAGAATTTTAATGGAAAGGGGACTCATCACCATCTGAAAATAGAGATGAAGATATATTGATTTACTGTGTACACTGTCACATCTTCACTTGTGAATTATTTGACTTTTAGATTAATTTCTTGCCTTATTCTAGTGTGAGGATTCTAGTACAATGGTTACTGGAAGGGGTGAGATCATAATTGAACTCACATGAAAAAAAAAATTATGTCATTTACTAGTAGATAGCCATAAATTTTTGGTAGATGCTCTATACCAGTTTAAGGAAAAATCCTTTAAAATTGTTCAGCTATCAGACTTTGTCTTTTCAAAATCCACTTTTGGTTTTATAGAATTCTCACTATAGTTTATTTTGTCTGTCACCAATTTCTGATCCTTCCTATTTTTTTCATTTACATTCTTTGAATTTACCTTATGCTTATGCTAGGTTTTTGAGGTAGAAGTTGGGAACATTGATTTTCAGATATTTCTTATTTTCTCACATTCACACTTAAAAATGAATTTTACTTTTTACTTGCACTCCACAAATGTTTACATGTTATGTTTTTGTTTTCTGTCAAAAATGTTTTCTACTGTCTCTTAACAATTTTTCTTATATTCATGTATTATTTAAATGTACATAATTTGCATTTTGAATATTGTTAATTTTCTAGGTTTCATTTTATTTGTTTCCAATTTAATCTTTTGTCAGGTCTGTATGATTTCAATTCTTTTTTGCTTACTAAGCTGTAATCTCTACATGCACTTGCAAAGAGTGTCCGCTCTGATGCTCTTGAGTGGAATATGTTATGAATGCCAGTTTGAGTAAGTTAGTTCATGGAGTTGTTCATACACTTACTAATTTCCTATGTACTCATTCTATAAGTTACTGAGAAAAGAATGTTATAATATTGAATTTTAAAGGATATATTATGTTGTATATTTCTCCTTTCAGTCTATCGGGAGGTGTTTTTTTTTTTTTTTCCAGTTCTCTCTTTTAAATGTCTTTATAATAACACATTAGCTTTATTATCATAAACCCAATTTTATTAACACACAGTAGGTACACATATTTATGGGTTTCTCTGTGGCATTATCATTAATTTTACATTATGTTCATTGTGCACTGGTTGCACTCACCCACTCCTTTTTCACTCCCCCTGTTCTCCACAAACATACCCTTTCTTAACTTTGGGATCCATTGTTCTACTTTCAAGTTGACTTTTTTTGAATTCCATATATGAAAGAGAATATGTGATTCTTGTCTTTCTGTGTCTGGGTTATTTAAATTAATAAAATGTCCTCCAGTTTTATCCATTTTTCTGCAAATGAGAGGATTTCATTCCTCAGTAAGGCTGAATAATATCTTATTGTGTATAATTTTACATTTTCTTTATCACTCATCTGAGAATGTTTCCATACCATAGCTATTTTGAAAAAGCACAGCAATAAATGTGGGTTTGCAGACATCCCTTTGGTATGATAATTTCATTTCCCTTAGATACGTACTCATCTGTGAGATAGCTGAATCACGTGGTAGAGGTATATTTAGATTTTTGAAGAACTTCCATGCCATTCTCCATAATGGCTCTACTAATTGACATTCTTACCAACAAAGAATTGAAATCCTTTTGTCCATACCCTTGCCAGTTGATTTACTTTATTTTTATTACTTTATTTAATTATAAAAGACTTTGTCTAAATTGAAATGGTATCTATTTGTTTTGATTTGCATTTTCCTGATGACTAATAATGTTTTCATGTCTTTCTTGACCATCTGTATTTTTTACTTTGAGAAGCATCTATTAGATCATTTGCCCATTTTAAAAATCAGTTTACTTGTTTTTTTTTTTTGTTATTTCTTTGAGTTCTTCACAGATTCTAAATATTAATCCTCTATCAGATAAAAGTTGGTGAATGTGTGTATTTTGTCCCATTTTCTTTTCACTCCATTGATTGCTATGCAGCTTTTTAGTTTGATGGAATTCCATTTTTGCTTTCTGTTTCCTATATTTTTTAATATTTATTTTTTTTACTTGTAGTTAGACATAATACCTTTGTTTTATTTATTTATTTATTTTTATGTGGTACTGAGGATTGAACCCAGGGCTTCCCATGCACTAGGCGAGCACTTTACCACTGAGCCAAAACCTCAGCCCTGTTAAGAAACAGGTATTCTATCCAGTATTTTTGGTGTTCTATCTAGTCTGTCAGTTTTCCTTCAGACATTTTAAAGCTTTATTTTAGACAAGTTCATGTTTATGATTGTTTCTTTTGCTTCATTGGTATAATTTTTTATAAATCTCCCTTTTTCCTCTAGTAATATTTTTGTCCAAATTTATATTTTATTTGCTATTAATGTAGCCATCAGTTTCACTATTGTTTGGTCATATATACTTTTCCAAACTTTCACTTTTGATCTATTTGCATTTTTGTATTTAAAGTATATCTCCTTCAGATAAATACATATATGGGTCTTGCTTTGTTATCAGTCATGGTAATCTGTCTTTCAAATAGAATGTTTGGTTCACTTATACTTCATGTAATTAAAATATCATTTTATTCAAGTTTGTCACTTATTTTCTGTTTTCTCTTTGTGGAATGTGTTGTTTTCTACCTTATACTTTTTAATATTTTGTATTAGGGCTTTATAGCTATACACAGCAGTTGGGTTCATCTAGACAAACTCATAAATGCATGGAAATTGACTTCAATTCATGATCCCCCTCCTTTGACTTCCCCTTCTCTCATGCATCCTCCCCTTCCTTCTCCTATTCTCCTTCTTCTACTCTGCTAGACTTCTTTTCACTTGTCTGTTAATTTATATTTGATTGGGACTTCATGTTATCCTATCCTTCCATCCTCCTTGATTTTACCCTAGTTTCCACATACAAGAGAAAACATTTGATCTTTGAGTTTCTGAGTTTGGCTTATTTCATTTAACATGATATTCTCCACTTCCATTCATTTACCAGCAAATGCCATAATATCATTCTTTTTCTATGGCTGAGTAGAACAACATTGCATTTGAGTGTATATATTTATATATTGTTTTATATGTGTATATATATATATATATATATGAGATATATATATATATATATATATATATATATATATATATATATATATATAATTTACTAATCCACTCATCTATTGATGGGAATCTGGGTTGATTCCATAATTTAGCTTTTGTGAATTGGACTGCTATAAATATTGAGGTGGCTCTATCATTGTGGTATGCTAATTTTTAATCTTTGGGGAAAATACCAAGGAGTGGGTCATATGATGTTTCCTTCCCTAGTTTTTTGAGGAATCTCCATACTGCTTTCTATGGTGGTTATACTCATCTGCAGTCCCACCAAAATGTACAAGTGTACTCTTTCCTTCACAACATCTTCAGTATTTATTATTGCTTGTATTCAGGATCATTGCCATTCTGACTGAAGTGAGATGAAATCTCTGTAGTTTTAATTTCCATTTCTCTGATTGGTAGAGATGTTGAATATTTTCTTTCATATATTTGTTGGCATTTGTATTTCTTCTTTTTAGAAGTTTCTGTTTAGTTTCTTTGCCCAATAATTGATTATGATATTTATTTGTATGGTTTTGGTGTTGAGTTTTTTGAGTTCTTTGTATATTCTGGACATTAGTCTCTTATTAGTGAAGTAGCTGGCTAAGATTTTTTCCCATTCTGTAGTCTCTCTCTTCACATTCTTGATTCCTTTGCTGTTCAGGAACTGTTTAGTTTTATGGCATCCCACTTATTGATTCTTAGTTTTATTTCTTATGCTTTGGGTGTCTTGTTAAGGAAGTCAGTGGCTACACCTACATGATGAAGTATATTCCCTGTGTTTTCTTCTAGGAGTTATAAATTTTCTGGTCCAATTCCTAGTCTTTGATCCAATTCAGTTTGAGTTTAGAGCAGGGTGAGAGAAGAGACTAGTTTCATTTTTTTGTCATATAGCTATCCAGTTTTCCCATCATCATTTGTTAAAAAGTCTGTCTTTTCTCCAGGGTACATTTGTAGTATATTTGTAAAATAGTGGATAACTATAGATATGTGGATTTGTCTCTGTGTCTTCTATTTTGCTCCATTAGTTTTCATGCCAATATCATGCTATATTTTGTTATTACAGGTCTGTAATATAATTTCAGATCAGGTATTGTGATGACGCCTCCTCCACATTTTTTGCTTAGTAGTGTTTTTGGCTATTCTGGGTCTCTTATTCTACCAAATGATTTAAATATTTTTTTCTAATTCTGTAAAGAATGTTATTGGTATTTGGATGGAGATTGCATTGAATAAGTATATTACTTTGGTTGTATCGTCATTTCCACAATATTGATTCTGCCTTTTCAAGAACATGGGATGTCTTCTTCCATTTTTCTCTCCAGTATTCTATAATTTTCATTGTAGAGCTCCTTTACCTCCTTAGTGAGATTAAAACACAAGCTATCTATCTATCTATCTATCTATCATCTATCTGTTTATCTATCTATCTAAGGCTGATGTGAATGGGATGGTTTTCCTGATTTCTTCCTTGCTTGAACTATTGTTGGACTATAGGAAAGTCATTGATTTATAAAGGTGTTGACTTGTATCTTGATGCTTTGCTAAACTCATTTATAAATTATAAAGGTCTTCTGGTGCGGGTATTGGTGTTTTTAGATATAGAACCATGTCATCAGCAAATAGATATTGTTCAACCTCTTATTTTTCTAATTGTACCTTTTTGATTTCCTTTTTTTTGCCTTTTGTGCTGGCTAATGTTTTGTAGACTATATTAAATAGGAATGATGAGAGTGCACAGTTTTGTCTTGTTCCTAATTTTACAGGAAATGCTTTTAGTTTTTCTATATTTAGTATGATGTTCTCTATATTTTTCGTGCCTTTTTCTGAGTTAAGAAAATTTTTATTATAATGGTAAAGTCAAATTTTTGGCTTTTAATCATACTCATGTTCATTTTTAGCTTTAGAGATTATAACATTCATATTAAACTATTGACATTCTCTGTATATTATATTATGTTATTTATAATAAAATGATAATTTCAATAGTATTATTCCACTGATAACTCCTCATTATTTATATTATCATTATTGTATGTATCATATCTATAAATGTTATGATTACAAGAATATGCTCTTAGAACTTTAATCAATTGTTTGTCTCAGAAAAAAATTACAACAAAATTATGTCTATGTATATCTATCTATCTATATATATATATATATATATATATATATATATATATATGCCTATATATATACATACTTTGTTGTGTTTGGTCTTTTATATTTACCTGTATTTTTATCATGTCTGGTGCTCTTTGTTCTTTCTTGCATAATCTACTTTTCCACTGGTACATTTTTCCTGTAGCCTGATTTCCTTTATTATTTCTTGAAATGAAGTTCTGCTAACAAAAAAATGCTCTCTACTGTTAACATGAAAATAACTTATTAAGCATCCATGCTTAAAGTATAGCTTGATTGGTTATAAAATAAAATGTGCTTATGGTGTCTTTCAGCACTTTGAATATATTATTTTAATCTTTTTTGTCACATGTTATTTTTAATGAGAACTCACCATTAACTTGTTTTTCTGTATCTATCATTTTCTTTTACTGTGCTTAAGATTTTCT
Source organism: Marmota marmota marmota (assembly GCF_001458135.2). NCBI lineage: Eukaryota > Metazoa > Chordata > Mammalia > Rodentia > Sciuridae > Marmota > Marmota marmota. The sequence continues at coordinate 4,132,427 of NW_025999842.1, read as the reverse complement.
CTTATTTTGGTTTCACTAGTTTAATTAAAGTACTTAGGTATGCTTTTGTTTGTATTTATAATAATTTTTGATAATATAATGTTTTACACTGATTTGAGGAAGATTTAATCATTGTTTCTTTAAAAAAACAATCATCTGCCTCCTTTTAACTTTCATCTCTTAGGATTCCAGTTGCAAGTATATAGTTTCATTTAAAAAAGTATTTGTGGATTTATTTTATTTTTCTTTTACAACATATTTTCTATTTGTTGTTCAGATTAGATAATAGCTATTAATTAAATTTCAAATTTACTGTTATTTTGGGGCCGTGCAGAATGTGCTTTTATTACAAAATAGTTCATTTTTATTTCACTTTTTAAATTATCATATCAAATTATTTTGTTTTTATAATTCCCAGTTCCCACTTGAAATTCTCTTTATTCTTATTAATTCCAAATTTACCTTTAATTTTAATACATAATTTACTATCATGCTTTGAACAAAGTTTAAATAGTTGCTTTGATGTCATAATCTACCAAATGTTATAACTTGGTCCTTTGGAGTAGATTTCTGGTGATTGCTCTCTTTGTTGACTGTATTTCACACATTCCTACTCCACTGTTCATTATAAATAGTTTTTAAAAGACTTTGGGTTCTATCTTGTTTTTTTTTAATTGAGATTTATTCTCCTTATCTTGTTATAGAAATGACTTAACCTGCCGAAGTCAGACTGACAAGACTTTCTTCTCACATGGTGAATACCAGCTGATTGTTCTGCTCTGTTTGTTTTCCTGCTACCTTGGGCCTCTGGGAGGCCCCTGTAAGCCTTGGTAGCTGATATTCATTCAAGGATTAATGAAAAATTATATTCAGATTGTGAGATTTGCCCCAAGTCTCACTATGATTCCCACATTCTGCTCACAAGCTGTGTGTAGGTTTGTTTGAAAGCATATTAAAAGTACAGCAAACGTAAATATCACTAGAATATTGAATATTTCTCTTTCAAAGTTACGTTCTCTTTAATTTCTGTCTACAAATAGGCTCCCCATGCTGTTCATGCATTTTCAATGTTTTCTGAATTATATGATCTTCACAACTCTATTGTATACACCTTGAGTGAGGTAAAATATTGTCATTAACTAAATTGTGAATTATTAGGTAAATGGGTGAAAATGATCCTTTGGTAAGAAAGCCACAAATTGTGAATTCTTATCAAATAATTGCTAAACACTTCAAATTTCTGATTCTCTCATTTTCAGATGCTTAAAAATAGTTTCTTTTAAATATTTTGTTCTAGTTTTCTATGTTAGATTCTTATCTATGGTTGAAACACTTTATATGGCCAATATCAGAAGACCTTGCTATGTCTATTTTTAATTAGGCACACTTTGTATTTAAATAATCTGCAAAATTATTTATTAAAATGTTATTAAAGAAGATGCTGCTTCTAGTAAGTACAGACACAATAACAAATGACTCATCTAAATTTTACATTCTTATTTAATTAAAGCCTAATATATTGAAACCTTATCAGTAAGAATAGGTCTGTGAAATTGTTGCCTATATAGTCAAAATGTTTTACTGATTGTGACTTTTTATAAATGGGATCAACTTAAACCAAATGAAAACAGATGTGATTTTAAAGAGGAAGTTTATTCTTCCAAGACTCATTTCATGGTACACAGGATAAAATATATCTTCCTGTTGCATGATTTAAAAATAATTCTTAAAGACATTCATTATGCTTTTAAAAGTATTGGAAATTCATTTTGAAACATGTAAGGAAGATTAAGGAAAATAAACATGAAACACTTCACATAGCCTAATTTCTTATATTTCATTAATGTGATTTAAATTAAATTAAATTAAATTTTCTCTATTCATGATGAATGTGTCCAGTATTTTATTCTATTCAGATAAGATTTTAATCTTAATGAAAAAGTCAGTATATTTCAAAAACTAGCTCCTCTTTTCAATTTATGGTGTATGTTAAACTTTAGAGAATTTTGATTATTAATTGAATGCTTTCTATTACATGATGAAGTTTTCTTATCAAAATGTAGAGAATGCAATTGGTTAGTATTTGGTAATCCATTTCCCCGTGTTTCTTTGTTGGTTCCAACTTTAATAAGGATAGAAAAACGTAAATGAGAGAAAATATAATTTAAAATCTAGAAAAATCTTGTCATTTTAAGTCATTTTTAATTTACACCATAATACTACTTTCTAGGTAACTCACTTTCTTTAGCTTCAGTGAAAGTGGGGAGGAGGTACAGCAAGGAAATTGGCAGTCAGTAAACTATTCCCATGGTATAAATAAAAATTTACTATCTGTATTTTAGAGAAAAATCAATCTTCTGTCTACTGAAACAAAATCATCCTCAACAAAAATAGCAAAATGATTAAATCTTTGCTCTGCTCTGGCTGATGTTGAGCATTCTTGTGTTAAATACAAAACACAGTTACACTTTGGATTATCTCATACAAGATCATACAATGTACAAAATAATTAGTACCAAAGTACTTCATCTCTCTATCAGCTATATCTGCAGTAATCTACACCTTATGGTTCTGGAGAAGTCTTTAGTTTGTAACATTCTCCAAAGAACTACTGAATAACATCCAGGTATATTTGAGAAACAAAATAGTAAAAATTGTGGGGAAAAAAGCTGGGTGGTTCTCTGTAAATTAAGTAATATTTTTATTCTTGCTGAATGTTTTGTGTTTCATCTCCCATGCTAGAATTTAACAGAATGGTATATCAATAGTATTGAGGGGGAAAGTTCTAGAAATAAAAATGGATAACAATGGATACTATCTTTGTGAAATTCTTTTATAATTGACAGCAAATAATTGTACACATATATGAGGTACAATATGATGTTTCAATATGTATAGACATTGTGGTATGAACAACTCAGATTAATTAACATAAGCATCATCATCTCTCTCTCTCTTTTTATTTTTATTTATTTATTTATTTATTTGGTACTGGGATTGAACTTGGGGGCATTCAACCACTGAGCCAGCCCTATTTTGTATTTTTATTAGAGACAAGGTCTCACTGAGTTGCTTGGTGCATTGCTGGCTTTGAACCTGCAATCCTCCTGCCTGAACTATTTATCATTTCTTTGTGGTGAAATATTTAAAATTCTCTCTTCCAGCTAATTTCAAATATGCAACACACTATTGTGAACTGGAGTCACCCTAGTACACGATAGAACACTATAGTTTTTTAATATTAATTACAATTTAATACCCATTATATTTTTCAAGACTTCCCCCCATACCTATGCTCTGGTAACTACTACTCTATGAGATCAATTTTTTACCTTCCACAATGAGTAAGTTTATGAAGTACTTTGTATCTGGCTTATTTCACTTGATATAATGCCTTCTAGGTTCATCCATATTTTTGCAAAAGAGTGGATTTCACCTGTTTATGGCTACATAACTTTCCATTGTATTCTATTGACCATTTGTATCAAACTATTGAAATTCTTTGGAATGAATATTACAAATATGCATCTATTTAAAATGATTCAGGCCGCATGGCCAGGCAGCCGGGAAGAGAGATGCCTGCCTTCAGGTCCAGTTCCATGGGGCCGAGGCCCAGAGGAGAGAGGCACCACAAGGGCAAGGCACCCTGCACCTGCTTGGGTTCCTTATTCAGCAAAGCATGGCTCCATAGCCCAACATCAGGGTACATATAGGCTTGACACTGCTACCACCACCAAGCTGGGACATTGCCGCATTTATCAAGGGACAACAATAAGGATCTGGTAAAACATCACCAAGATCCCTGAGGGCCTGGCTGCACCTGGTATCTCTGCTAGGGGTGCTAACAGCCATTCTGTTGCTGAGGTAACAGGGAGTCTTGCATGGGCTTGCCTCTCTGTTGTTTCCCCTGCTAGCAACCAACTTCCTTATGATTACCCTTTCACTAGTCATGTAATATAATGCCTCTATATTCTCACATTATACTCATAAATTTCACAGCCAACCTCCCTAACCCCACCTTTAGCATTAGAAACTGTAATCCATTATGCAAACCTATTGACTATATGGTAGAAGATAACCAAAATCATCATTTCTGATTATAGCAACAAATCTATAAATGTCAAAATAGAAGCTAATTTATTTATGGCTGTATGTTGGGTACACTGAGAGCTGTAATATTGATATCCCCCTTAGAGGTGAGGTACTGGTAACCTGCAGTGACACTATAAGACAATAGGGCAGAAGCTGCAATATCTCAGATCTACACTGCAAGAGAGGGAGACACATAGACATCATGAAAAAGCAAGGGAAGAAAGGGCCCCAAACAAACCAAGATACTACAACAATAGAATTCACAGATAGCACAGTAGATGAAATGTCAGAGAATGAGTTCAGAATATACATAGTTAAATGATTTGGGAATTAAAGAATGGCCTAAGTGAGCAGATACGGGTAAAAATTAATCACTCCAACAAAGAGATAAGAGAACAAATACAGGCAACTATTGATTACACCAACAAATAGATAAGAGAGCAAATATGAGTAGCAAGAGATTACTTCAAGAAAGAGATAATAGAAAGCATCACCAAAGACTAGATCACTTGGAAGACACGACCTCAGACAATGCAGAAAAAAATATACAATCTTGAAAAGAAAATTGACCTCACAGTGAAGGTGGTAAGAAACAATGAACAGAACATCCAATAATTATGGGATAACATCAAAAGACCAAATCTAAGATTTATTGGAATAGAGGAAGGCTCAGAGATTCAAACCAAAGGAATGAACAACCTCTTCAGTGAAATAATATCAGAAAATTTCTCAAGCATAAAGAATGAATTGGAAAATCAGAACAAGAAGCCTATAGGACACCAAATGTATGAAATTACAAAATATCTACAATAAGACACATTATAATAAAAATGCCTAGAATACAGAATAAGAATTTTAAAGGCCTACAAAATAGAATTTTAAAGGCCACAAGAGAGAAAAATCAGGTTACATATAAGGGAAAACCAATTCAGATCTCAGCACATTCTTCAACCCAGACTCTTTTTTTTTTTTAGTTTTAAGTGGACACAGTATTATTATTTTACATTTATGTGGTGCTGAGGATCAAACTCTGTGCTTCAAACATGCTAAGCGAACACTCTACCACTGAGCCCCAACCCCAGCCCCTACCCAGACTCTTAAAAACAGGTGATCCTGGAACAACATATACAAAGTTCTGAAAGAAAATGGATGCCAACTAAGAATAATATCCAGCAAAATTAAGCTTCAGATTTGATGACAAATTAAAACCTTTTACGAAAAACAAAAGCTAATAGAATTTATAGCAAGAAAGCCTGGACTACAGAATATTCTTGGCAAAATATTCCACAAGGAGGAAATGAAAAGCAACAATGAAACTCTGCAAAGGGAAGAACTACACTAAAGGAAAACCCAACCAAAAGAGAAACTAAATCAAGTTAAATACCAAAAATAAACAAAAATGACCAGGAATAAAAATCAAGTCTCAATAATAACCTGAATGTTAATGGCCTTAACTCGCCAAAAAAAAAAAAATTGTCTAGTAAATTGGATCAAAAAAATAAAAGATCCAACAATATAGTGCCTTCAAAAGACTCATATCATAGGAAAAGATACACACAGACTGAAGGTGAAAGGTTGGGATAAAACATACAACTTAAATGTTCTGCGTAAACAAGCAGGGGTTTCCATCCTCATATCAAATAAAGTAGACTTCAATCCAAAGTTAATCAAAAATGATAAAGAACAACATTCCATACTGCTTAAGGGAATCAAACATCAATAAGACATAACACTTATAAATACATATGCCCTAAACAGTGGAGTACCTATGTTTATTAATCAAACTTCTCATGTTTAAGAGTCAAATAGATCACAACACAATAATTGTGAGTGACTTTTACATACCTCTTTCATCACTAGATAATCTTCCAAACAAAAGCTGAACAAAGCAACTATAGAACTCAATAATATAATCAACAACTTAGGCTTAACTGATATATATAGAATATTTTACTCATCAATGTGTAAATACACTTTCTTCTCAGCAGCACACAGATCCTTCTCTAAAACAAACCACATATTATGCCACAAAGCAACTCTTAGCAAAAACAAAAAAGTAGAGATACTACCCTGCCTTCCACCAGACCACAATGAAATAAAATTAAAAGTCAACAATAAAATAAAAAGTAAAAGCTACTCCAACACTTAGAACCTAAATAATATGTTATTGAATGAACAATGGGTTGTAAAAGGTATGTAAGAGGAGATTAAAAAATTCTTAGACTTAAATGAGAACACTGACACAACATATGAAAATCTCTGGGACACTATGAAGGCATTTTTAAGAGAAGAGTTCATTACATGGAGTTCATTCCTTAAAATAAGAAAAAGTCAACAAATAAATAACCTAACATTATATATAAAATCCCTAGAAAAAGAAGAACAAATCAATACCCAAAGCAGTAGATTACAGGAAATAATTAAAATCAGAGCTAAAAACAATGAAATTGAAATAAAACAACTGAAAAAAAATATCAAACACAAAGTTGGTTCTTGGAAAAAAAACAAATAAAATTGATAAGCCCTTAGCCATGCTAACAAAGAGAAAGAGAGAGAAAACTCAAATTACTAACATTCATAAAGAAAAGGAAATATCATGATGAACACAACAGAAATACAGAAGATAATTAGAAATTATTTTGAAAATTTGTACTACAATAAAATAGAAAATATTAAAGGTATTAACAAATTTCTAGAGGCATATGATTTGCCCAAACTGAATCAGTGATATACACAATTTAAAGAGATCAATTTCAAGCAATGAAATACAAGATGCCATCAGAAGCCTACGAACCAAGAAAAGCCCAGGACAGGATAGTTACACAACTGAGTTTTAGAAAACCTTTAAAAAAGAACTAACACTAATACTCCTCAAAATATTTCATGAAATACATAAAGAGGGAACACTTCCAAACACATTCTATGAGGCCAATATCACTCTGATTCCACAACCAGACAAAAATACATAAAAGAAAACTTCAATATCTCTAATGAATATAGATGCAAAAATTCTCAATAAAATTCTGGAAAATTGCACACACACACACACACACACACACACACACACAAAAAATATATTAAAAAGATAGTGTACCACGATCAAATGGGGTTCATTCCAGGGATGCAAGGTTGATTCAACATACAGAAATCAGTAAACAAAATTCATCACATCAATAGACTTAAAAACAAGAATTATATGATCATCTCAATAGATGCAGAAAAAGCATTTGACAAAATATATTATCCCTTCATGTTCAAAACACTAGGGATAACAGGAACATGCCTCACATCATAAAAGCTATCCATGCTAAGCCTCAGGCCAACATCATTCTAAAATGGAGAAAAATTGAAAGCATTCACTCTAAGAACCAGAATAAGATAAGGATGCCCTCTTTCACCACTTCTATTTAACATAGTTCTTGAAACTCTAGCCAGAACAATTAGACAGACAAAATAAATTAAAGGGATATGGATAGGAAAGTAAGAACTCGAATTATCACTATTTGCTGATGATATGATTCTATACCTAGAAGACCCAAAAAATTTTACCAGAAATCTTCTGGAACTAATAAATGAATTCACCAAAGTAGCAGGATATAAAATCAACACCAATAAATCAAAGGCATTTCTGTATATCAGTGACAAATCCTCAGAGAAACTAGGAAAGCCATCCCATTTACAATAGCCTCAAAAAGAATAAAATACTTGGGAATCAACTAAACAAAAGAGGTGAAATACCTCTATAATAAAAACTACAGAACACTAAAGAAAAAAATTAAAGAAGACCTTAAAAGATGGAAATCTCTCTCTCGTTCTTGGATAGGTAGAATTAATATTGTCAAAATGACCACACTACCAAAAGCAGTATACAGATTCAATGCAATCCCAATCAAAATCCCAGTGGAATTCCTTATAGAAATGGAAAAAACAATCATGAAATTTATTTGCAAAAATAAAAGACTCAGAATAGGCAAAGCAATCCTTAGCAAAATGAGTGAAGCTGATGGCTTCACCATATCAGACCTTAAACTATACTACAGAGCAATAGAAACAAGAATAACATGGTATTGGCACCAAAATAGACCTGTAGACCAATGGTACAGAATAGAGGACACAGAGTCAAACCCACATAATTATACTTATCTCATATTAGAGAAAGGTACCAAAAACATATATTGGAGAAAGATAGCCTCTTCAACAAATAGTGCTGGGAAAACTGAAAATCCATATGCAACAAAATGAAATTAAACCCCTATCTCTCATCGTGTACAAAGTGGATCAAGGACCTAGCAATTAAACCAGAGAACCTGCAACAAATAAAAGAAAAAGTAGACCCAAATCTCCATCATGTCACATTAGGCCCCAACTTCCTTAATAAGACTCCTATAGCACAAGAATTATATCAAGAATCTGTAAATTTGATGGATTTAAACTAAAAAGCTTCTTCTTGGCAAAAAAAAGAAAGAAAGAAAAAGAAAAGAAAATCAGTAAGGTAAATAGAGAGCCTAGAGAGTGGGAGCAAATTTTTTACCACATGCACATCAGATACAGCAAAAATCTCTAGGATATATAAAACATCCAAAATTCTAAAGACCAAAAAAACAAATAACCCAATCAATAAATAGGACAAGGAACTGAATATACACTTCTCGGAAGAGGATATACAATCAATCAACAAATGTATGAAAAAATGTTCAACATCTCTAGTAATTAGAGAAATGCAAATTTCTCTAATTTCATCTCACTCCAGTCAGATTGGCAGATTAATAATACAAACAACAATAAGTTTTGGGGAGGATGGTGGGTGCACACTGATACATTGCTGGTGGGACTGCAAATTGATGCAGCCAATCTGGAAAGCAGTATGGAGATTCCTTGGAAAACTGGGAATGGAACCACCATTTGACCAAGCTATCCCACTCCTTGGTCTAAACCCAAAGGACTTAAAAAATCAGCATACTACAGGGACACAGCCACTTCAATGTTTATAGCAGCACAATTCACAATAGGTAAATTGTGGAACCAACCTAGATGCCCTTCAAGAAATGAATGGATATGGAAACTGTGGTGTATATATACAATGGAATATTACTCAGCATTAAAAGAGAATAAAATTATGGCATTTGCAGGTAAATGGATGGAGTTGGAGAATATTATGCTAAGTGAAGTAAGACAACTCCCCCAAAACAAAGGCTGAATATTTTCTTTAATATGAGGATGCTGATTCATAATGGAGATGGGGGCTAAAGCATGGGAGGAATGAAGGAAATTTAGATAGTTTAGAACTTTAGACAGGGAGGAAAAGGGAGAAGGCATGGGGGTAGGAAAGATGGCGGAATGAAATGGACATCATTACCCTAAGTACATGTACATAGACATGAATGGTGTGAAGCTCCTTTGTGTACAACCAGAGAGTTGAAAAATTGTTCTTTAAATGTGCAATATGAATTGAATTGCATTCTGCTGTCATATATAACAATTTAGGAAAAATAAATAATTTAATTAAAAAATAAAATTATTCAGGAATTAATTTGTTGTGTGATGATGTCCTAAGCCAGAGTGAGTTAGTCTTCTCCAAGTTACCAGAACAACTGTATCTCCTGCACAAATTATTGAGGAGTTGGAAGACTACTACTGGTGTTAATCGGGATGTGGTTTTTGAATGAAGCATACTGTAGCTGTGAGATGAAACATTCACATCCAGATACCAATATACATTTGTATCTAAAGTTCTTCAATTATCTGATATATTAACAGTTTAAATAAGTCAGTTATCAGAAATGTGATGAATTCATTCTAGCAGCATTATATTAAATAAACCCTGCTAGTTGTACACATTGTGCACAACTGTGTTCCCAGAAGTTGTAAAAATGATAATAACATTTCACCAGGTCCCAGGTTGACAAGACTTATACATATCTTCATATCATAATGAAAGTATTTAACCAATGATTTATAACTATTTAAAACACAACTTAGTAGCTATGAAAAAATAAAGTTTTTTTAGAATAAAACAGAATAGATTTGGAAGACCCAGAAATACATATTTCTAAAATATTTTAGCATGGAAAACAAGTTGTTACATTCCATATTCTATCTTTTTTTTGGCCAGTTCCTATAAGTGGTATGTGGAATTATTTGTCTGACCTTTGACTGAAAATACAATAATATTTAATAAAGTTATTTTGCAAGCTAAATCAGAGAAATGTGACATGATTCATGCAACAGAAAAATTAGTTTAATAAAGATGAAATAAGAAGGCAAAAACATGAAATGAATGAGGTGAGATAAATAGTGTGAAAAGGGGGCAAATGTGACAGTAATTTACAATCTGCATTGAAGCTTTAAATAAAATAAGCAAAGCAAAGGACACTTATAGGATATGGGCAAAGAATAATAATGTAGGTAACAATTTGGAGATTAGGAAACAGAGATCTAAAACAAGATTTATTTGAAAAAACAACAACAGAGAATTCCCTCACTGTCTTTTGATTTTCAATTTCTGTGTCATTAGTGGTATTGTCTCCTTTTTAATATATTACTTTATTTGAATTATGTCTTTTTCCAGTCTAGCTAAGAATTTGTCAATTTTATTTCTCTTTAAAAAAATAAACTCTCAGCAGTATTGAATTTTCCTATTGTTTTTCTATAGTTTGTTAAATTTATTTCTCCTCTGATCCTTATTATTTTTTTTCTTTCTGATTACATTGGGCCTAGTTTGTTCTATTTTTTTCTAGTTCTCTGTCACATTATGTTGTTTTGGGAGGTTTTTTTTTTAACATACACAGTTATTAGTATAAACTCTTTTAATATTGTTTTTGCTGCATCTCATAAGTTTTGTTGTATTCTGTTTTCAACTTTGTTTCTTCGGATCTTTTCTAATTCTCTTTTCAAGTTCTTCTTTTGTCCAATCAATGATTACTGAAAACATATTGTTTAATTTCTATGTATTTGTGAATTTTCCCTATTTTCTTTTGTTATTGATTTCTGGTTTCACTCCATTGTGGTCTGTAAAATTACTCAGCATTATTTTGGTCTTCAATCATTTTAAGACTTGTTTAGTAGCCAAGTATGTGATCTATCCTGGAGAATACTCTATGTACACTTGAAAAGTATGTATATTTTACTACTGTTGGGTAAAATGTCCCTTATAGTCTGTTATATCCACTTAATCTATAGAATTTTTGAAGTGTTTTTTTGTTCATTTTCTATCTGGAGGATCTGTTCATTATTGAAAGTGGAGAACTGAAGTCTCCTGTTATTTGTATTATTGCATGTTTCTAACATGGGGACTAGCAATCCATTTCTGGGTATAACTCCAAAGGAAATGGAATCAGGATCTTGAAAATACATTTACAACCCCAGGTTTTTAAAATCACTATTCACAATATTCAAGTCAGGGAAGCAGCCTTATTGTCTATCTGTGGATCAATGGATTAAGAAAATGTGGTGTATATTTTGTAGGGCACTACATTAAATTAATTAAGACGGACACAGAAGGTCTAATACTGCATGGTCTCACTTACATGACAAATATAGAAGAAACAAACTCATAGAAATATTAAAATCATTATTGCTAGGGACCAGGGGAGGGAGAGATGGGGTGGTATTGGTCAAGGGATGTAAATTTTCAGTTTTATAAAATGAATGAGTTCTAGAGATCTGCTGTGCAGCATAGTGCCTTAGGTTAACAATACAAGATCATATGCTTAGAAATATGCTGAAAGGGTAGATCTTGTGTGATCTGCGCACACATATAAAAATATTAAAAAGTTTGATGAGAAACTTTGTGGATGATCCATGTGATTAAGCTATAAATTGTGGTTATAGTTTCATGCTTTTTCTCTAAACTCATTAAATTTTATAAATTATAAATATGTAGTTTTGTATATAAACCATACCTCAATATAATGATTTTCTTTAAAAAACACAGGGCAACTTTAATTGCAGCTATAATAAAAATGTAAATGAAGCTATTTCTGAGCTAAAATATTTTCATGGTGTACAGAAATAAAGGCACCCTGTAGCTCATAGCAAACACTGTGCTACTAAACTGTTGAAAATATCATCCTTGCAAAAGAGAAATTATGAGAATGCCCACTGCTGATATTTCTAGTTAATATTTTATAAGAGATCCCTGAGAATAAAATGAATCAAAATAAAAAATAACCCTGTATGAAGTAGAAAATAAATATTAAACACAGATACATTGCAAGTAAATAATAAAAGCACACAGATAAATTATTAGCATTAATAATTTAAGTTTTTTAGCATGTTGGTGATTATAAAACAAATGCATCAGTTATTTTCTGTTCATGTCCAAAATATCTGTATAGGTTTCCTTGCCTTTAGTTTCCAAACAGCTTTAGTCTATGCAGACATGGCCAAAGACTTCAAGTCAGAAGGAAGTGAGAAGACAGGTTATACCCTCATCTGCTTTGAGCAGCATCTTCAGAAACAGCTGATCCCTGCTCCTCTGTCCCTTATTTGGCTTTCACCTGCTGAACAACTTAGGCTCCACAGACCCTGCTCCTAATAGTTAGGCCCACCACAATTCCCACTATCCAGCTTGTATGTGAGCGCTCTACTCCTGGACTCTAGTAAGGCCATCTCTTTTTCCTTTTATAGTCCTAGAGATGTTAGAGAATTTACATGGCTGTGTATTTCCCACTTGCCATATTATCCTATATTTATTATCTTCTCTGCCCCTTTATTATATATGTAATCACTTATAAGCTACTTCTGTTTAGAATACATGTAATAGTTTCTACTTTCTGACTAGATTTTGCCATAGCTCTTGGTATAAGACTCTCAGTATGAGATTAAGACATTGAATTGTTAAATTCTTTGAGTTTAAATACTTTGATGACACCTTTCCTAGTGGACATGGGATAGTAGTAATGTGTGGCATTATAAAACTATGAAGTATTAATTCTTGGGATGAACTGCTCATCGTGAGAACAACTACTTGGCAATATAGGTATAAGAGTGACTATCAAGACTGAGCATTGAGAGGAATACTTAAAACTATGGTAGTTTACAGAAAAAAGCACTGGATTTATAATTAGGCCACTGTCAGCCTTACAACATATTTAAGACTGTAATATGCAAAGTTAATAAACTCAGTTTTGTTTTCTACTACAGTGCTTGGCAAACTTCTATAAAGGATCAGATAGTATTAGTTTAGAAACTGTGAGACCACATACATTCTGAGTTATAACCTCTTCTTTTCTGAACTGTTTAAAATCATCTAACCATTATTAGCATGAGTTATCTAAACATATGTGGTTTAGGATTCGTTTTAAAATCTGAATATTCATGTGCCACAATCAAACTCAAATTAGTTACACAGCCTTACCCAGTCATTTTTATTGAATTTATAACATTATTTGGAATAAGTGAAACCTAGATTGAGCATTTTAGATTGATTCTGGTGGAACTTGAACCTCTAAGTTCCCATTGCCAACAGAAGTGGCCTCTCCTTTCTGGTCTGAGTAGAGAGCAGCTCCCATCTTGAAGCCCATCTGTGAGGCTTCACCTGAGCCAGTAGAATTTTGAAAGGCTTCTAATTCTCCTCATCACTCACCCATTCTTCATTACTGTAAAGCTCATAAGTAGTTAGATCTCAACAGATCACCTGAACAGAACTGTAGAACGGTCTTTGGAAAGATGTAGCATATAAACTAAAGGACTGTAACATTTTGCTAATTTATATCAGCTGGAATCTAGGAAATGGATATGACTGGATGGTCAGATTGGTACACTAGAAGAGGTGGAATAATTTCATTGATATCTCTAGAAATCTTTAAGAGTTTTGAGTTAATATGCTAAGGTGAACAGGTTAACAATATGGTTCAAAGGGAGGCTTTCCTTCAATAAAATTTAGATTACAAATATTCCTGCTATAATTTATAGGAGACAATGAATATCTAAGGAGATAAGAATGGTATATTGAAGTCATTTTGTGAAAATAGACACTGGACTATATCCATCAGAAGACCATAAATTGATTTTTCTTTTCCAAGGCATTAAGAAATTAAACAATAACAAGTAACTCACCATAAAAGACAAAGCAAGCACCAGTATTGCAATGGGCACGTTAGAGAGGAAATTAAGAGTATTTTGACACAAAGAAATTCTGTGAGAATAGTTTATTTTTTATAGCGAGCTAAGGAATGAAATAGATGGTCAGTTTGCTAAAATGTTTCATCCTCTTTATAACCCAAAATCCCTAGGCACGGTGACTATACATCTTATATGAACTGCCAACATTGATGTCATGGCTTCTTACCAGTTAGTAGTCCTTTATGAAAGAGGAGTCTGGTGTCCTTTAGAATATGCCTTGCAATAAAGCCATAGTACTGTGGTATAGAATAATGGTTTCCCAAAGATGTCTTTGCCCTAATCAATGGAGCCTAGGGCTATGTCAGGTTGTGTGGAAAAGTTAAGATTGCTTATCAATTGGCCCTCAAAGGGAATGCTTCTGCATCTATTTTCATTCATTCGTTCTATTCATACATTCATGTTTCAGATGAATCCAATGTAATTACAAGAGTCCTTAATAGTGGCAGAATCAGATAGTGGTAGGGAGAAGGAGATGTGACAGGAAAAGAATAGTTATGGAGATACAATTTTGCTCATTTCCTAAAGGAAGAAGGAGTAGCAACCAAGGAAAATGGGCAGCCTCTACACCTGGATGAACAGGGGAAGTTAAACTCCCCTAAACAAGAGAACAGAACCTTATTAACACCATGGCTACAGCCTAATGAGGCCTATATCATAGTTCTAACCTACAGAAATGCATAACAAATTTGTGTTATTCTAAGTCAATAAACTTATGGAGATTTTTTTAATTAGCAAGGGAAATTCAATACAAATATGTACTGTAAATATTTCTCTATTATGTAACCAAAAGTCTTTGAAACTATTTATGATGGAAGACTATGACCTTGTAATGAGTAATAACCAGACTTTAAAACTATTAACACTGGCCAGGCATGTTTGTGCATGCCTGTAGTCCCAGCCACTTGGGAGGCTTAGGTAGGAAGATTGTGAGTTCAAAACCAGCCTCGGCAACGGCAAGGCACTAAGCAACTCAGTGAGACCCTGTCTCTAAATAAAATTTTAAAAAGGGCTGGGAATGTATGAGTGCCCCTGGGATTGATCCCAAGTATTAAAAGATTTTTTAAAAAAAGGATGGTAACACAGAATTAATGCTAATTTGAGAAAATAATATAATTCTATTGTCTAAAAGGAAGTCTGGTTAATGACAAATGGAGCTTCAGCCTGTATCTGCCTTACAGTGGGCCCAGTTCATTAACATATATATACTGTCACATTCTCACATATTAATTCATATATTTTTAGTTGAAATATTTGGACTTGGTAAGTGGAAAATATATACACGAGCTGGTTTACTGACTAAGGGATACTATAGTGAAAAGATCAAATCAAAGTACCTAAATTTACTCCTCCCTAACAAAATACTAAGCCAAATGTAGCTCCACATCTCTGAGTGAATTACAGGGGTTACTTTGACCATCAGTGATTTCAAAGAGGCAGAGGTGATGATTCATAGCCCACACTGGTTTAAATTTTTTAGCCAAATGCAAAGCTGGCAGAATCTAAGACAGTGGGCTATTGCGAATGTCATCAAAGAGTGATTCCAGCTGCAGCTGTACTCTAGTTGTATGTATGTGTGCATCTCTACTGGAGCAAGTCAACAGAACCAGTGTGTAGCTATTGACCTGGAAAATACACCTTTCTCCTTTGGTAAGCTATGAACAAAGTAAGTTGATTTTTACCTGACAGGAATATACCTTTATTATCTTACATAGGGGATAAGTTAGTCAGCCCACTCTATGTGATAATACAGTCTATAGGAATTGCAATTGTCTAATGTCCCAAAGAACACCATTATGACCCACAGCACTGATAGTATTATGATTGCAACTGTGAACGGAAAGTAATAGATATCCCAGATTATTTACATCACAGGGCAAAAGATAAACCCCTGGAAAAGTAAGCCACTACTATACATTAGTGAAATGTCTAGAGATTTAATAGTCTGTGATAATAGCCACTCTAAAGAAAAAAAATGGCAAGTTTCTGTATGTCATAATAGTTACCCATTGTAATAAAGTACAACATATAATGGACCTCTCAAACTTGAAAGCAACATGAACTATGTTTGATATGGCATTCTTATATTTTACTTAAACTATAAGTCAGCTAGTTTTAAGTGGACCTAGAGCAAGAGATGGCTTTGCTGTGGTTTGAATTTTATTTTTTCACCTAAGTCTTGCAAGGCAATAGAACCAATAGTGATCAAGGTGCTAATGGTGAGTAAACACACTCAAAGAAAGCCTTTATTTGGCCCCAGAACAATCAATACAAGCCCCACAGTTTATGGGAAAAAAAATCTATTCTATTTTATTGAAGTAGTGCTGCTAAATTCTGGTAGCAACTGGAAATATATTCAAAGAAAACAATATAGATTGATCTTATAATAAACTGAGGGTTAGGAGACCTAGTAAGCTGTGTAACTAAGTGAATGTACTATGAGTCATCATTCAACGAAAGTGACATACAATAACATATTTTATCAGGTGAAAAGACACATGCATGCTGTTTAAGCAGGTAGTAATCATGTTCTCATGTCTACTCCTGCTGTATTGTGACCCTTCCTTCACCCACAAATATAGCTTCTTCACATGAAGTTTCCTGTGACTAGATAACAGAGGAAGAAGAAATTGCTTTACAGACGATTCTGAACATAATATAATACAACTGAAATACAACCCTACTTATCAGTGATTCTGAAACCAACTGGTGAAGGGAGATTCTTCCAAGTAGGAAGAATTTCAGCCAGGCAATGTATGATGTTGCCCATTCTTAAGAAATATTATGATTTCTACATCAATTAATCAGAAATGCTGATGAGTTGTTAGATTGGTCTAGTATATGGAAAGAATAAGATAGAAAAATCAGTGATTTGAATATCTGGGACCTCTCAGAGTGGGTATAGGATTTGAAGATGTCATGTCTGATGTGAACACCCAGGAAAGTATATCAGACAAAAACCAAAAATATGACTTGTCCCATGCTATCAGTCATTTTATTTTTCTTTCAGCAACCCACACTTACTCAATACATCAATGTACAAATCAGCCATTGTAGTTTGGATAGAAATAACCAAAAAATTCAAAACATAAATGTCCTCTCAACAAGGCTGATTAAGATATTGTTATTGCTGAAAGCTCAATCAGATAAATAAAGAGCATAAAACTCTGATATACCCTCAGTCACTCAGTCACAAAATGAACAACATAGGGGAATGGTAATTATGTTGCTTTAGTTATGGAGAGGCCAGTGACTTTCTTTTATCATTGTTCAGACTTAAACCAGATATGCATTTGTCTTCCATATTGATTAGATTTTGATAAATTCCTAATTCACAGGCTGCTGGAAGGTCATTTATATCATTATCCAAACCCAAATATTGATTTGACCAAGCAGTTCCTCATTTCACAGCAAAAGAATTTCATCTGCAGGAATAAGTGGAGAAAATAGTACCACTTAAGAGTTAGAGACTAGAGGTGATGGTGTTGAGTCTTCTCTTGGGGGAAGAGTGAGAACATTTTCAACTGAACAAAAATAAAATCCTTTTTTTTAGATGGACATGTTAGAGTCTGTAAACAAGTCAAAATAACACCTGGCATTTTGCCAGGGGAATGTTAGAGTTCGTAAACAAGTCTGGATGGTGCCTGGCAAAATGTCAGAGGGAGTGGTTTGAGAAGTAACAAAACCGAGCCATTAAGTGTAGAGATTCCTGATTGGTTGACTGATGTATCTAGTTTATGCTAATTAGATAAGCTGTGTGGAATGTATAAATACTGCTCCTGTCCTGAAATAAACGGCTCCCACTCCTGCTGTATCAACGTACACAAGTTATTCGTCACCCCCCGGTTATTTTGCTGCAGCCAGACTGCGGCATGGACACATGAATATATTGTCTTGGGTTTGGTGGAACACATGAATATATTGTCTTGGGTTTGGTGGAACACATGAATATATTGTCTTGGGTTTGGTGGAACTACAAGAATAGATGCTGAGTAAAATTTTCAAAAATAGGGAGGAAGGAAAATGATGGATTCGAGTAAGAGCATCAAGAGTATTGCTTTTCAGTGAAGTGGGTGACATAAAATTTACTGAAATTCAACATTGAACAGTGAGATAATCATAGACACACAGAAATTCAGAAGATGTGAACACAAAATAAGAAATAATACGTTTGAGACACACGAACTTTGCTGGCAGCAGTGGGGGCATCAGCACCTCCAGTTCACTGCAGAAGGTAACACAGGAAATAGAAAGGATAGTACTGCAAATACATTTGGCAAAGGAGAGCGCGTGTATCTGAGAGGAAGACTGATTTGAACTGACCCAGAGATGATAGGGAAGTTGATGACTGAAAAGTGATCTAAATCTCTCAGTAGGCTTGTAGATAGCTAGAGATGGAATCATCCACAAGTGGCTGTGTGACAGCTGGAAGAGGCAGGTGATCTGGAGTTCATAAAAGGCACTGTGCCAGCTTGACCCAGCAGATTCCAATTGTGGGGTCTAGAGTGTGTCTGGATCAGCACAACTGAAACAGGTGCAGAAAGGAGAGTGTCCCAGGTGATCTAGACTGGAGCATCTGATCCTGGAAAATTCACATCCATGTTGGTCTCACGATCTGCTGAGGATTAAGAGAAGAAGCTGACCCACATGTGTAGCAGAGATCAGCATCTGCCTAGCAACAGGTGATAAAGATTAAAAGTCAACTATCCACTGCAGAAGTTTCAAAGGACAGATAAAACTAAACCCCTGAAACTCCCCATTTAGAACTCTGCGTGTGTCCTATTCCCAATCCATCCAATCATCAGTACTCTCCACTCTACCCTCCCCTGTACTGTGAGACAAGAAGCTTAGAATTACTACAAATGAAGTTCCAGACTACACCAGCTGTCAGTATTCTGGAAAAAAAAAATAGAAGTCATATTGAAAAACCAGCAGTCCTTGATCTAAGAGGTATAGGGGCCAGAAAGAAATGCAAAGAAAGGCACAATAGCATAAGCAACAAACAGAGATCCTTGCCAAGTTTTCAAAAAGAGGACTCAGAATAAGATATTCCACGCTCTGGAAGAAAAAATAAACTATAGCTAAGATTGCTATATCCAGCAAAACTATCATTCAGAATCTAAAAAGAAAAACTTTCCAAGATAAGGATGACCTAAAAGAATTCATGACCAGTAAGTCAGCACTACAAAAAGATACTTAAAGGATAGTACACACAGAATTCAAAAACAAACCCAAAAGTTTCCAAATGAATGAAGTTCTCTTAAGAGCAATTAAATTAAGAATGAAGTTCTCTATTAAGCAATGAAAATTAAGACTTAATTAAATATAGCAAACAAATGAAAATGGTAGGAAATAACAAATATTTATCCATAATAACACTGAATGCAAATGTATTTAACTTCCTGATTAAAAGATGCAAATTGTCAAAAATGGATTAAAATACAAGATCCAACTATATACTATTTGTAGAAGACTCATTTTATTGGCAAAGACATCCACAGGTTGAAAATAAAAGGCTGAGAAAAAAAATAATGCAAATGAAATCCAAAACCAAGATGGAATAGCTATTCTCACATCTGACAAAGTAGATTTCAAGCAAAAATTAATCAAAGAGAAAAAGAAGGTCATTGTATACTGGTAAAGGGAAAAACTCAACAAGAAAATATAACAATAGCAAATGTTTATACTTAAAATTTATACCTAATTACATAAAAAGTACTTCTTGACATTGAATTTTAGATAGAAACCTATATAATAATGCTGGGTGATTTCAACAAACCCTAATCATCAATAGGTCAGTCACCCAAACATAAAATTAATAAAGGTATTTCCAACCAAAATAATACAATTAATCAAATGGACCTAACAAACATCTACAGAATATTTCACCAAAAAATAGCTGAATGCATTTTCTTTCCAGCAGTTCACTGTTTTCCTAAACAGACCAAATTCTAGATCACAATGTATGTCTTAGCAAATTTAAAAAAAAGCATTTAATCTTGTGCATCCTATCAGATCATAATGGAATGAATTTAGAAATCAACAACAATAAAAATAATAGAAACCACATAAACACAGGGAGATTGAAAAATAATTTTTAAAATAAAGACTGAGTCAAAAAAAAGGAGAAAAGGAATCAAGAAATTCTTAGAAACAAATGTGAACACAGAAAAAACATTAAAATCTTTGTAACAATATTAAGGCTATTCTAAGAGGTAAATTTATAACATTGAGTGCCTACATGAAAAAAAAATACAGAAAGATACTAAATAAATACTGATGCTACATTTCAAGGTTCTAGAAAGAGAATAACAACTTAATTCCCTAAACAGAAGAATACTGGAAATAATTAAGATCAGAGATGAAATTAAGAATAATAATAAAAAAAAACATACAAAGTATCAATCAACAAAAAGTTGATTCCTTGGAAAGATAAATAAGATTGATAAGGCAAGGGAAAGAGAGAGAAGATCCAAATCAACAAAACTGAGATGAAAAAGGACATCACAGACATTTATGAAGTCCAAAGGATTATTAGAAATTATTTTGACAATTTATACTCTAATAAGCTAGAAAAAACTAGCTTATTAGATACTGACAAATTTCTAGACACATATGACCTACCTAAATTAAACCATGAAGAATTATAAAATCTAAGGAGAAAAATATCAAGCAATGAGTTTGTAGCAGCAATTAAAGACCTTCCAACAAAGAAAAGCCCAGGACCAGACTCATTCTCAAGTGAATTCCATAAGATCTATAAGGAAAAACTAACACAAGTCCTCCTCAATTTACTCCATGAAATAGAAAGCAAGGGGAGACTCCAAAGTACAATCTGTGAAAGTAGTGTAACATCCCCATACTAAAACCAGACAAAGATATATCAAGGGAAAAAAGTACAGACCAATATCCTTAATGAACATACATGCAAAAATCCTTAATAAAACAATAGCAAACTGCATTCAAAAACACACTAAGAGGATAGTGCACAATGTTAAAGTTAGTGTTATCTCAGGATGCCAGGTTCATTCAACATATGCAAATCAATAATTGTAACTCACACTTAAACAGAATTAAGGACAAGAGTCACATAACCATCTCAACAGATTCATAAAGGGCCTTTGACAAAAATCCAGCATTTCATTTATATTTTAAAAAGCTATAGAAACCAGGGATAGAAGGAACTTTCCTCAACATTATAAAGCTGACCTGCAAGGGAAAATGACTAAATTTTACAAACAACATAATATTTAATTAAAGAAGTGAAAAACAACATCATATGAAAACATAAATCTACAGGCAAACATAATCTACAGTTGTTCATCTCTTAATAATAATGGTATATTCTTAGAACTGTGTCTAGGTAATTTTGTCATTGTGCAACTATCACAGAGTATAACACCAACCTATATGATATAACCTTAAGCTACAAGGTACAGCCTATTGCTCCTGGGCTACAGATCTGTACAGCATATTGAATAATGAAGGCAATTGTGACATAATAGTAAGCATCTGTGTATATAAACATATCAAAACATTGGAAAATACAGTAAAAAATTTGGTATAAGAGATAAAACATGGTTTACTTTATAAGCACTTATTATAAGTAAAGCTTACAGGACTGGAAGCTGTTGTAGGTGTCAGTAAGTGAATAGTAAGGCCTAGGCATGACAATTCACTATGGCAGACTACAAACTCTGCACTCTTAGAGCACACCTAATTTACAAAAATATTTTTTTGTTTATTTAATAATAAGTTAAACCGCTTACTCTATATTTTTTACTTTGGAAATTTGTAAATTTGTTGCCTAACAATTAACTTAAAACAAACACATTTTATGATTGTACAAATATTTTTTTCTTTATCTTTACTAAGTTTTCTTTTTCTTTTTTTTTTTTTTTTTTACTTTTTAAACATTTTTGTTAAGAATGAAAATACAAGTACACATTAGCAGAGGCCTACACAGCTTCAGGATAATCAATATCACTGTCTTCCACCTCCCCATCTTGTCCCACTAGAAGGTCTTCAGGGACAATAACATGAGCTGTTTTCTCCTTCAACAAGAGGAAGGACAAACAGAAAACCACAAAAGATGAAAGCGATGTTTCTACCAGAGGCTTTGGGATTCTGGAAGAGGGCTAAAATCCAGAAACAGATACAATCGTACTTTGGAAGTTTTATGAATGCCTTTACATAAAACCATAGATGCTTTACAGAGTAAGTGACAAAGGAAGACCATCCTTCCCAGCATAGATTCTGAGGGGCCTGTGACTTTCAAGGTAAATATAGACAATGCAACTTTGGTCAGGACATCACCGTTCTCACAGTAGCATTAGCAACAGCGACAGTAAGAAGTCTTCTAAATTGACTTCAAGGTAGCAATCTCCAGTCACTGGGAAAAGAGGAGGACAAATACTTTACAGCAATTACGGCTGAGTGGGAGCAGCTCTTAACAAACTCCATCAAATGAAACTGGAATGAATTAAGAATGCTAGTTTTCTGCTGGAGGGCTTGATAGACACAGAAATGTACTTTAGGCATATAATTTTAGCCTATGTTATAAGCATTGCCACTGAAATTCCATATGTTCTGGTTGTTCTATTGAATATTGAAGAAATGAATACTTTATAGGTGATATTTTCAATCTTGCTTTTATTTATGACCCACTTCTTCCATTTTGTGGGAAAACATGCAAAATATTATCCTAACGTCTCGGTTTGAAGAAAAATCTCCCTTCTATGAGAGTGTGTAAATGCCTATAGACTTTCCTCAATTTAAATGGAACTATAATATGAAGCTTTAAATTCCAAGTTCAATTTCCAAACACAATTTTTATTGTTAGCTGTTTTAATTTTTTCCTGGTATGCATTTTATTGTTCTCATGAAAAGAAAATTTTAATTGCAAAGAAGTGAAATAAATTTCCCTAGGAAAAAATGAATCACCCTTTGAAGAGATGTAGTTACTGGTGTGCACAAACAAACACCATCTGATATACTCTCTTTGTCTGAACCCACATGAATTATAGTTTTTTTCTACCAAAGGATGGTTTTAAAAAGTCTTATAAAGCAAGTGATATGATCACAAACTTTAAAAATCCAAGTTAACTATTTAAAAATCTGTGTATTTTGCACATTTTTTCTTGAAACTCTCACCAGAAATAGTATAATGCACTATTTACTTTAAAGACAACATCAAAATAGACCACAAGTGTAATGGATGATCTGGGATGGGATAATTTACATATAAGCTATATGGACTGGAAAATCAAATCAGTGCACCATGTCATAAACAAACAAAAGGGGGCAACTTGATATAAATACCACATGGTATGAAACAGCAGAGCTATTTGAAGACAAAGAAAAATGGTCACCCAGCTATGAAACAAAATAGTGATGAAATGATCATTGAGCAATAAAGAGAAGGACTTACACGTTAGCAACTGATCAGAATCTTAAAACCTTAAGAAAACGGGACAATAACCTTCATTTAAAATATACAATTCAAACTAGAAATATGTCATTATTTTCACCCTGTGCAAAGAATTTTAGGCTTGAAGGAAGAAGCGGTAAATGAAGATGAAATTGGGAATACAGGACTCAAACATAACATTTTTCAGTCTGAAGCAAAATGTATTACTATGCAATAGCCCTCTTTATCCATGGAAGGTACATTCCAAAATCCTTAGTGTATGCTTGAAACTTTGGATAGTCCCAAACCCTATAAAGACTATCTTTTCTCTTATTCATACACACCTGTGTTAAATATGAGTTCATTAAAGAGATCTGGTAAGAGATTAACAGTAATAACTAATAATAAAATAGAACAGTTATAATAATATTCTATAATAAAAAGCTATGGAATTGTTTTTTTCCTTCTTTCTTTCTCTCTTTCTCTCTCTCCTAAAATCTCTTATTGCACTTTCACCATTTAATTTAAAGAATGCACTTTATAGCTTCTCTTTGGCATTTATAAATTGCCAGCATTGCTATTTTGCACTTTGGAGTCATTATTAAGTTAAATAGGGGTTTCTTGGACACAAACACCATGACATTGTGACAGTAGATCTGATAACTGAAATGGCCACTAAGTGACTAATGGGCAGGTAGCATACATAGCGTGATATGCTGCACAAAGGGATGATTCATTTCCTGAGCAAAATAGAGCAGAACAGCATAAAATTTCATCATATTACTCAAAGTGGCATACAATTTGGAACTTGTTTATTTATGGAATTTTCCACTTAATGTTTTTGAGCCATGGTTGACTGAAGTTAGCTAAAACCACAGAAAGTGAAAACCTATGGATAAGGGGCAACTACTGCTATTAGAGAACAGTAAAGTATTCAAAAACAGAATAAAAGCCAATCTAGCCTGGGTACGAAAATGGTTTTAGCTCAAAGTTGTATTTGTGGTCAGAAATGCCTGACTAATATTACTACACCTAAAACAATGAAAATTTAAATTTAGAATTATAGAAAAATTCACCAATAATAATCAAGGGCAGTGATCTTCAGTTTTTTAAAGCTATAAGTCGTTTGGATTAAAATATCAAATACTCTTTTAGAGTTAGTTTCAGTTTCAAAATTAGTTGAATATTTTGTCCAAGAAATAAACAAAAACAATAGGAATTTTAAATATCATTTTGTGAATCACATTTTCAAGGATCCTAATACAATCCTTCCAATGTTGTTTGCTAGTTTAATTTCTTTACATTAAGAATCAAAGCATAGTATAATTTGATGAATTGCCTATGTCTATTTATCTATTTATTAAACCTTTATTGAGCAATTACTATTCTAAGACAATACACAATGATTATGAAAATCATGTTCACATTCAACTTAAAAAAATTTATACCTATAAGTAAATGCCAATAGAGACATTTAGAGATATAACTACCATGAGTACACTAAAGAATAAAAAATGAAGAGAGTACTTTCAGATGGAAGCATTTTGAAGAGATTTGAGAATGTGATAATATTTGACCTGATTCTTGACAGATGGGTATGATTTGGTGTACAGAGATTTAGGGAGATGTAAGTGAAAAGATATTGCTGAACACTTTTTCAGAAAGAACAACAATATAAATTACATCAAAGTACATCAAATATGAAACTCCATGGAGGGAATTTGTCAGAATGCAATCTGTGTGAAGAATAATGGATTTTTTTTTTGTTCATAGCAGCTCAATTCACAATAGCAAGACTGCGGAACCAACCCAGATGCCCTTCAATAGACGAATGGATTAAAAAAATGTGGCATTTATACACAATGGAGTATTACTCTGCATTAAAAAATGGCAAAATCATAGAATTTGCAGGGAAATGGATGGCATTAGAGCAGATTATGCTAAGTGAAGCTAGCCAATCCCTAAAAAACAAATGCCAAATGTCTTCTTTGATATAAGGAGAGTAACTAAGAACAGAGTAGGGACGAAGAGCATGAGAAGAAGATTAACATTAAACAGGGATGAGAGGTGGGAGGGAAAGGGAGAGAAAAGGGAAATTGCATGGAAATGGAAGGAGACCCTCAGGGTTATACAAAAGAACATACAAGAGGAAATGAGGGGAAAGGGAAAAATAATACAAGGGGGAGAAATGAAGGTC
Organism: Marmota marmota marmota; assembly: GCF_001458135.2. Lineage (NCBI taxonomy): Eukaryota > Metazoa > Chordata > Mammalia > Rodentia > Sciuridae > Marmota > Marmota marmota. Next base: position 4,106,628 of record NW_025999842.1, on the reverse strand, counting down.
AGTAGAGGGGGTAGAGAGAGAAGAGGGGAGGGGAGGGGAGGGGAGGGGGGATAGTAGAGGATAGGAAAGGCAGCAGAATACAACAGACACTAGTATGGCAATATGTAAATCAATGGATGTGTAACTGATGTGATTCTGCAATGTGTATATGGGGTAAAAATGGGAGTTCATAACCCACTTGACTCAAAGTGTGAAATATGATATATCAAGAACTATGTAATGTTTTGAACAACCAACAATAAAAAATTTAAAAAAAAAGAAAAAAAAATAAAAATAAAAAAAATAAAAAGTTAAAAAAAAAATAAATCTGAATAAAATATAGACTACTTGATAGTGTAAAAAAAATAACGGACTACACATGACATATCAGAGACATCATTCACATCACACAAACATGCACTGCTATTATCTTTCAATAGAATGGTTTAATTGAAGGAATGTTAGCATGACACACCCAAGAGCCTACAACAAATATATCAATATTTCTGCCTGTTATTATACCAATAGTTTTATTCCCACATTTTTCATAGCTTTAAAATGCAAATATTCTTGAGACAGGGTCTAGCTATAAATACATTAATTATTATTTAAAACATTATCCAAGATTATCATTCATCACTTCACACAGAGCCTGGAACTTGGTACTAAGTACAAAGTAAATACTTAAGGTAAAAAGAATAGATCATGAGAAGTAGTTTTAATACAGTAAAGAAAAAAATCTGTCTAAATCAACTTTACTTGTCCTCTTACTCTTCAAACTACATAACTCTATTGTACAAATTTATGGAATCTATTTGTATTTCCATTAAATGTGTGTTTGATTCTCCCCTATAATATGTGTCCTCCACAAGGATAAGAACTGTGTAAATGTTTTTATTCCTTTCCTTTGCTCCTATTCAGTGCTTTTTATGAGGCAAATGCTCATTCAGTATTTGTTTATTAAGTTTTGCTTTGGGCCATCATTACATTTGATAAGTACACTCTTTGGTCATATTTAAAATAAAAAAGGAACAAACAATAGTCCATAGACTTGTGCTAATTAATTGCAGAATTACTAATATTTTAAAACAGTTTAATCATAATGTGTAGCAGCAGCCATTTTGTTAGTTTTTGGTCTCAGACACAATTTGTAAAAAGGGCAATAAAAGCTGGCATTTTTGTGTGTGTGCAATAATTTTGACCCATGACGCTCCACACTTCACCAGCAACTTCTTGCAAGCCACCGGTTTCTGGCTTTATTTAATATGTTCAGATCAGATTTAACAGAACTCAGACCCATTTCAGGACATCAGGCACAAAAAGTCTCTTTGATCTTTTTGCCACTTTTGAGAAACATCTGCATCTTTGTAAATGAACTAGCAAGATGAGCCAAAAGTTTGAGAATGGGCCCAGCCACGTGCAAGTAGATACAAAGAGTTTTTTTGGGGGGAACCAACTTTCCTTTTTGGATTCCCAGAGACCTGAGGGAAGGATGGCAGCATTTAGGGCTTATAAACATGGAGCAATTTCCAGGAGTTGGACTTCAGAAATGACCTATTCCATCATCCAATTAAAAAGGATAGATAGAGTAGCAGAATTAGTTTTAAGGTTATCCAAACATTCACTTCAAAAATAAGGAAACTTACAGTGAAAAAAGTTCATACTTGTACTTTGCTTTTTTTCTACTTTTTTTTTCAAGGTTAAGTTTAGATCTTTCTTTTCCCAAATCCCTCTGTTATGATTTATTCAGCCTGACAGGGAGAAAAGAATATCTCATGCGAATACCCAACATATATCTTCATGTACGTAGTGCATCTGTCCTCCCTACAGGACTCCACGCCCCCTAAATGCTTATTAATCCTCTGCACCTTCCACAGCTCCTGCTGCATGTTTGAACTGAATTGAACTTTTTTTTTTCTAGATGAATGCTGGAATGTGCCAAGTAAAATAATATTCAAACACTTTTCCTTTTGAGCAGAGTATTGCAAATGACAAGATGATAATTCTGACTCTAGCTTGAATATACTGGGTAAGAGGGAAACGCAGAGGACCAGCTTAAAGCCAATGGAAGGGTTAAACCTCACCTCCCATCTCTTTTGCTATCCAGAGGTTTACTTTTCCAAGCAGGTGGAAAGGGAGCACTGAATGAAAGAATAAAAACAAAGCAGCAGATGATAGACAGCAGAAGTTTTCAATCTTAGCCTTTTCCAGGTTTCTAGCACATGTTGTAGATTGAGTGTTCTGTGAAGCCCAAAAAGCATGAACTGAACAAAAAGTTGAGCCAAAACTCCTGATGGCTTATTGAAAACATTTCCTGGCCTTGGAAATATCCTAATAGGAATTCCTATCATTTCTGGAAAAGCCAGGCAAACCAATATGTTCTGAGAACCCAGCAGCCTTTTCTCATCCCTTCCAGCAGGAAAGACAAAATAGCCAGGTTAGCCAGGCCATGTTAAGAATAAGTCACTTTCAAAGTTTAAACAAGAAGAGAAAAAGCCTAATATCCCACAGTATTTTAAATGTTATATTATATATATACATACATACATGCATATATGTATGCAGGATACCTACATATATATCTACATATATGTGTGTATATAATATAGATTGGAAAACAAAAGGCCTAGATTCTAACTTACGATCCACTCATTATTTACAGAAACTTTGGTAAGTAGTTTATCTTTTCTTGACTCAGTATTCTCCCCCTTCTTTTTATTACAATTTCAAGAAAGACCAGTAGATGATTTCTGAGGCTCCTCCAAATTCTAATTGATATTACTCCATTTTATTTGTATTCAGTTTATTGAATTATATTTAATATGCCACAAACTACATCCATATAAAGTATACAATTAATGAGTTTCCATAAATATATACACCCCCTGAAATCATCAACAGAATTCATAGGCAGAACATTTTATTCACCTCCAAAAAATTCCTGGTGTCCCTTTGTAGCACTTTTTTGCTCTATAGCCATTCCAGACTGATCTTTGTTGTTGCTGTTGTTGTTGTTTATTTTTCTTAAATTAAATGTTTGTATTTATTTCAGTGAATTAGTGTGTACTCTTTTATGTCTGGCCTTATTCACTAAGCACAATGATTTTTGAGATGCATCATTGTAGTTTTCCGCACCAGTAATTTCTTCACTCTTAATGGTATTGGTTTTTTTATTGCTGTTGTTAATCTGTACATCTGCTGATGGACAATGTGCTATTTCCGGTTTGGATCCCTCTATTTTTTTATTTGTTCTAATTAGTTATACATGACAGTAGAACATATTTTCACACACTGTACACAAATGGAACATAACTTTTCATTCCTCTGGCTGTACATGGTGCTGAGTCACACCAGTAGTATAATTATACACATATATAGGGTAATAATGTCTGTTCCATTCTACTGTCTTTCCCATCCCCATCGCTCCACACCCTTCCATACTCCCTTGTGCACAATCCAAAGTCCTCTCATTATTCTCCTACCCTGCCTCACTATGGATCAGTATCTGCTTATCAGAGAAAACATTTGGCATTTGGTTTTGGGGGATTGGTTTATTTTCACTTAGTGTTATATTCTCTAGTTCCATTCATTTACCTGAAAATTCCATAATTTTTTCTTCTTTAAAGCTGAGTAATGTTCCCTTGAATATACATATACCACATTTTCTTTATCCATTCATTTGTTGAAGGGCATCTAGTTTGGTTCCATGGTTTAGCTATTGTGAATCGGGCTGCTATAAACGTTGATATGGCTGTGTCACTGTAGTATGCTGATTTTAAGTACTTTTGGTATAAACCAAGAAGTGGGATACCAAGTAAAATGATGGTTCCATCCCAAGTTTTTGAGGAATCTCCATACTGCTTTCCATAGTGGTTACAACAAATTGCTGTCCCACCAGTATGCCTTTTTTCCCACATCCTCACCGACACTTATTATTGCTTCTATTCTTGATAATTGCCATTATGATTGGAGTAAAAATTTTAGAGTAGTATTGATTTGCATTTCTCTAATTGTTAGAGATGATTAACAGTTTTTCGTATGTTCGTTGATCAGTTGTATTTCTTCTTCTGTGGTGTGTCTGTTCAGTTCATTAGCCCATTTAGTGATTGGGTTATATGCTTTCTTGGTGTTAAGTTTTTTTGAGTTTTTTATATATCCTGGAGAATAGTGCTCTAACTGAAGTGCATGTGCTAAATATTTTTTCCCATTCAATAGGCTCTCTCATAAGTATTCTACATAGAAACAGTAACAAGAAAGGCATGGTATTGGTACAAAAATAGACATGTAGACCAATGGTACCAAATAGAAGGCACAAAGACAAACTCACACAAATACGGTTATCTCATTACTAGACAAAGGCACCAAAAGCGTGCATTGGAGAAAAGATAGCTTATTCAACAAATGGTGCTGGGAACACTGGAAATCCATATGTACCAAAATGAAACTAAACCTCTATCTCTCACTTTGCACAAAAATTAACTCAAAGTATATCAAAGACTTAGACATGAGATCAGAGACCCTGTGCCTAATAGAAGAAAAAGTAGTCCCAAATCTTTATCATGTCGGCTTAGGACCTGACTTCCTAACAAGACTCTTAAAGCACAAGAAATAAAATCAAAAATCAATAAATGGGATGGATTCAAACTAAAAAGCTTTTTCTCAGCAAAGGAAACAGCTTGGATCACTTATTAATAGATGTGCTATGCACCTGTATGTATATGTCTTCTAGTGGACATTTGTTTTCATTTCCCTTGGGTAAATATTTAAGAGTAGAATTATATTTGTTATGTATTTAAAATTTTAAAAAGATGCAAAATTATTTTCCATGGTGATTTCATAATTTTACAGTCCATTGTCAGTGTAGAGGAATTTTTCCTCATCCTCATCAACTTTTGGTATTGGTAGTCTTTAATATGAGCCATTTTAATGTGTATATAACTTTTCTGCAATTTCCTGGTGGACAATGATATTAAACATCTCATGTGTTCATAGTCATTCCTTTATTGTTTCTTATAAAATATCAGTAAAAAATGTTTTATCATTTTTAGAACATCTTAATAGCAAATTGTAAGTTACTTATATGTTATTATTTTAGTGGCTGTAGATATTGCAAGTATTTATTCTGTTTTTACATATTTTTATTTTCTTAACTATGTCTTTGAAGGAGAGAAAGAAGAATTTGACATTGATGTTTAAATCAAGTGTAATATATATTTCATTTTTGTGGTGAGAATTTTAATACAGGATAGAACTTTTTGCCTACTTCATATTTGCAAAGACTTTTCCTTTGCTCTTTTTCCTAGAGGTAGTTTATTACTTTATTTGGAGATAATTTGAGATATATGAGAAAAGTTGACAAAATCATACTGAAAGTTCCTGAAGATCCTTCACAGAACTTCCCATAATTTTACCATGTTTTGTAATCATATTACAATGATTAAAACTAAAAGAGTAACACTGGTAAGACATAACAATGTCTAGAGACTTTATTTGGATTTCACCAGTTTTTAGATTAACTTATTTCTTAGTCTAAGATCCCATATTGCTTTCAGTTGACATATCTTTGTGGAAATCAATGAAGATCACCCCAATGAGAACAAGCAAAGGCCATTAGAGCACGTTATAAAAAGGAAGTTAATCATCATCAATTGCATTTGCTACACAAAGTCAGGAAGAAGAATGTGAAAACTTTATAGAGGATAAGAATGGCAAGGCTTTCCATATCCTTTGACTGGAGGCTGTTGGCTTAAGGAAGCTTTAGATGGAGATAGAAATGGAGCATCCCGGGATTAGTTAAGGTATATGTTTGACTTTCTCCAGTTGGTAATAAGCTGAAAATGCGGGAAAAATCAGAGATGCTATCACTTATTTATCAAACCCTAGCATTTGATGGCCAATTGCTACAGGGGCTACCGTGTGGCTTCATGAACTTGTTGCTTTTATATAGTAGGTTCACTTGATAGACCGGACACTGAAGGTAATAAGTTTCCTTCCCAGACTGGGTGCTGCAGATGGTGGGCAAAAGTCTTAATTTTAAACATGAAATGGCCATTGTCTCTATTTTTTCTTTTTTTTTATCTCTCACCTTTGTCTCCTCCAATAAGAAGACATGGCAGGACAACTTTTTTATAAAAGTCCTCACTTATTCTATAGAATGTACTTCACTTGTGTTTATCTAGCCTTATTTCATGATTAAATTGAGGGTATATATTTTGACAAGAATAACATAAGTGATGTGAGCTACTCAATGCAGTGTATCAAGGGGTATATAATGTTAATATATCTTACTACTTGAAATATTAACTATAATTATTTGGTTAAGGTAGTGTCTCTTAAATTTTTCCACTGAAAAATTGGTATTTTTCTACACATGAAGAATGGCTATATGGGGGGGGGGGGGATTAGAGGTATTTTGAGACCATGCAAACATCCAGTTTTATCTCAAACTTTTACTTCCTGATTTTAGGATTCATCAGAGGATCTTTGTAGTAAAAGTTATTACTGTGGTCTCTAGTATGGATTTTTTATTTCTTTTATTTCTAATACTTGCATTAATTGCAAATCTTATATAAGAATTTTTCTCTCCATATATATTTTTATACTATTCATGTGCATTTATAAATTACTTTTATTTATCATACTGTAATATTATAAATAGTTAGATTGTTGTCAGATTGTTTTAGATGTGGCTATTGGGAACTTTTCAGCTCAATGTCTGTGTCATTTTAATGTGTTCCCATCATTTTTGAACACTTCATTATTTTCTGACACCACAGTATTGTTTAGATTAATCTTGTGTTTTCTTGTCCCATTCCTGAGGTAAATCATATATCTGATTCTTTTGATTTGAGAGCAATAATATTTAGAATACCAAAGAGTAATAAATATGCAAATGCACAGCTTATAGCTTTCTCAGTGACAGAGCTAAAGATATACCCATATATAATAACATAGATTTATGATCATCAGTGTATCCAGCTATCTCTATGTACTTTTAAATGCCATCAGTTCATACTGGTAAATCTGATTTCAATTGAAACCAAAGCTCATCTCAACCCTCCCGTTTATTTATTTGTGATTCTTTTCTCATTATCTGTGATATACTTATATGTCCAACTCTAGTTTATATACAGTGTACTTAGGAGTTTTATATGATAAACAAATTTACTGTAAACACTATACTATCTATGTACAGTTTTTTTTTTTTATTTCTTAACCTTAAAGTATAGAATTAAACATTGACTTCCAAGTTTCTCAGATTAATCATTTTTTTCCACCCTCCTTCACTATGGTTATATTTTTTATTTATGGTACAATTTGGTTCCTTTGCTAAAGTTTTTATTTAATTTTTGAGTCTCCTTCACATCCTGGTTTTTAAATTTATATACAATAAAATTTACTATTTGTGGAATATATCTCATAGGCCTTGATGAATGCATAGTGCTACTTCTCTACCACTAGTCTTGATTATAAATTGATTCATTACTTTAGAGAAGGAAAATCTCCCATGTCACTCCTTCGCTTTCACTTTTCTCTTTGCCCATTTCTTCATTTGACTGGCTAGGCATTTATCAATTTTGTTGACTATATTTACATTCTTTATTCTCTCTTTTAGTTTTTTATCTTCTTCACTTTATTTGAATATTTTTAACAGTTCATTTTAGTTTATATATATTTTTTACTGTAACTCTATGCTCTTTTATTTTTAACAATTACTCTCAGGCTGGGGATGTGGCTCAAGCAGTAACGCGCTCGCCTGGCATGCATGGGGCGCTGGGTTGATCCTCAGCACCACATAAAATAAAGATGTTGTGTCCACTGAAAAACTGAAAAATAAATATTTATTTAAAAAAAACCCAATTACTCTAGCTATTAATAGAGTATAGCTATTAATATAGTATTAACATATATCTAGGGCCTGGGGTTATGGCTCAGTGGTAAAGCACTTGCTTCTCACGTGTGAAATCCTAGATTCAATCCTCAGTACCACCTATAAATAAATAAAGTAAAAGGTATTATGTCCATCTATAATTAAAAAAAATTTTAAACATATCTAATTTTTATGGCCTACAAGTTAACATTTTATGACTTCATAAAAAACACAGACGACTTACAAAAGAATATGCCTGTTTAGTGTCATTTGCTCTTATTTTATAATTATTATGTGCATTACACTCCATATGTTCTTAACCTCCCAGGACCATGTGTAAGTTTTACTTTAAACCATTATAATTATTTAAAGAAAATTGCCCTTAATATATACCTACATGTTTGCTTAAACTTTTAAGACACCCACCAGAGCCTAGCCTCTGGCACAGAACCATCCCTTCTGACCAGCAGGCTACCATGGGAGTCAGGCCTGGCCCAGATCTGTCCAAACTAACTTGTGCAGGACCCAGGTCCAGGATAGGTATGAGTTCGCCCCTCCTCCCCACACCACACCAGGGAGCCTAAGCCTAACCTACTTCCATCTTGTGACTCTGTAATCATTGCCACAGCCTTCCCCACACAGTAGCCCCTAACTTTTTGACAACAGATAGGACCTACAAGCAGCTGCATCTCAGAGCAGGCATCCCAAAGGGAGTGAGAGGCCCACTCTTGCAGCCCTTTCTCTGAAAGGGATTGCTTTCATCCAGGGACACCTTGACTATTATCTCAAGTTACCTCTGCTATTGCCACCACCAACCTTAGATGCATACACTGAGGGACACTGGCAGGGCATGGAAGCCCAATATTAAGGTGAGGTACAGACAGTCTGCATGGGTACTACAAGAATATAGAGAAGAAAATGTAATATCTCAGATCCACACTGCAAGAAAGGAAAACACATAGACAACATGAGAAAACAAGGGAGGAAAGTGCCCCAAACAAACCAGGATACTATAATAATTAAAAAAAAAAAAAAAAACAAAAAAAAAACATGGACAGCAAAGTCAATGAAGGAGTTCAGAAGGTTCATAATTAAAATGATCTGTGAATTAAAGAATGACCTAAATGAGCAAATACAGGCAAAAATTTATCACTCCAACAAAGAGATAAGAAAGCAAATACAAGTAGCAAAAGATTACTTCAAGAGGGAGAGACTTTAAAAAAAAAAAAAAAAAAAAAACTAGTCCGAAATCCTTGAAATGAAGGATACAATAAATCAAATAAAAACTCAATAGAAAGCATAACCAACAGACTAGATCAACAATAGCGTTGGCGAGGATGTGGGGGAAAAGGCACGTTCATACATTGCTGGTGAGACTGCAAATTGGTGCAGCCATTATGGAGATTCCTTGGAAATCTGGGAATGGAACCACCATTTGACCCAGCTGTCCCTCTCCTCAGTCTATACCCAAAAGTCTTAAAAACAGCATACTACAGGGAGATAGACACATCAATGTTTATAGCAGCACAATTCACAATAGTTAAACTGTGGAACTAACCTAGATGCCTTTCAATAGATGAATGGATAAAAAAAGCTTGTGGCATATATACACAATGGAATATTACTCAGCAATAAAAGATAACAAAATCATGGCATTGTCAGGTAAATGGATAGCTTTGGAGAAGACAATGCTAAGTGAAATTAGCCACCCCCCCAAAAAAACAAATGCCGAATGTTTTCTCTGATATAAGGAGGCTGACTCATAGTGGAGTAGGGAGGGAGAGCATGGGAGGAATAGATGAATTGTAGATAAGGAAGAGGGGAGGGAAGGAAAGGGAGAGGGCAGGGGATTAGCAAGGATGGTGGAATATGATAGACATCATTATCCAAAGTACATGTATGAAGACATGAATTGGTGTGACCATACTTTATATACAAACAGAGATATGAAAAATTGTTATATATGTATAATAAGAATTGTGATGCATTCTGCTGTCATGTATTTAAAAAATAAAACCAATAAAAAAATTGAAAAATTTAAAAAAGATAGCACTTTAAATCAGATCAGAAAAAATGTGCAATTACAACTCCAAAATTCAATCTAACATATAAAACAAATAAACAAATGTTAAATTCAAAATCCAAAACAACAACAACAACAAAAAAGGAGTCAAATAGACCACAACACAATAATTTTGGGTGACCTTAACACACCTCTTTCATCACTAGATAGATCTAGTGAACAAAAGATGAACAAAAGATGAACAAAGAAACTATAGAACTCAATGATACAATCAATAAGTTAGACTTAACTGACATATGTAGAATATTTCATCCTTCAAAAATAGAATACAATTTCTTCTCAGCACCACATGGATCCTTTTCTGAAACAGACCATATACTATGCCACAAAGCAACTCAGTAAATATAAAAAAGTAGAGATACTACCCTACATTCTATCAGATCATAATGAAATGAAATTAGAAACCAATAATAAAACAAGAAATAAAATTCACTCCAACACCTGTAGATAATATAATATGCTACTGAATAAACAATGGTTGCAGAAGACATCAAGGAGAAAATTTTTTAAAAAATTTAGAGGTGAATAAGAACAGATACAACATATCAAAATTTCTGGGACACTATGAAGGCAGTTCTAAGAGGAAAGTTCATTGCATGGAGTTCATTCCTTAAAAGAAGAAAAAATCAACAAATAAATTACTTAATATTACATATCAAAGCCCTAGAAAAAGAAGAACAAATCAACACCAAAAGCAGTAAAAGACAGGAAATAATTAAAATCAAAGATGAAATCAATGAAATTGAAACCAAAGAAACAATTGAAAAAACTGACAAAACAAAAATTTGGTTATTTGAAAAAAAAATTGATAAATCCTTTGCCATGCTAACAAAGAGGAGAGAGAAAACTAAAATTACTAACATATGTGATGAAAATGGAAATATCACAACAGACACTACAGAAATACAGAATATAATTAGATATTATTTTGAAAACTTGTATTCCAATAAAATAGAAAATATTGAAGGCATCAATGAATTTCTAGAGTCATATGATTTGCCCAAATTGAATCAGGATGATATACACAATTTAAACAGATCAATTTCAAGTGATAAAATAGAAGACACCATCAAAAGTCTACCAACAAAGAAAAGCCTAAGACTTCACGGATACACAGCCAAGTTCTACAAGACCTTTAAAGAAGAACTAATACCAATACTCTCCAATTTATTTCAGGAAATAGAAAAAAGTCAGCACTTCCAAACTCATTCTATGAGGCCAATATCACCCTGATTCCAAAACCAAGCAAAGACACATCAAAAAAAGAAAACTTCAGACCAATATCTCTCATGAACATAGATGTAAAAATTCTCAATAAAATTCTGGCAAATTGAATACAAAAACATGTCAAAAAGATCATGCACCAAGGATTCATCCCAGGGATGCAAGGTTGGTTCAACATACGGAAATCAATAAATGTAACTCATCACATCAATAGACTTAAAAATAAGAATCATATGATCATCGCAATAGACAGAAAAAAAATTTGACAAAATACAGCACCCCATCATGTTTAAAACACTAAAGAGACTGCATGCACGCAGGCGAGAGTTGCTGAGTTCTGCTGGCGTGAGTCCCTGAAAGACGCCCAAGGAGGCTCTGTTTTGTGCCTGGCCACATCTGGCCCAGCACCTTGGGCCCAGGCTCTGGGTGGATGGGGCCAGACTCAGGACAGCCTCGGGTCACCCATTCTAGAGGTGTGCCTCACCTGCTGGGCTGCACCGGCCCCATCCCCTCATCTCCCGCTGCCCGTGACAAGGAGACATCAGTCCTTCCATCTGGCACTTGTTATGTATGGGTTTGTTGCTGCCAGAGCTGTGTGAAGAAAAGATCCTATCTGCTGTGTGGAGAATGGATTGGAAAAGAGAAAGAAGGGGGAGACCATGCAGGAAACTCTTGTAGAAGTTCAGAGGACTTTCAAACCAGTCCCTGGGACCAACCAGAACACTGTTTGACACAGACAACTGGATGGAGACCTAGCTGGGAGAAGGAAGATGCTCCTGGAAGGAACTGATACAGAAAAACACCATGGAAAGGAAAGCCCAGGAGAGCAGGAAAGGTCTTACCCACAGAAAAGTCCCCCATGTTGTTGGGCTGCTGCTTGCAATGGCCCTTATGAATGTGCTCCTTTACCTCTGCCTCGACTGATTTTTCATATCCCCTCAACATTCCACCAAGGATCCTAGATCCTGTCCGCATGGTTACTTCAAAATGGGGCAGATGAAAAACTGCTCACCCTGGCTGTCCTGTGAGGAGCTGAGGATAGAAGTGAGACAGTTGAAGCATGTTGGGGAAGGAGCCGTGAAAAGAGTGAGTGCATGGTTTTCTTCTGTATTATCACTTGTGTCACCACTTTGGGAGAACAATTTGGTATTCTGTGCTAAGATCCACTAAAAGGAAGTGGATGTGGTGGCACGTGCCTGTAGTCCCAGCACTTGGGAGGTTGAGTCAGAAGGATCACTTAAGCTCAGGAATTCGAGGCCAGTCTGGTCCACATAGGAGATCCTGTCTTAAAGATCCACAAAGGCTCTGTGTATCTGTCTTTGAGCCCAGTAATCTCATATCTGGAATTTAACTTTAAAAGAAGAAAAGAATCTGAAGGAAGGAAAAAAAAAACTAAATGCATAAAAGAATACTATACTAATGGAAAACTAGCACCAACAATTTTAGGAGAACAATTAGTTAAATTATGGCCCAACCACTTGATGTAATGTTCTATAGCTATTTAAATGTAGTTAGGAAACCCTCATGTAGCAACAGGAAGAAAATCATAGGAAATTAGAATAAATTTGAAAAAATCATTTCAATAAATGAAAAAAGAAAAAGAAAATAAGTAAAAAAAAAATCAAGATATTGAATTGTGTAGTATGTTATTTTCAACTGCAAAATTACATATTTATCTGGGAAAACACAAAAATGGCAGAAATTATATAAGACAAAGGCGGGATTATGAGAAGATTTTTCTTAGTTTTCAAAACATGATGGTGGTATTGACTTTTAAAATTCTCTTTTAAAAGGAGTGAAATCAGTTCTCATATAGAAACTCCAAGAGCCTTGTCCTATTGGTAACCAGTGTATGCTACACTCTGTGTGGTTGTCATTTCTGTGGAAGCTGAGTCTACCAGTACGCAGTTGGTGGCTTTAGAAGACAGTTAAAGATTGTTGAATGAAGAAAGATTCTTTGTGAATTTGCCACAGGCAAAAGGCAGGGAGAGATCAGGAAATGCACCTACAAAGCTGCAGTTTGATAAATGGCTAATGAGGACTCCATGGTTTCCTCCTGAATATAGATAGGGACACCTTAAAGGAAGGAGTTAGGGAGAAGGGGAAGGAATTTGTATAAAGTACTCTATTCATTATAGGTGCTATGGGTGGAGTCGTAAAAGAAACAAAGACACTGATTTCTTTTTTAGTTGGAAAGTCAGATACTAAGAAAAATAAGAAAGTTGCATTATGATGTGTTATGAAGACAAAGCAGGCAAAGAAATGATGTGCTTGTCACTGTAGGTTTTTAGGAGAGGACTCTGGCGAGAACAATGGGAGACCATGATGAGAATGTGGGCATCTGGGGAAGAGGCCCCATTCCTCTGTGAAGGAAACATTCCTGGTGTTCCAGGAGCAGGAAGAAACCTAGTGTGACCAGAGAGCAGGAAAAGGAAAAGAGGTCCGTGAGGTCTGAGAAGGGTCAAGTTGGGAGCCAGGTTATGCCAGGCCTCACAGAACTTTGAGAACCACTGGAACAATTTTAGTAGAGAAATTCATTTTGTAAAAGGATTATCTTAGCTGCTATGTGAAGAGTGGATGAAAGGTGGCAAAGGTGGAAGACTGGTTAGGTTTTTGCACATGTGAGGGATGGTTATGGCTTAACAATGGTGTTAGTAACAGAAATAGAAATCAGTGGATTCTGGACATATTTTTCAAGGTATTACCAAAAGGATTTTCTAATTGACTGGATGTGGGGTATGAGAGAATGTGACCGGAAGGTTCCTAGCCTGGCTACTAGAAAGATTAGAATTGTTAGTATCTGAGAAAGGGAAGATGGAAAAGAAGAGATTCTATGTATCTGAGATGGACATGTTAATTCTGGTGAGACATCCAGGTGGGGATTCGGGCAGTTAGATGTGCAAGCCCAGCAGTATGGATGAGGTCTGAGAGAATATAAATTTTAGACTCAACATTATGTAGATTCATTTGAAAGTATTAGGATGTGGGGAAAAAATCACCAAAGAAGGGATATAGATAGAAAAGAGGACATATAACCAGCTCATTTCCATCTTCTTCAAAGAGATTTCCTTGAATGTTGGTGCAGTGGTGCATGCCTGTTATCCCAGTTACTTGGGATGCTGAGGCAGGGGCACCACAAGTTTGAGGCCAGCCCCTGCAGCTTAGGAAGATTCTGTCACAAAATGGATATAGCTCAGTGGTAAAGTGTTAGCATGCATGAGGCCATGGGTTCATCCCCAGTACTGGAGGGAAAATGTATATACTAAGAGGTGACCTTGAATATGTTATGTCTATGGATGTAATTGTTCAGAGCATTTTTGGAATTTGTTGAAATTGCTTCTTTCCTCCAAAAGAATATGGTTTTGATGGTGGCAAGTAATTATCATTTGTAAAATAGATTTAATTTTAGGGAGCCACAAATCATGTTCATCCAAATATGAAATTTAGTAGTGTGGCTAATAAGCCTAAGCAATATCATTTTTTACAGTGAAATATAACTAGCCAGGCATGATGGCACACCCCTGTAATCCCAGCTACTCAGGAGGCTGAGGCAGGAACATTGTAAGTTAAAGTACGTAACTTTATTTTGACCTTGTTTCAAAATAAAAGTGAAGTGTGAACAAAATTTAAAAAAAAAGAAAAGAAAAAGAAAAAAGACACTAGAAAAATTAGTGATAACAGAAACACATCTCAATATCATAAAGGCTGTCAATGCTAAGCCCCAGTCCAATATAATTCTAAATGGAGAAAAATTAAAGGCATTCCTCCTAAAAACTGGAATAAGACAGGGATGTCCTCTTCCACCACTTCTATTTAACATATTTCTTGAAGCACTGGCCAGAGCAATTAGACAGACAAAAGAAATTAAAGGAATACACACAGGAAAAGAAGAACTTAAATTGGCATTATTTGCTGATGATATGATTCTATAGCCTAGAAAACCATAAAAGGTCTACCAGAAAACTTTCAGAACTAGTAAATGAATTCAGCAAAGTAGCAGGTTATGAAATCAGCTCCCATAAATTAAAGGCATTTCTGTATATCAGTGAAAAATCCTCAGAAAGGGAAATGAGGAAAACTACCCCCATTTACAATAGTCTGAAAAAAAATAAAATAAAATAAAATACTTGGGAATCAACTTAATGAAAGAGGTAAATGATTTATATAATGAAAATTACAGAACCCAAAAGAAAGAAGGCAAAGAAGACTTTAGAAGATGGTAAGATCTCCCTTGCTCTTGAATAGGCAGAATTAATATTGTCAAAATGACCATACTTCCAAAAGCACTATACAGATTTAATCAATTCTTATCAAAATCCCAATAACATTCCTCATAGAAATAGAAAAAGCAATCAGGAAATTCATCTGGAAAAATAAGAGACCAAAAATAGCTAAAGCAATCCTTAGCAGGAAGAGTGAAGCATGTGGCAATATTATACCAGACCTTAAACTATACTACAGAGCAATTGTAACAAAAACAGCATGGTATTGGCACCAAAACAGACTGGTAGACCAATGTTACAGAGTAGAGCACCTGGAGACTAACCCACAAAATTAAAATTATCTCATATTACACAAAGGTGCCAAAAAACATGCATTCAAGAAAAGATAGCCTCTTCAACAAATGGTGCTGGGAAAACTGGAAATCCATATGCAACAAAATGAAATTAAACCCCTATCTCTCACCATGCACAAAACTCAACCAAAAATGTATGGAGGACTTAGGAATAAAACCAGAGACCCTGCATCTAATAGAAGAAAAAGTAGGCCCTAATCTCCATCATGTGGGATTAGGCCCCAACTTCCTTAATAAGACTCTCTTGGTGCAAGAATTAAAATCACAAATCAATAAATGGGAATGACTCAAACTAAAAAGCTTCTTCTCAGCAAAAGAAACAATCTGTAAGTTGAATAGGGAGCCTACATCTTGGAAGCAAATCTTTACCTCTCTCACATCAGATAGAGCATTAATCTCTAGGGTATATAAAGAACTCAAAAAGCTAAGCACCAGAAAAACAAATAACCCAATCAATAATTGTACCTGAACAAGGACCAGAACAGACACTTCTCAGAAGATGATACACAATCAATCAACAAATATATGAAAAAAGTTCATCATCACCAGCAATTAGAGAAATGCAAATCAAAACCATTCTAAGATTTCATCTCACTCTAGTCAGAATGGCAGCTATTATGCATACAAACAACAACAAATGTTGGCGAGGATGTGGGGAAAAGGTACACTCATACATTGCTGGTGGACTGCAACTTGGTGCAGTCAATATGGAAAGCAGTATGGAGATTTCTTAGAAAATTGGGAATGGAACCATCATTTGACCCAGCTATCCCTCTCCTCAGTTTATACCCCAAAGACTTAAAAATAGCATACTACAGGGACACAGTCCCATTTGTTGAGAGCCACAGCCGAAGGGGCCACAGCAAACTTTCAGACTGCCAGCTGATGATTGGCTCACAGCGGCCCCAGCAACATCTAGCTGATTGGCTCCTCTTTGGTGATGCTCATTGGGCTGTTTCCCTGCCCTTTCAGACCACGGAGCTGCTCATTGGGGGACTTTTTTGGCTCTGCCTACGCGACCCAGCCAATCAGCCTCAAGAGCAGGAGGATTGTGGGAGGGAGAGGCTTGTGGGAAGCCGATGGTGGCAGTTGGGCTCTGAGGGTTTTTCCTGAGGAGCTGTTTTGTTTGGCGTGTGTGGTTCTAAAAATAAAGTTCGTTTCTTTTGACAAGTGGCTCCTGAATCGTGCCCAGCCAGACTGTGGCATTTGGTGGCCTGTACGGGGAACGAACCCGCGACCTTGGCGTTATCAGCACCAATAGCAACATGATTCACAATAGCTAAACTGTGGAACCAATCTAGATGCCTTTCAATAGATGAATGGATAAAATAAAATGTAGCCTATATACACAATGGAATATTACTCAGCAATAAAAAAAGAATAAAATCATGGCATTTGCATGTAAATGGATGGCGTTGGAGAAGATAATGCTATGTGAAGTTAGCCAATCCCAAAAAAACAAATGCTGAATGTTTTATTTGATATAAGGAGTCTGATTCATAATGGGATCGGGAGAGGGAGCATGGGAGGAATAGACGAACTCTGGATAGGGCAGAGGGGCTGGAGGAGAAGAGAGGGGGCATGGGGATAAAAATGATGGTGGAATGTGATGATCATTATTATCCAAAGTACATGTATGAAGACATGCATAGTGTGAACATACTTTCTATACAACCAGAGATATGAAAAATTGTGCTCTATATGTGTAATAAGAATTATAATGCAGTCCACTGTAGTGTGTGTGTGTGTGTGTGTGTGTGTGTATAAAATAAAACTGAGATCCTAATGATTAGCAGGATAGCATAGGATCACACATCTGGCATGGACTCGTGTGTGTATATGTGTGTGTGTAGGTGGTGTGGAAAGAGAGAGAGAGAGAGAGAGAGAGAGAGAGAGAGAGAATGAGAACTATCAAATTTTAGACCAGGAGCAAATTTAAAGAAACCTTAAGAATAACAGAATCCAGGCACATCCTATGAAATACCAGTACACACTCAGGAGACTTTCGAAGATTGATTCAGAATGTCTTCATCTGGCTCAGGTATAAAACTAGTAAAATCGTTCATAAGTGGGTTACAAAGAAAGTCAATGTCAGTTAGACAAAAGGACTTCTAGAAAGAGTTCCATATACAAATGGCAACCTAGAGTACTGAAGATTCTTCATTAGATAGAGGACCGAGAGTGAGCCTGTCAGGGAAGCTAAGGAAGTATTTGAGCATTTGATGAACAATTGAAATAGGTAACTGCTAAAGTTCCTTCCAAAACAGGGTATCCATGAATTGATAATTTAGTGATCATTACGTTACATCTAAAAGTTTCTTGCTTTCATCTGATAATATAAACCATTGCCATTACTATAGTTAATATCAATTACCATGTAAAAAAAAAGGCAAAATGTTTCTCCTCTTATAGATCAAACTTAATATACATATACAAAAGTATGTGTGGATCAAGGTTTTTCTTTTCCTTTGGAAACAACATTTATTTTGATTTCCTAATAGGAAGCAATTTGAATTTAATGTTTTGGGTTTTTTTTAGTGAAAAAAGAAAATGTGAAAATTATAACATTAATATTGTTTCATGACTCAGCCCAATTTACTCTTGAAGTAACCCCATTTTTCTAGTAGGATAAGTGTTCTCCAAGAATATTTATGGCACCCAGGAAGTGGCCAAGACCATTTCAGAAGTTCTGTAAAGTCAAAACTATCTCCACAATAAGATGAAGACATAGTTTGCCCTTTCTTGTAATTTTTTGCACAAGTCTACTGTGGGCTTTTAAAACACTGAGTGTCATGTAGGACATCATGGTTTTTATCCTCAGAAGATATGTATAAGCATACTTCCATTCTTTCCAATATCTTATGTGAATACATAAATATGTGTGTTTTCATGTACTATCTCAATTTTTAAGTAATAACTCCACCATCCTATTACTATCACCCAATAAATGTCATTTTGAAATTCTACAATTCTTCTTTGGTCTGCATGGAAACATTAAGAAATTAACATGTTGTTTTGATTCACATGATATTTTTAAAATTTTTGAAAAATTTTCCAAAGTTTTAAATTTAATCTCAAACTGTCATTATTTCAGAATACAAAACTAGTTTATTTTGAAACATAGCAAACACCATTTTTCTTATATTTAAGGAATGATTTGATTTTTAAAACATCTCATTTTTCTCAGTCCATGGATGTACTGTCTATATCTAAAGATGCTAAGAGAAGTAAAACTTTCATATCAGAAGATTATTTAACTCATGGAAGAAATAATTCTTTTCCAGATAACTTGGGTAATACATTAGTTAAGAAATAAAACTGGATTGGGCATGTATCTCAGTTGTATAACCCTTGCCTAGTATGTGCAAGTACCTGAAATTAAAATCCAAATGAAAAAGACAAAGAAAGATAGACAGGCAAGCAGGAAGGAAAGAAGATTTAAAAAAAAAAGAAAGAAAAAGAAAAAAGAACTATGGTAAAAGGCTACTCCCCTCATTTTTACAAATGCAAACAATGTTCTTTATTATGACATTGAAACCAAATATTTAAAATAATTTTGCAGTGCCAGTTAAGTTTCATTGTCATTTTGAAATTAAACATTCAGAGGCTAAAGAAAAAAAGATAATTAAATTTTTCAACACCATTGGGTTGAAAACTTTCACAGCCAATGTTGTTTTTATAACTTTTCAATTGAGACATGCAGAAGCCAAAGGAGACATGGAGAAATGCATTACAGGATATATCATCATATTTCATTGGCTAGAGAACACAATACAGTAGCTGGGTTTTAGTAAAACCTTAGACCATTGACATTACTCAATGGAACCCAATAAAATATCAGTAAAATCTTTCACAGCAGTGCCAATTTCCAATATTATAGCACGTTGTCAAGGCAGATTCACAAATGTGTCAATTCACAAACGTTTTTGTAGAAGTCAAATTTATAAAATGATTTCCAAACAAAAAAATTCTTGACTCTTTTACAAGTATAGTTTTCCTGTTTTGCAGGTCTTCTATTTGCTCTGCATATGTTGCTGTTTTATTGATTATCTACTGTTGAAACTATCTTACTTTATTATTGTGTCTCCCCACTTTAATGTAGGGTTCATGAGGATGGAGCATGTGTCTGTGCTGTTATTTGTCTACCCCAGGGATTAGAATAATGACTGGCATGTAGTAGATAATGTGCAAAATGAATTATTTTTTGCTTAACTTGCCTTATTTCTATTACATTTTTGTGACATAGGCTTCAAATAAATCATTCCTATTTTTATAAAATATCTATACATGTCTACCATTATTTAAAAAGCAAACAAAAGTTTCTTTTACACACAATAATGAGCTATTTTAATTCTCTTCTTTTATTTTACTCCCATTTCTGACTTGTGACTTATTAATTGAAACAGCGGTATTTCGTTGTTTTCTTCTCTTTAAATTGCATTTTGATATTGTTGCCTATTTATTCTTCCAGATTTATCTAATAAATTTTGTGTTTTAACTATTTCTCTCTATAGTGGGTTAAAATCATATAAATCCATGATTTTGGAAATGTGAATACCTATGACACTAATACCAAGATGTCATTATACTTGCATCCCATGCTCAGGACATTAAGACGAGTTTCAGTCTTATTATGCTTATTCTATATAACTGAGCCCTTGGGCCTGATTAAAACCTCCTTACCCTTTGGTTAAAGACTTGGCAAAAGTCTCTGGAGACCTAACCTCCCAGTCAGCAGTTACACTTGCCTTTGTGTGCATGCACTTCTTTATCATGGCAAATGCAGAAATGTCAGATTTCAGTTCAATCTGTTTTATATTGTGTCTGGCTATCCCCTTTCCTGGCTTCCTAGTGTCTTACCACCAAATTTTCTTGATGGGTTTAAAGACTGGTTTTGAATAATTTCATGTTACATTCTTCTTTTTGCCTTAATCCATGCCACTCTTTCTTCTGCAACTGTGCTTACTTTAGCCTAGTTTCAAATACAGTTTGAAGAATTACCACTATCCCAGTATAGGTTTATTAATGTACATTTGTGTATAAACAAAGAAATCTTAAGTGATGCCACCCCCTATAAGCACCCAGTGTGAACATGAGCACCCTGGAAAGGACTGATTTTAACTTTCATATAAGAAGATTCTTTGACTCATGGAAGAAATAATTCTTTTCCAAATAACCTGGGTAACATCTTAATTAAGAAACAAAACTAGGTTGGGTATGTATTTCAGTGGTATAGCCCTTGCCTAGTATGTGCATATACCTGGAATCAATATCCAAATGGAAAAAGGAAAAGAAAAGAAAAGAAAAGAAAAGAAAGAAAGAAAGAAAGAAAGAAAGAAAGAAAGAAAGAAAGAAAGAAAGAAAGAAAGAAAGAAAGAAAGAAAGAAAGAAAGAAA